>NC_133311.1:13247095-13531518 GCF_012295235.1 Primulina huaijiensis | reverse complement strand
TGTTATTTCTGATATGTTTCGAAGCTTATGGTTGTAGGAGATGTAAGGGATGAAAGTGAATGATATAGGAGGTGTTAAGGGGTCATAATATGCATTTAGTTAGGAGTTACAAAGAATGGATTTTGAAATACATTATGATTCCCTTTTGCTGCCGATCCCTTGCTCTTATTCTTGCTGTTATTCACGTTTTCAGTAGTCAATTTCTGATATTTTTCAAAGGTGAGAGTGTGGTTTTGTTAGACAATGAAGGTGAGTGTTATAAAGGGTGTTAAATGGGTATTGAAGTGCATTAAGGTGGAGGTTACAAGTCAAGAAGTGGAATGGTTTTGAAATGATTCTCCTTCCCCTTATTGCCGTTGCTTTGTTCTTCATTTCCTACTGCATGTACACGATTTATTTGTCTAATAGGTTGAGTAGAAATGAGGTGTTTTATTGCATTTAAATTTGCTACCCATTGGAGAATTTAAAATGAGAAATGAATACCCCATGAATTGTAATTAGAAATGGTTTGAATGGAGAGTTATCAACCTTTGAATTATTTTAAATGTTGGACCCAAACTTATTATTATTACTAATTTGCATGGTATTTTATTGCTTAAATCTTGTATTTTAATTGCTTAAAGTTTAGCACCATCATTATATATTTTAGTGAATTTACACATTAAATTTAGGATAGATTATTGCATGGCATGCTTGACTTAAAATTTATGTATTTAAATGTTATGTTTAATTTCTTAAATATATTAAGCTTAAATTAATTCCTCCTCAATTGTTTACACATATTAATTTTAGCTTTAATTAAATATTGAACCTAATAGAATTTATTTACTAACTTGACTCCAATTAATTTAATAAATCCTAAAACATTCTTTTTCTATAAATTAAATTATTCCTTGACTTAAGTTAAATTTAGGAATATTTTTCTTATTATTAATCTTATTTCTAATTTCCAAACTCCGGTCCGACCTCGCGTATTTATCCTGAAAAGATAAACTAAACATCTACTTTTAAAATAAATAATCATGACTTAAAATTTATTAAAATAAACCAAACACTTCATATATTTATAAAAATTCATTTTTAATTTAAATAGTAGCAATTATGCATGGCTTATACGTAATCTGATTTTCGGGTCGTTACAAACGGTCTCACGAATCTTTATCTGTGAGACGGGTCAACTCTATCGTTATCCGTGAGACCGTTTCACACAAAATTTTGCGTATCGATATTTAAATTCCGATTGTACTCATAAATAATTATTTTATTGAAAGCCCGATGATGTTAGATCTCAATTCCATTGAAAATATTGTGCTACAAGGTTAAAATAGAAAATTCAAACCCAAAAATACAAAAACATCAAATGATAATATATATATATATATATATTACACAAATTTAATTAGTATCCGAGGATAGAATCCTCGGGCTATTTTTTCCCATCCTTAATTTTACATTTTATTAATTTATTTCTCCGGACAAAAATAATTATTGCATTCAACAACTTATCAGAGTATTGTTTTCTTGCACAGAAGGCGCAACAAAAGTGTTTTTTAATTAAAAATTTGACGTTCAAAATGTCTTTGGACGTCGTATGAAATATAACATTCATATGGTGTTTAGATTTACTTTTGTGTTCAAAACACTGGACTCCGAATTATTTTGGATTTTAAGCGGAGATAATCCTTCTTGTATATCCCTACTAACGGATTTCTCTCATTTGATGGTCTGATCAAGTCCAGATCCGAGAATGCACTCTTCGTATAGATCGCATTAGAGATCTAAACGATTTTTCATTGAGAATGGATATCCGGAATTTCAGAAAATCGGGCAGGGTGCGGCGGTGCGATGGACGAAAATTTTCTTGTGAAAAACTTGAAGTTGTCAAAATTGCTTCGAGGGAGGATAGGAGAAAAATTTTGTCCATTTGTGAAAATTTTGTCCATTTCATATAAACCTTTATTTTGTCTTATTTCATATAAAATCTTTCACATATAGTAGTAATCACTACTAACATTATTATTTAATTAGTATATTCTAAATTTACTAAATAAATAATTGTAAACTCATTATAACATCGATCGACGATCAGACATTGTTAATGTGCTGATGGTACAAATCTTGTTCATATAATGAAAATTGAAAATTCTGAATATCAAAATTTCCACTGATTCATTTTTGACAACTGTTAGTTTTGTGAATTCCATCAAAACAGACAGTTTCACTGTAAGGTCCAAAATTAAGACGACGTAACCCAACGGCATGCAAATCTAAGAAATATAAAAAAAATAAGTAATTAATTGATTTAATTGCTTAATTGATTATGTGACATGCATGATTAGATGTTAAACAGGATTTAATTGTCATGATGCATAAAATATTATTTTTAAAGGATTATTCAAGTTGCGATTGAAGAACGGAGACCGAGGGCTGAAAAACGTAAAATATTTTTATGGCCGAAGAGGGCGGGGGGTGATCGCCGGTGCCATGAGGTTGCACGGACAATGAGTGGCTTCTGGAATGCTTCTAGGCGGAGGGAACATGAATGAACCGATCTTACACCGGAAGGAGGGGGATTCCGAAATTGTTCAATGTAATGGACTGCACAGTTGAAGAGGGCTTAAAAGATTTGATATGTACTACTCATATCAATAAGATGCATCTTTTTTTCGGTAGCTCATCACATAAAAACTCCAAAGTTAAGCGTGCTTGACTTGGGGCAATTCTGAGATGGGTGACCTCCTGATAAGTTTCCTAGGGTGTGTGTGAGTGAGGACATAATCACGCTGGAAAGACTCGTATTGGTACAGTGAGGACAGTCGTCGAATCCGGGGTGTTACATTCACTCTCCTCATTTAATTAGCTGTTAAGCTAACTTCAATATTTTCCATCATATGCAAACAATTTATAAACTCATTTATAAGTAATCTGTTTGATCTCTATCAAATTACAGTCGTCAAATTCAACACTTAGAATTTGACTATCTCGACGAGAACACAAAATCGGATGCTTGTGTAACCCTCGATGGTTTACTGATACAGCTAGCCTTGAGTTCACGACTTCATATTGATTCAAAACAACATTTTTCGAACTTACTCTAGTTAGCCTCATTCTTTTCATCAACCCCTTGATCAAAAAAGTCAAAACTCAAGTCTGATTATACCCATCGGATCATGATAAGAACGTCTAATAGCATCGTCTCATGATCCACTGGATATCACTGATAGTATCTGCAAGAATTTTTAACTCATATATCTCGATCGAATCTGCAATCATTGTTATCTCGAGAGTTGTAAATGAATTCGATAACGGTGTGATATATCTTTGAGTAATAACAATGACATGATATGTGCAACTGAGAAAATATTTTTTCAAAATGCATATATCTTACTCTGGCCAAAGATTCATTGCACTATTAACTCATCATATCACATATGATATCTTCACCAATAGGCATATAGTGAATCCCCAACTATGATGCATTGGATCCTACACATTTCAAAACTAAACCCAACCTCGTCACCTGAGGACCCATAATGAAGTCAGTAAACGGATCAAAGTAAATGTTAGTAAGTAGTAAGTAGAGCCTCTATGTTGTCTCTGGTCAAAGGACTAATAGTGTACAACCATAACTACGGACTTTTTCCACTCGATAAGTGATAATCACTTGAAAAATCCGATAGAGGAATGTTTAGTGCATCATCAAATGATCACTAATCTGTATGAATGAGAATCTCTATGTCCTTACCAATGAAACATGGTGTTTACATAATAGATGCTAGTCTCAAGCTCAAGCGACCTTTATCCTTATTTAGGCGGTTGATTCGGCTAGGAACTTTTTTAGAATATACGGTACACTTCTTAATGTATGATTTTACATCACGAGACAGACCTCATGGTACCGATTGTATATTCAAGGGCTTTATATATGCAGTTTGCATGTGTATACGAATAAAATAAATGTTACAATTACATAAAATCGTAAAATATTTTTAAAATAATATTGTTTTTACATAATAGTTAATAAAGTCCAAGTCACAAGTCGGTTCGCTGGATACTTACTCTAACACAACTTTCAATAATTGTACATCCAATATCTTAAA
This sequence comes from Primulina huaijiensis, assembly GCF_012295235.1. Classification (NCBI taxonomy): domain Eukaryota; kingdom Viridiplantae; phylum Streptophyta; class Magnoliopsida; order Lamiales; family Gesneriaceae; genus Primulina; species Primulina huaijiensis. Next base: position 13,527,418 of record NC_133311.1, on the reverse strand, counting down.
TCTTACAACAACTCAATCATCACGTACAATCTTTGTCATTATCATTTTCATTTCGTCTTTATTTCTGTTTCAAAAATAATAACAAGACAAAAGGACAAATACGAATCCTCGTACCTAAACTTACTATCACTATTATCATTATTATTAATATTATTTTTATTACGGTGGATTCGAGTCCATCCCCATCCTCATCGTCACTTTTACAAGGAAACAAACCCAAATTAACACACAACAAATCTAGACGATTAAATCCACGCATTCTTGTTTTCTCCGCCCATTTTCCCCGTCTATATTTCCCTTTATTCAATTGTTGTTTCTCCATTTGCTCTGCCTGTTTCCGCTGATATTCGAGCACCCATTCTGTTGTTTATTTCTTATGCAAAATGGCTTGTTCTGCAGCAGGCAAGATCGTTCAACCTCCGTCAATCAATTCTGCTAGATCTGCCCAGAAGTCGCATTCTAGCCGTAAAATCATAAGCCCGTCATCTTTTCTTGGATTGACATCTCACCCCGACAAGCTGTTTTCTGTTAGCCAGACCATTTCGTCTCCCAGGAGCCGATCAGCGACCGTAGTGGCAGTATCCTCTGACGTTGTGAAGGAGAAGAAGCTTAAGAACGCCCCTTTTTCGGCTCCCAATCTGGTATCTTGTTCACGTCTTCATTATTTCCTAAGTTTGTTTTTTTGAGCAGGGTGTTTGCTCGTCATCGGTTTCTAGCCGATTTTGATTGATATATCTTGGCTGCTCTTGATAGTGTCTGGGATAGAAAAATTTTATATTTGTTTTTTTTCCTAGAATTGTCTTCTGTTTCCACCTTCTTTACGCAGGTAATTTTAGCTAATAATGATTTAATCGCGGCTTGTGTACTATTATTATTTTAATAGAAAAGGTTAGCGACGCTTTGAAAATTTTTAATATAAATCACTATTTATCTCCTCTCATGCAGTTGATTACAAAAGAAGAGGGGTTGGAATTGTATGAGGACATGATTCTTGGAAGATCCTTTGAGGTTATGTGTGCTCAGATGTATTACCGGATTTGTTCATTTATATAATGGCCAAGAAGCTGTATCTACTGGATTCATCAAACTCTTGACAAAAGCAGATTGTGTGGTAAGTACTTACCGCAACCATGTGCATGCATTAAGCAAAGGGGTCTCAGCTCGGGCAGTGATGAGCGAGCTATTTGGCAAGACTACTGGTTGCTGCAGAGGCCAGGGTGGGTCAATGCACATGTTCTCCAAGGAGCACAATGTACTTGGTGGCTTTGCTTTTATTGGTGAAGGCATTCCCGTAGCAACGGGAGCTGCATTCACAAGCAAGTACAAGAGGGAGGTTTTGAAGGAAGATTGCAATGATGTGACATTGGCATTTTTTGGAGACGGCACTTGCAACAATGGCCAGTTTTTTGAATGTTTGAACATGGCCGCATTGTGGAAGCTTCCCATTGTGTTTGTTGTTGAGAACAATTTGTGGGCAATAGGTATGTCTCATTTGAGGTCCACCTCTGATCCTAAAGTTTGGAAGAAAGGACCTGCATTTGGAATGCCTGGGGTCCATGTTGATGGCATGAATGTGTTGAAGGTGAGGGAGATTGCAAAGGCTATTGGCAGGGCTAGGAGAGGCGAGGGTCCAACGTTGGTTTAATGTGAAACTTACAGGTTCAGAGGACACTCTTTGGCTGATCCCGATGAGCTCCGTGACCCAGGTTACCATTTTGATTTACTTTTATTCTTCTCATCCTTATTCGTGTTAGTTTTCTTCTTGAATACATGATAAACTCACCTCAATTTCCCAACCATTTTCTGACAAATTTTTGTGGTGGACAGTGAACTTCTATTTTTGGTTTGAACCGAAAGGTTTTATAATGACTTGATTAACTATCCAATTGAATGACATGACACTATATGATCCAAATTCTTGAACAAGATGAAATTCACATCCAAAAGAAGTTTTATGATGGCTAGTTGAATGAATCGTATATAATTTATCCGGACAAAACTGCTTGAAGAACATTTCTGGGATGCTCGTGATGAATATGAAACACATTATGTTTTCTTGAAGACAATAGTCTGGCAGGTCCTAGATTCAATTTATACAATGGATCCATGTAAAATGACTATACATTAACATATGTTGCTGTTCTAAGATCCCATCTTTTTTAAACCAAGATTGTGTTTATCATATCTGAAAAGCCAAGTATTTGGTTCGAACCATGTCCGGCTTCTAGTGAATTTCAGGGACAAGTAATACCATTGTCGGTCCATGATACTTGTATAATCAGGCATTTGTATTACATATACATTTTTCCATTTTAATTGGATTCGGCAGTTACGGAATATTACTTGTTTATGTTGTGCAGCTGAGAAGGCTCACTATGCCACAAGAGATCCTTATGGAAAACAATTTGGCAAGTGAAGCCGAGCTAAAGGCCATAGAGAAGAAGATTGATGAGGTGGTTGAAGATGCTGTTGAATTTGGTGATAAAAGCCCAGTTCCAGCTCGCAGTCAGCTGCTAGAAAATGTATTTGCAGATCCTCGAGGCTTTGGTATCGGGCCCGATGGAAGATACAGATGTGAGGATCCAAAATTTACTGAAGGCACTGCTCAGGTCTAATCCCGAATTGAGAAGAAAAGAATGCATCTATCGTAGTGTCTCTTTCTGTTCGTTATTCTTGAATTTGAAGGTCTTGTATGTATTGATATTTTGTTTTATTATATCAATTTTGTTCACCGGATAGCATGTTTGAATGAAGCAATCTTAATACGTCTTGCTTTCGTTTTTTCTCTCCTGCCAGTTCCTGAGTTAAACATAATCTCGCAAATTTAACGTCAGGACTGTTAGTTTTTAGGATTAGTGTGTTTTTTCTGGAAAGTAGGACTCCTTGTGTATTTAAATTTTATACACGGGGGATCCTACTTCCAAAAAAGAAGAAAAAAAGAAATGAAAAAAAAAAAACACGCACTAATCCTAAAATATTTAAAACCCAATTTTTTTCCAGGGTGGATTTGTCAGTTTTGACTCGTTCGTTGATTCATAAATGCATTCATGAGCTTTACATATAATAAAGTTGTAAAAATATTGATATTAAGAAATCAGAACCTAAAACTTAAAATGATAACCAAAGCATAAAACTGTTGGATCTCAGGTTTTTTCGTGCCCAAAAACAGCGGAAGTTTTAAAATTTTTAGATCTTGACATTCAATATATTTTTGAGCACTTGTATGATTTTAATAAATAAACATACATATGATGTTTAAAACTTTTACTTAGTGAATTTTCACTTGGCTCCAACTATGTCGGTATAAGCGAACGTAGCTCTTATTGTAAATCCTACATACATATGATGTTTAAAACTTTTACTTAGTGAATTTTCACTGGACTACTTGTTCCTCTTCTAACTTACACTAGAAAGTATAGAAAGATTTTTCGTTGCGATTCATCAAACAAGAGAAGGCTCCAAACCCTTTAACAAACAAAGGTGGAGGCCGAAAATCATGAGAGGAGAGGAGGATTTTCGAAATTCTTTGGAGGCTAGGGTTTTCAAAAATTATGAGTGAAATTTTTTTTTAACCCCAAACGTAACACACATATATATAAGCTTAAGGTCCATTAATTAAATCAAATACTTAATGGACTTAATCAATTAAATACTCTAGTCCAACTAGTCTAATTAATTAATTAATCTTTTAAAGTCCAATTAAGAACCTTAATAATTTGTATATTGGTCTTGTACTCCTACAAGCCCATAATACATACATCCATTACATTTAATTTAAATCCATTATAAATTCAACATTTGAATTTAATATTTAAATTATAAATTCAACTCCTTGAATTTATCACCTTCAAAATTTAGTATTTAATAAACTCAACTTTTGAGTTTAATAATTAAATTCTCAAATTTTATAAATTCAACTCCTTGAATTTATCATCTCCAAATTTTATAAATTCAACTTCTTGAATTTACTATCTCATAAATTCAACTCATTTAATTTATTTTCTCAAAATTTATTTATCATAAATTCAACTCCTTGAATTTACTATATCATAATATAAATTCAATTTCTTGAATTTATTCTTTCAACGGGAACAAAATGATCAAGTGCTTGTGTGACCCTCAATGATTCAGGGATACAGCTAGTCGTGGGTTCACAAGTCTTTGTGATTCAGGACATAATCTTTTATCCGGGCTTACCCTAATTTGCCACATTCTATGTCTCAACAATTGATCATGAGAATGTCAGAAATCATATTTCTAATTAAACCCATAGAATCATGGTAAGAGCATCTAGTATCATCGCCCCATGATTCCCTAGGTATCACTGATACTGCCTGCAAGAATCAGTCGATTATGATTAACATACAGTACGGTCATTCATTTCATATATCCGATCGAATCTGCAACAATTGGTTCATCGAGGGTCGCATAATAATTCGATAACTATGTGACACATATTTGAGAATAAATAGTGGCATCGCATGCACAATTGGGGAACTCCTTCTCTAACGTAAATCTCATACTCTGGCCAGAGATTTCATGCACTATTATTTCATCAGATCATATAGGATATCCACACCCGTATGTGAGCGGTGAATTCCCGACTACAATGCACTGGCTCCTAGATGTGTCGCAATTGTACCCAATCTCGCCACCTGATGACCCTCATAGGGTCGGTAAACGAGTCAAAGCACAACCCTAGCATATAGAGACTCAGTGTTGTCCCGGGTCGTAAGGACTAATGGTGTAAAAAAATAACCATGGACTTATCTTCTCGATGAATGATAACTACTTGGAAAGTCCGAATGAGGGTTGTTCGATATAATCATCATAATACCTATCTGCATGTTTGGACATCTCTATATCCTTATCAAGAAACGTGATACACAACATCACAGATGCTAGTCTCGAGCTCAAGCGACCTTTATCCATGTTTTAGGAGATNGCTGAATCGACTAGGAACGAATTTAGATTATACAGTGTTTACAAACAAGTTTCAACATTGAATTACGATTCATTTGTATTAAAGTATAATCAAGGTCTTTATATATTTTGTTCGCATGGGTATACAGATAAAGAAATAACAAACCATGAAATATAAATTATATTAAAATAAAGATTGTTTATTACAACTGAGTCAATAAATTCTTTAGCCAACAGTTGACTTACATGACATCTACTCTAACAAAAACTACATTTAAAAAATAAAAATGCGTTTTGGTTTCATTTTATTTTCCCCTTCCAAAAAACAAATGCAAAGCCATATTCAGCAAAAACAATTTATTCAGAGATGCAATTAATACATATGGTGGACAATCCAATTCTTACCCGGATATAAGATGCAATTTTTAATTTACTGTAGCATGTTGTTCGAGATCAACACTTTGGTTTGCTATTAAACTTCCACAATAATCATATAATCTCAAACCGCTGAAGTTCTTAAGAAGTCACAGTATCGCTCAACTCTCGGCCCGTCGTCTCAAATGGAAAAAGGCAAACGCATATACCTGAAACAATAACAACGCTCTCAAATAGAAAGATGGCTATAGTTTGATGACATCCATGAATGAGAGCAACTGCGACAAGAGGGCATATCATCCCACCAATTCTCCCCACCGAGCTTGCCACTCCAACCCCAGTAGTCCTAACAGATGTTGGATATAACTGCAGAATCGAGAAATATGCAAGGATTAGTTGCATGTTTTCCTGTCATCCTATTTGTTCTATTTTTTCTCTAGCATATTGCTCGTTGATGTGAAGATGAAGATTTCTGAGTTGCGATCAAATTTTTATCAAAGAAGAACCAAAAAAAAGTTGACAATAGGGAGATATTGACAGACTGGATATAGGGAAATACTTCCTCATTGTAGCAATAAGCAAACGACTTTGACTTACCTCTGGAGCGTATATATAAACAATTGTGAAGGTTGCCGTAATGCAAATGCGAGCCCCAAAGAGGAGACCGGTTGTTAAGCTTTGAGGCTGATGAATCATCAAAGGGAACAAAAAAATGAAGCAGAGGAAGAACATAGCGGACATAGAGCGCTTACGACCAAGTTTGTCTACTGTTGCAGCCGATAGAAGAAGTCCAGGAAATTCTAGAAGTAATATGTACACATGATAATTAGCCTTCTTCCAAAAGAAAAAATAATTCATCGCATACAAGAGGAGAACCATTGTTTTACCTGCAAAACTGGTAATGAAAACATCTTTATAACTAACATCTTGGTGACTATTAGATTGCAACATGGTCTGTGTGCAGTTGTCATTATTGCTGTTTAACTCTGTTGTCAGCAGAACCAGCCCGTAATAAGTGAATGCATTCCCAAAAAAAACCATCCATAATAGTAAAGTTGATCTAACCAATTCAGGTGAAAGAAGCATCCATAGCAATGAGATGACACTCTTTCGAGAACCCATATATTTATGATTGGCACTGTCATTTTCTCTCGGTGATATCAGCTTTGTATCTTCTAATTCGTCCAACTTTTCATCTAGTTCAATGTGTTTGTCAGAAACAAGAACACCCGAAGGGAGTTTTCTCCCATTTACTCTTGCCATTTTCTCCAAAATAGCAAGTGCATCGGTTTTCCTTCCTTTCATGCATAAATATCTGGGAGATTCCGGGGTAATGCAATAGAATAAAAGAAGTATCATGGAAGGAAGGGCAGACAGTGCAAGCAGCCATCTCCAACCCAATCTTGGCATGATAAACTGCCAAAAAGATCTTCATGAATATGGAGAGCGGAGAGCATGTTAAAATCGGTATTGCATGAAAGAAAAAACAAATCAGCCAGGTATATAATAAAGAATGGAATCAAGACTTAAAACTTTGGTTTTTCTTTTTACCCAAAGAAGGGAATTAAAGTAAAAGATTTTTACCTATGAATAAGTTAGTTCATGTAGTAATCACACAAGGGTAAATTATATCAACTATTGAGTTCAAGACCAAATAAGAAACCCCAGAGAATCGAATAATATTAACTCCACCTGCTTAAATTATTCTACCTTACATTTTTATCGTTTTTCAGTTTTTGTACCAAGAGACCATTGGTCATCGATTATCTATTTTTCAATAAACATGATGTGAGGCCAAGTTACATTTGAAACCTAAAACTATACTTTTCTTGTACTCATTGCGTTTAAGTTTACTTGTGTCTTAGATTTACCAGACTAAAATGTACTTAATCAAACGCAGTTCATGTACAGACCTACTTAGATATCCCCTGGTTCTACTAATTATTCAAAGTATTATACAGATTAAATTTTCAACCACATCAGCATTTATAAACTATTTATTTCAAAATACTTGAATGCTGAAACATAGCATATTACAAGTATAGTTATAAATTATATTCAACAAAATTCAGTTACCCATGGAAATTCCACCAAATATTGAAGAAAAAAGAATTAGATACGGCATACCCAAGCAATCGAAGCTTCAAGAATTGTTCCAATAGTCCAAAAAGCTGAGAACACTACCATCCACGCACCTCTCTCCGGAGCAGGAATAAATTCTAAAAACCAAGATGAAAGAACGGGACCACCTCCTAAGCCAATGCCGACTAAACCACGGACAATGACCAGAAAAGTAAGATTTGGGGAAAATGCACTTACAAAACCAGCAGCAGAAGTAATAGTAGCAGTGATAAGGAATCCATTCCTAAAAACCCAAAGAAGCAAATTACTTGAAATCAGAATGAATTGATTCCAAATATATTTGGAGAGGCAGATTATAAATTCCGATATGCAAGATGAGAAGAAGTGATCTATATGTAAGTCATTGATATAAGCAGGCCAAACATTCAGATGTAGGATCCACAAGCCTGCAAGCAAAGATACTTTTTTGGGACTTCAACTTGACTTCTTGTGCTCTACGATTTGTTCCAAAATGGAAAACTATTTTGTGATATTAGGGTACAAATCCTGAATATCCCGATCATGTTTTTGGGATCCCAACATACTGTTATTTTCTTTTCCATTTTTTAAGGCGGGAAAACATGTACCAAGCAGTCCTGATAATTATTTAGCTTGGTATTTCTGATGCACTTGACACAGGGTTAGAGGAATAACACTGAATGCGAGAAGTAACCAACAAGGACAAATATCAGGTATGTCTGATCTTCTACGGATCTTGTTTGACATGAATACACTACAAGCTGAAAGCATGTTCCCTTGACTAAAGTTGATTTCAGAAACCTACATTTAGAAATGTCAAATGGCAACAACCAAATTGCTTCATGCCAAATATTAAAGTTCACCTTATATTTCATTGAAATTTTTTTTAAAAAAGTGATTAAAAAAGAATACTAACAAGTTACACCAAGAATAGGGAGGAAATTATAGTAACTGTTTGGGCGATTACAACCACTAAATTTGGCAGATGACTACCACCTTACGCAAATAGATTTGACTACAAAGAATTCCCAAAATTATAAATGTGAGGTTACCTAGAAGTTGTGCACCCCAGTAAGGCACGTTAGGACCTTTGAAGGAATAGAAGAAATCTCAACTTTATGAGAACATCAAATACTAGGTTGCACTTGAGGCACAACTGGATAAAGATAAAAGAGACCTCCATTTTATTCATTATCAATTGGTTGATGACCAATATCAGCCTCCAAACAATAGCTTAACTTATCTGTATTGAGACCACATATTTTGATAGGATCGCATGTTTACCGTTTTGGTAGATGAAGCCAATCATTCAATTGTTTTTTAATTATTATTTGTTAATAAATTTCGTTTCCGACTAAAATAAGTTGCAACAATTGATGTAGGCTAATTGAAAGCGCAATGAGCCCAGTGTAAAAAGAACAAATAATAAAGGATTGAATCATCAACATAAAGTATACTTTCAATAAATACAATAAAAAAAATCAGCAAAAGAAATCAGGGATATTACTTGCTATGAACAAAAAAAAACGAAAAAATTCACAGCAAGTCATATCAACAATATCAAGTTACGGGAGGCGATTGTCTAATTGTCTTTATACAGTAATATATAGTTCTGCCCTTGAGTGAAACCAGGAACTTTAGCTAGTAAAATTAACAAGGGAGGCGATAAATTTTTTTAAAAAAATAATTCAGTATCAATTAAATATAAATGTAATATTTGGCATGTACACACAAAATAATAACTATTTTATATTTTCATATATTTTCTAACAAAAAGATGATTAAACAAACATAATTTCAATTTATTATAAAAAAAATTTTAAAAATAAACAAACTATGATTTTAAAATGAATTACCTAAAAATAGGAGCAGCAATGTAAAAATACCAAAATTTTCAATGTGTCATCCATAACAAGTTTTAGGAAAATCAAGTTACCAAAAAAAGACAAAAAACATATTTATTTCTTGTAATCCAATTATACGAAATTAGAATACAAATGGAAGATATAAAATCACTATTTATTAACTTATTTATCATGGTTAACAGTTTAAAATTCTACTTGGCTTTTTCATAACATCAAATTCATTACTAATTGAGCCAATACTGAAAATTTAAATGACGATCTTTTCAATTTACATCACTAATTAAATATTTTTTTATAAGATTAATCTCAATAATAGGAAAAGTGCAATATTGAAAAAAACGAGAATATAAGCACTTAAAGCTGGATGATAGGAATTCAAAAAGGACATCATGGTAAAGAGAATAGATTTGAAAATCAGGAAATAGGAGGAAAATTGTGATAAGAAAATTGTGATAAAATAGTTTATGATTTATATCTTTTTTTACAATTTTATAATTTTTATCAGTATAATTTATTAAAAAAAAAAATTTTTTATAAAATAATTAGGGTTGAGGATCCACGGAATCACCTTAATCCACTCTTTTTTTTTTGGGTGTCGCACTTATTTGTGTTTTCTATTTATTATTAATTTTTTGAGCTAATTGATGATGATACACCACTGCTTTTTGTCTTTGTTGAATATGCTCCTTTATAATCAAACCATCTTATATAATAGTGATCATATTTTAGTCACCATACTTGTAGTGCTTGTATTAGAGATCTTTCCAGCATACTTGTAGTGCTTGTATACTGGAAAGATCTCTAATAAAAATGAAGTTTCCACATGGTTGTTGAACGTGAGACATTCTTTCATTCATTCAAAGATAACCAAATATAAGACTTTTTACCTCCTGCCGTACATATCCGAAACAATTCCAGACGAATAGGCTCCAACTAACATGCCAGCAAAAACAATGCTAGTTATCAAGCTCTCTTCCCGAGCAGAAAGACCCCAAGCAGATTGAACAGCTGGTCCGACAAAAGATAGAAGCATCATTTCCATGGCTTCAGAAACAAATCCTATCCCAGCATAGATAAGAACAAGGACTTGGAACTTTCCAAAACCCAAAGCAATAAGTGCTTCATCAACGGTAAAGATTTTGCTGTCATCTCCCATCTATGTAAAAAAGCTAAAATATTTAAACGTACTAAATTTTTTTTAGCCAAAGCATCCATCTATTCATTGATCAATCAACATTGCATCTTCTTGTGCATAATTCTTACACTGGGTTTCAAGTACTAATTCAATTTCAATCAGCAAATAACAACGTTGACATGAATTTGAAAAAACAAATGAAGACAGCATCATTCCAAGGCAGTGACCAGAATGCGTTCACAAACTGTAGACAACATGATTTATCAAGTGGGTCAAGCCACTCAAAGTTTTGATAAAAGAATTGATATTTCAAAGATTACTACCGTACTTCTAAACTATACACAGATTTGTCACCATTTGACAACAGGAGTTTGCATGTAAATAAATCGGCGGTACTGATACCAAAATGAAACATTGCAAACACAAGATCTACCAGCATATCACGTCCAAAACGTGATAACCCAAATTTCTAATTAAACAATCATAATCAAATTAGCATTGATAAGAGTCAACGGCATAAAAATGAAAATAAAAAAATCCCAAAACGCAGCCGCCAGCCAAATCGTTGACCAAATCACTACAAAATGGGAGTGGATTTACTTCACTTTAAGGACACAAATCGATGGTAAGAGCAATCCCATAATCAATCAATATTTTTTTTTAAAAAAAGAAAGAGTGAACTGAATTCAACTGCGATTATCATCATCCAGTGGGCACTATCGATCAGAGACAGCTAAATCAAAACCCTTTGAAAAGGAATTCACCAAAGACAGATTCTTTGTGCAGTGAAAGCAGCTCACCTAATGGAGAACAGTTGACGGACGATCAACGATTGGCGGATTTGTTCGTCCACCGTTTCTTTTTTGATTCTAAAGAACAAGTCTACACTTTTCAGTGTTACTTTTATCTTTGGATATGTGGGAGGGCACCTATATCACTATTAATAATATACATATTCTTCTAACGCTTCGTTTGGTTTGGCAGATAAAGAAAGGATTGTCTCATAATAATTATTTGTCATTTGTTGTTCTCACTGATTGATCAGCCCAATTTTATCTTTGGGCCTGTGATAAAGTCATAATTTGGGAGAAGAAGAGATCCCTACCCACCCAACTGATAAGCATCCAGTAGTAAACAATATTAAAGATGAGAGAAAATATCTTCACACAAATACCANTATATTAAAATAAAGATTGTTTATTACAACTGAGTCAATAAATTCTTTAGCCAACAGTTGACTTACATGACATCTACTCTAACAAAAACTACATTTAAAAAATAAAAATGCGTTTTGGTTTCATTTTATTTTCCCCTTCCAAAAAACAAATGCAAAGCCATATTCAGCAAAAACAATTTATTCAGAGATGCAATTAATACATATGGTGGACAATCCAATTCTTACCCGGATATAAGATGCAATTTTTAATTTACTGTAGCATGTTGTTCGAGATCAACACTTTGGTTTGCTATTAAACTTCCACAATAATCATATAATCTCAAACCGCTGAAGTTCTTAAGAAGTCACAGTATCGCTCAACTCTCGGCCCGTCGTCTCAAATGGAAAAAGGCAAACGCATATACCTGAAACAATAACAACGCTCTCAAATAGAAAGATGGCTATAGTTTGATGACATCCATGAATGAGAGCAACTGCGACAAGAGGGCATATCATCCCACCAATTCTCCCCACCGAGCTTGCCACTCCAACCCCAGTAGTCCTAACAGATGTTGGATATAACTGCAGAATCGAGAAATATGCAAGGATTAGTTGCATGTTTTCCTGTCATCCTATTTGTTCTATTTTTTCTCTAGCATATTGCTCGTTGATGTGAAGATGAAGATTTCTGAGTTGCGATCAAATTTTTATCAAAGAAGAACCAAAAAAAAGTTGACAATAGGGAGATATTGACAGACTGGATATAGGGAAATACTTCCTCATTGTAGCAATAAGCAAACGACTTTGACTTACCTCTGGAGCGTATATATAAACAATTGTGAAGGTTGCCGTAATGCAAATGCGAGCCCCAAAGAGGAGACCGGTTGTTAAGCTTTGAGGCTGATGAATCATCAAAGGGAACAAAAAAATGAAGCAGAGGAAGAACATAGCGGACATAGAGCGCTTACGACCAAGTTTGTCTACTGTTGCAGCCGATAGAAGAAGTCCAGGAAATTCTAGAAGTAATATGTACACATGATAATTAGCCTTCTTCCAAAAGAAAAAATAATTCATCGCATACAAGAGGAGAACCATTGTTTTACCTGCAAAACTGGTAATGAAAACATCTTTATAACTAACATCTTGGTGACTATTAGATTGCAACATGGTCTGTGTGCAGTTGTCATTATTGCTGTTTAACTCTGTTGTCAGCAGAACCAGCCCGTAATAAGTGAATGCATTCCCAAAAAAAACCATCCATAATAGTAAAGTTGATCTAACCAATTCAGGTGAAAGAAGCATCCATAGCAATGAGATGACACTCTTTCGAGAACCCATATATTTATGATTGGCACTGTCATTTTCTCTCGGTGATATCAGCTTTGTATCTTCTAATTCGTCCAACTTTTCATCTAGTTCAATGTGTTTGTCAGAAACAAGAACACCCGAAGGGAGTTTTCTCCCATTTACTCTTGCCATTTTCTCCAAAATAGCAAGTGCATCGGTTTTCCTTCCTTTCATGCATAAATATCTGGGAGATTCCGGGGTAATGCAATAGAATAAAAGAAGTATCATGGAAGGAAGGGCAGACAGTGCAAGCAGCCATCTCCAACCCAATCTTGGCATGATAAACTGCCAAAAAGATCTTCATGAATATGGAGAGCGGAGAGCATGTTAAAATCGGTATTGCATGAAAGAAAAAACAAATCAGCCAGGTATATAATAAAGAATGGAATCAAGACTTAAAACTTTGGTTTTTCTTTTTACCCAAAGAAGGGAATTAAAGTAAAAGATTTTTACCTATGAATAAGTTAGTTCATGTAGTAATCACACAAGGGTAAATTATATCAACTATTGAGTTCAAGACCAAATAAGAAACCCCAGAGAATCGAATAATATTAACTCCACCTGCTTAAATTATTCTACCTTACATTTTTATCGTTTTTCAGTTTTTGTACCAAGAGACCATTGGTCATCGATTATCTATTTTTCAATAAACATGATGTGAGGCCAAGTTACATTTGAAACCTAAAACTATACTTTTCTTGTACTCATTGCGTTTAAGTTTACTTGTGTCTTAGATTTACCAGACTAAAATGTACTTAATCAAACGCAGTTCATGTACAGACCTACTTAGATATCCCCTGGTTCTACTAATTATTCAAAGTATTATACAGATTAAATTTTCAACCACATCAGCATTTATAAACTATTTATTTCAAAATACTTGAATGCTGAAACATAGCATATTACAAGTATAGTTATAAATTATATTCAACAAAATTCAGTTACCCATGGAAATTCCACCAAATATTGAAGAAAAAAGAATTAGATACGGCATACCCAAGCAATCGAAGCTTCAAGAATTGTTCCAATAGTCCAAAAAGCTGAGAACACTACCATCCACGCACCTCTCTCCGGAGCAGGAATAAATTCTAAAAACCAAGATGAAAGAACGGGACCACCTCCTAAGCCAATGCCGACTAAACCACGGACAATGACCAGAAAAGTAAGATTTGGGGAAAATGCACTTACAAAACCAGCAGCAGAAGTAATAGTAGCAGTGATAAGGAATCCATTCCTAAAAACCCAAAGAAGCAAATTACTTGAAATCAGAATGAATTGATTCCAAATATATTTGGAGAGGCAGATTATAAATTCCGATATGCAAGATGAGAAGAAGTGATCTATATGTAAGTCATTGATATAAGCAGGCCAAACATTCAGATGTAGGATCCACAAGCCTGCAAGCAAAGATACTTTTTTGGGACTTCAACTTGACTTCTTGTGCTCTACGATTTGTTCCAAAATGGAAAACTATTTTGTGATATTAGGGTACAAATCCTGAATATCCCGATCATGTTTTTGGGATCCCAACATACTGTTATTTTCTTTTCCATTTTTTAAGGCGGGAAAACATGTACCAAGCAGTCCTGATAATTATTTAGCTTGGTATTTCTGATGCACTTGACACAGGGTTAGAGGAATAACACTGAATGCGAGAAGTAACCAACAAGGACAAATATCAGGTATGTCTGATCTTCTACGGATCTTGTTTGACATGAATACACTACAAGCTGAAAGCATGTTCCCTTGACTAAAGTTGATTTCAGAAACCTACATTTAGAAATGTCAAATGGCAACAACCAAATTGCTTCATGCCAAATATTAAAGTTCACCTTATATTTCATTGAAATTTTTTTTAAAAAAGTGATTAAAAAAGAATACTAACAAGTTACACCAAGAATAGGGAGGAAATTATAGTAACTGTTTGGGCGATTACAACCACTAAATTTGGCAGATGACTACCACCTTACGCAAATAGATTTGACTACAAAGAATTCCCAAAATTATAAATGTGAGGTTACCTAGAAGTTGTGCACCCCAGTAAGGCACGTTAGGACCTTTGAAGGAATAGAAGAAATCTCAACTTTATGAGAACATCAAATACTAGGTTGCACTTGAGGCACAACTGGATAAAGATAAAAGAGACCTCCATTTTATTCATTATCAATTGGTTGATGACCAATATCAGCCTCCAAACAATAGCTTAACTTATCTGTATTGAGACCACATATTTTGATAGGATCGCATGTTTACCGTTTTGGTAGATGAAGCCAATCATTCAATTGTTTTTTAATTATTATTTGTTAATAAATTTCGTTTCCGACTAAAATAAGTTGCAACAATTGATGTAGGCTAATTGAAAGCGCAATGAGCCCAGTGTAAAAAGAACAAATAATAAAGGATTGAATCATCAACATAAAGTATACTTTCAATAAATACAATAAAAAAAATCAGCAAAAGAAATCAGGGATATTACTTGCTATGAACAAAAAAAAACGAAAAAATTCACAGCAAGTCATATCAACAATATCAAGTTACGGGAGGCGATTGTCTAATTGTCTTTATACAGTAATATATAGTTCTGCCCTTGAGTGAAACCAGGAACTTTAGCTAGTAAAATTAACAAGGGAGGCGATAAATTTTTTTAAAAAAATAATTCAGTATCAATTAAATATAAATGTAATATTTGGCATGTACACACAAAATAATAACTATTTTATATTTTCATATATTTTCTAACAAAAAGATGATTAAACAAACATAATTTCAATTTATTATAAAAAAAATTTTAAAAATAAACAAACTATGATTTTAAAATGAATTACCTAAAAATAGGAGCAGCAATGTAAAAATACCAAAATTTTCAATGTGTCATCCATAACAAGTTTTAGGAAAATCAAGTTACCAAAAAAAGACAAAAAACATATTTATTTCTTGTAATCCAATTATACGAAATTAGAATACAAATGGAAGATATAAAATCACTATTTATTAACTTATTTATCATGGTTAACAGTTTAAAATTCTACTTGGCTTTTTCATAACATCAAATTCATTACTAATTGAGCCAATACTGAAAATTTAAATGACGATCTTTTCAATTTACATCACTAATTAAATATTTTTTTATAAGATTAATCTCAATAATAGGAAAAGTGCAATATTGAAAAAAACGAGAATATAAGCACTTAAAGCTGGATGATAGGAATTCAAAAATGACATCATGGTAAAGAGAATAGATTTGAAAATCAGGAAATAGGAGGAAAATTGTGATAAGAAAATTGTGATAAAATAGTTTATGATTTATATCTTTTTTTACAATTTTATAATTTTTATCAGTATAATTTATTAAAAAAAAAAATTTTTTATAAAATAATTAGGGTTGAGGATCCACGGAATCACCTTAATCCACTCTTTTTTTTTTGGGTGTCGCACTTATTTGTGTTTTCTATTTATTATTAATTTTTTGAGCTAATTGATGATGATACACCACTGCTTTTTGTCTTTGTTGAATATGCTCCTTTATAATCAAACCATCTTATATAATAGTGATCATATTTTAGTCACCATACTTGTAGTGCTTGTATTAGAGATCTTTCCAGCATACTTGTAGTGCTTGTATACTGGAAAGATCTCTAATAAAAATGAAGTTTCCACATGGTTGTTGAACGTGAGACATTCTTTCATTCATTCAAAGATAACCAAATATAAGACTTTTTACCTCCTGCCGTACATATCCGAAACAATTCCAGACGAATAGGCTCCAACTAACATGCCAGCAAAAACAATGCTAGTTATCAAGCTCTCTTCCCGAGCAGAAAGACCCCAAGCAGATTGAACAGCTGGTCCGACAAAAGATAGAAGCATCATTTCCATGGCTTCAGAAACAAATCCTATCCCAGCATAGATAAGAACAAGGACTTGGAACTTTCCAAAACCCAAAGCAATAAGTGCTTCATCAACGGTAAAGATTTTGCTGTCATCTCCCATCTATGTAAAAAAGCTAAAATATTTAAACGTACTAAATTTTTTTTAGCCAAAGCATCCATCTATTCATTGATCAATCAACATTGCATCTTCTTGTGCATAATTCTTACACTGGGTTTCAAGTACTAATTCAATTTCAATCAGCAAATAACAACGTTGACATGAATTTGAAAAAACAAATGAAGACAGCATCATTCCAAGGCAGTGACCAGAATGCGTTCACAAACTGTAGACAACATGATTTATCAAGTGGGTCAAGCCACTCAAAGTTTTGATAAAAGAATTGATATTTCAAAGATTACTACCGTACTTCTAAACTATACACAGATTTGTCACCATTTGACAACAGGAGTTTGCATGTAAATAAATCGGCGGTACTGATACCAAAATGAAACATTGCAAACACAAGATCTACCAGCATATCACGTCCAAAACGTGATAACCCAAATTTCTAATTAAACAATCATAATCAAATTAGCATTGATAAGAGTCAACGGCATAAAAATGAAAATAAAAAAATCCCAAAACGCAGCCGCCAGCCAAATCGTTGACCAAATCACTACAAAATGGGAGTGGATTTACTTCACTTTAAGGACACAAATCGATGGTAAGAGCAATCCCATAATCAATCAATATTTTTTTTTAAAAAAAGAAAGAGTGAACTGAATTCAACTGCGATTATCATCATCCAGTGGGCACTATCGATCAGAGACAGCTAAATCAAAACCCTTTGAAAAGGAATTCACCAAAGACAGATTCTTTGTGCAGTGAAAGCAGCTCACCTAATGGAGAACAGTTGACGGACGATCAACGATTGGCGGATTTGTTCGTCCACCGTTTCTTTTTTGATTCTAAAGAACAAGTCTACACTTTTCAGTGTTACTTTTATCTTTGGATATGTGGGAGGGCACCTATATCACTATTAATAATATACATATTCTTCTAACGCTTCGTTTGGTTTGGCAGATAAAGAAAGGATTGTCTCATAATAATTATTTGTCATTTGTTGTTCTCACTGATTGATCAGCCCAATTTTATCTTTGGGCCTGTGATAAAGTCATAATTTGGGAGAAGAAGAGATCCCTACCCACCCAACTGATAAGCATCCAGTAGAAAACAATATTAAAGATGAGAGAAAATATCTTCACACAAATACCCTTTTCTGCATAAACAAAAGCGAGAAGGGGCACAAAAGCGAGAAGCAGAAACACTTTTTCTACCGGTGAAAAAGGCGGAATTTTACCCTTTACCTCCCACGACCACTGTACGACGAAATGAAGGAAACTAAATTTCAGAAGGTGTAGCAAGCATCGACGAAGGTAAGTGTCGATACACNGAGAGAAAATATCTTCACACAAATACCCTTTTCTGCATAAACAAAAGCGAGAAGGGGCACAAAAGCGAGAAGCAGAAACACTTTTTCTACCGGTGAAAAAGGCGGAATTTTACCCTTTACCTCCCACGACCACTGTACGACGAAATGAAGGAAACTAAATTTCAGAAGGTGTAGCAAGCATCGACGAAGGTAAGTGTCAATACACCATGTTTTCGAATACTACTGGCAATAACCTCGATAAACCGTGTCTTCGACCAAGGTGAGTGAGAAGCGGCAACACTTTTGGTGGCAATAACCTCTTTTTCGAATAAATGCTCAAAACTTTTATTTGTGTTTTGTGTGATGTGTCGATACACCATGTTGGGCAAACCAAAGAACTGCTTTTNAACTAAATTTCAGAAGGTGTAGCAAGCATCGACGAAGGTAAGTGTCAATACACCATGTTTTCGAATACTACTGGCAATAACCTCGATACACCGTGTCTTCGACCAAGGTGAGTGAGAAGTGGCAACACTTTTGGTGGCAATAACCTCTTTTTCGAATAAATGCTCAAAACTTTTATTTGTGTTTTGTGTGATGTGTCGATACACCATGTTGGGCAAACCAAAGAACTGCTTTTGGTAGATGCTACTCCATAGTTCACATATCTGTCTAATGCCTGTAATTTACTTGGATCTTGAACTGCAACCTTATTGCTGGTATGCGACATTTGTGTTGTGAATGATGGGTCCTCTTTATTTCTTCTTGTTTTTGTATTTGCTACTCCACAGNTAAATGCTCAAAACTTTTATTTGTGTTTTGTGTGATGTGTCGATACACCATGTTGGGCAAACCAAAGAACTGCTTTCGGTAGATGCTACTCCATAGTTCACATATCTGTCTAATGCCTGTAATTTACTTGGATCTTGAACTGCAACCTTATTGCTGGTATGCGACATTTGTGTTGTGAATGATAGGTCCTCTTTATTTCTTCTTGTTTGGTATTTGCTACTCCACAGTTCACATATCGTTTCACATATCGTTTCAGTTGTGAATGATGGGTCCTCTTTGAAGTGGATAAATTTTGTTGGTTGAATGGTTAAAGATTAAGTGCTTTTACATTATGTTCAAATCATATAGTCGCAAACAACAATATACATGTATACCCATGCGAATTGATATATAATTTTCAAGAAAAAAAGTGTAAAGAGATTATTACAAGTTTATACAATACAGGAAATAAATGCCATAAAGTGTTTATGGGTTGTACTCAAGTTTATTGAATTTGTATTTCATTTACAAATCATATGGCAGAAACATTTATGCTTCTTCTGCCATGGATGGAGAAGATTATCNTTACATTATGTTCAAATCATATAGTCGCAAACAACAATATACATGTATACCCATGCGAATTGATATATAATTTTCAAGAAAAAAAGTGTAAAGAGATTATTACAAGTTTATACAATACAGGAAATAAATGCCATAAAGTGTTTATGGGTTGTACTCAAGTTTATTGAATTTGTATTTCATTTACAAATCATATGGCATAAACATTTATGCTGCTTCTGCCATGGATGGAGAAGATTATTATATCCAAGATGCTTTAGTTTTATATCAAACGGTGATGTGCTCATTTGTGTTCTTGAGTCTTGTATCACGGTATTACCAGAAGCTCATAGCACCACGTAAGCGTAGGTGTGTCCGAACAGATATTTCATACAATGTGGCAGAAAGAATATGTACTCAAGTAAACCACTTGCATAGGATTATTGAAGTCAGTGATGTGCAGTGTGTTGTCAACTTAAGGATGTGTCGAAGCGCATTCGGAAGGCTATGTTACTTGGTAAGGCATGTCAGTGGAGTTTTAGATTCTTGATATGTGAGAGTCGAGGAGAAGGTTACGATGTTCTTGTCAATATTAGCGCATCATAAAAAANCAAGTAAACCACTTGCATAGGATTATTGAAGTCAGTGATGTGCAGTGTGTTGTCAACTTAAGGATGTGTCGAAACACATTCGGAAGGCTATGTTACTTGGTAAGGCATGTCAGTGGGGTTTTAGATTCTCGATATGTGAGAGTCGAGGAGAAGGTTGCGATGTTCTTGTCAATAATAGCGCATCATAAAAAAAATCGGATAATTGGACACGACTATTTACGAAGTGGCCACACTGTAAGCACTCACTTCCATGAAGTACTTAAAGCAATTCTTATGCTACACACAATACTTCTTGCGAAGCCGATTCCTGTGGATGAGACTTGCTCGCACGAACCATGGAAATGGTTCAAGGTATGTATGCAATTATTCAAAGACATTCTATATGTTTTATATCGATACACCTTGGAGTGAATTTTATTTGCATTGTTAGCAGGAGGGTNCACTCACTTCCATGAAGTACTTAAAGCAATTCTTATGCTACACACAATACTTCTTGCGAAGCCGATTCCTGTGGATGAGACTTGCTCGCACGAACCATGGAAATGGTTCAAGGTATGTATGCAATTATTCAAAGACATTCTATATGTTTTATATCGATACACCTTGGAGTGAATTTTATTTGCATTGTTAGCAGGAGGGTTGTCTAGGCGCTCTGGATGGTACATATATCAATGTTCATGTACCAATAATGGATAAGCCAAAATATAGAACAAAGAAAGGGACTATAGCAGTTAATGTTTTGGGTGTTTANCGATACACCTTGGAGTGAATTTTATTTGCATTGTTAGCAGGGTTGTCTAGGCTCTCTGGATGGTACATATATCAATGTTCATGTACCAATAATGGATAAGCCGAAATATAGAACAAGGAAAGGGACTATAGCAGTTAATGTTTTGAGTGTTTGTGATCGTGATATGAAGTTTGTGTATGCATTAACTGGATGCGAAGGTTCAGCAGCAGATGCGAGGATTCTCCGAGATTCTATGAATCGACAAGATGGGTTGAAGATTCCGAGATGTAATATTCAAACTTTTATCGTTGCTTGTACCATCAATACAAGCAATAATATNGAAGTTTGTGTATGCATTAACTGGATGGGAAGGTTCAGCAGCAGATGCGAGGGTTCTCCGAGATTCTATGAATCGACAAGATGGGTTGAAGATTCCGAGAGGTAATATTCAAACTTTTATCGTTGCTTGTACCATCAATACAAACAATAATACTATGATACAAATAAAAATTAAAAAATTATAATATGTCAATAACTTCAAATTTATTTTATTTTGAATAACAGTGAGCCCAATCTCATTGTTTACACTGATGACAGGTTGCTACTATCTATGTGACAATGGATACGGAAACGTAGAAGGATTCTTAACCCCATATAGAAGAACCCGTTATCATATTAATGATTGGGTGAATTCTAATAGTGGACCACAAAATTATAAGGAATGTTTCAACTCCAAGCATTGTCGTGCACGCAATGTTATTGAGAGGGCTTTTGGTTTAATGAAAAAACGATGGGCTGTTCTTCGGAGTCCCATGTTTTACCCTCTTCAGGTTCAAAACCATATGATCTTGGCGTGCATGCTCCTACATAATTTTATTCGATCTGAAATGCCCGACGATCCACTCGAAGAATTTGAAGATGCATCGGGAGCTTCTAATGAAGAAATAGAAGATGAGTTCATTGAAAACATGGAGTTTTCAGTAGCTTGGGATATGTGGAGAGATCACTTAGCGATGTCGATGTATCACAATTAACGAATGTCATAATTATGAACATGTTGTTTGTTTGCTTCTGTGAAGAATTTGATGAATGGTTGTGAGATACTTTGTGGTTTGCTTTTTGTTGTACAAGACATAATGTCAGTTTATTTGACATTGTTTGAGAAATGGTTGTAAGATACGTTGTGGTTTGCTTTTTGTTGTAGAAGACATAATGTGATTTTATTTCACATTATTCAATTTTTTATGTTATTTTTGTTATATTGAATATCATAATGCATAAGTTAGTATTATTTATTTAGAAAAAAAATATGACCAACATTTCTGTTCTCATTTGAANACATTGTTTGAGAAATGGTTGTAAGATACGTTGTGGTTTGCTTTTTGTTGTAGAAGACATAATGTGATTTTATTTCACATTATTCAATTTTTTATGTTATTTTTGTTATACTGAATATCATAATGCATAAGTTAGTATTATTTATTTAGAAAAAAATATGACCAACATTTCTGTTCTCATTTCAGGGCATTAATATTGTATAGAGTCATGGAGTTTGGAGCATCTAGCAACATTGGACCTAGAAAAGTGAAGAAATCAGACAAAAGTAGGCATGTGTGGAATAGCCGTGAAGAGGAAGTCCTTATTCAATCTTTGAAAGATGCAATGAAAGGATGATTTAAAAGTGAAAATGGTTTTTGGGCTGGGCACTTGGTTTTTCTTGAGGAAGCTATGAGAAAAGTGTTTCCCAACACTGATTTACGAGGCAACCCCCACATAAATTCTAAAATTCATGTGTGANTCCTTATTCAATCTTTGAAAGATGCAATGAAAGGATGATTTAAAAGTGAAAATGGTTTTTGGGCTGGGCACTTGGTTTTTCTTGAGGAAGCTATGAGAAAAGTGTTTCCCAACATTGATTTACGAGGCAACCCCCACATAAATTCTAAAATCCATGTGTGGAAAAAGACTTATGGTACTCTAGTAACTATGCTTAGCCGAAGTGGAGTGGGGTGAAATGAAGCAGAAAAAACGATTGATGCGACTGACGAAGCATGGGACGTCTTTGTGAAGGTTATTGTATATATGTAAATGTGAATATTATGTGTTTATTTCCAATAAAATAACACTAGTCTTACAAACCCTTAAATGCAAATTGTTCCTTAGATGGTGCAATTGAAGAATACAAGTTTATTTAAGTTCACATCTGATATTTTATGCCTCGTTATTTCATATATGAAATTTAGTTATTTGATCAGTAACATTTTGTTTTTGTTTTTGGATACAGAGTGATAACAATGCCCGTACGATGTGATACAAGTCATGGCCGTATTTTAATGAGTGGTGTGAGATTTTTGGTAATGATCGTGCTACTGGAGAGCGATCTGTGGGGTTCACAGCTNTTTCATATATGAAATTTAGTTATTTGATCAGTAACATTTTGTTTTTTTTGGATATAGAGTGATAACAATGCCCATACGATGCGATACAAGTCATGGCCGTATTTTAATGACTGGTGTGAGATTTTTGGTAATGATCGTGCTACTGGAGAGCGATCCGTGGGGTTCACAGCCGCTGTACAAGCTGTTTTGAACATGAGTACCAACCCACCACTACAAATTGACCCACCTGAAATGGATACTACCATGGAAAATATGTTTCATGGGATTGAAGAAGCTGCAGCATCTATTTCTGCAACGAACCATCCATTGGTCAATGATTTTGCTAGCAAAAAGGTTAGCGGCAAGAAACGCAAGCGCCAATCACAAAGCGAAGATCAGAGAAATTGGTTGACAAACTATCAGAGTTAGGACAGAGAGGTGGCCGAGATGATGGGAAGTCAAACGGAAATAAGGAGGTGTTTGATGCCTTGGGGAGGATTCCCGAACTCGCAATGAACGAAAGAGTTGTAGCTGCAGCAATGCTAGTTGACAGACCAAACTACTTAGAGCTATTCTTCATTCTTCCAGATGAGGCCAGAATTTCTTTGGTGCGNTCAGAGAAATTGGTTGACAAACTATCAGAGTTAGGACAGAGAGGTGGCCGAGATGATGGGAAGTCAAACGGAAATAAGGAGGTGTTTGATGCCTTGGGGAGGATTCCCGAACTTGCAATGAACGAAAGAGTTGTAGCTGCAGAAATGCTAGTTGACGGACCAAACTACTTAGAGCTATTCTTCAGTCTTCCAGATGAGGCCAGAATTTCTTTGGTGCTTTGGCTTCTCAACACTGTCTGAATTGTAATTGCTCATGACAGTCTTTTGCTAACTACTCTTCCACCATGCAATGTTATTCTCAAAGTTTGGCGCGGCTTGGTATGACATGGTATTTTGGTAAGGTTTGCAGGCAGTAATGTTTTGAAACTGCACAATATTGTGATTGTGAAGTATTATGTTGAACAAATCATGTAGTTTTGGACATACACAATATTGTATTTTTGTGCCACTCTTAAAAGTAAGTATTCTGTTTGTAATTTGTTGTTTTCTTGTGTCTTCATTTAACTATATATATATATATATTGTTTTCATATTTATTTATAAATATATGCTTGGTTTAATTTGTGCATTTTTAGCTTTGTATTTTTTTATTTGCTTTTTCCTTGGATTCGTGGAAAAGTAGTTGCATAACAAGTTCAAAATTCCGGGAAAGCTCAATTCGTAGATGCTTTTAGGAATGCCACCGGAAAGATGGATCAAGAGAATCGAATGCCACCGGGAAAGTTAAATTGTGTGTTAGAAATATGTCTAAGATTTTATTATATTCCATACTATTTATTTTGATCTTCATCTCTCTGTATTTTTTATGCAATATTTGAAGAATGGGGGATCATTCAAGAAAAAATACCCATGATTTGTTTGATATTCTTGGATTTTAATCCTTTCTCGTGTGAATGACGTAAGTTTTAATACCCATGACATGTGCGAAGCAAATCTTGAGAGCCGTAAAGGCAGAGTTTCATACAAAGAAAACAAGAACGCAATGAAGGAATCAAGGCACAATATCAATGCTTCGAACATAGGTTTATTCAAGAACAAAAGTTTCAATAGCTATGTGACAGAGTCGGATGAAGATAGCTAATAAAAAACCCATAACGATTTCACTGCAATAGTGGGTGAACCATTACACTTTTGTTTCGAACCACTTACAGGGACAGTAGCTTCTTATGCACTAAGGCATACAAAAACAACAAACATATATTACAAACCTGTCCATACATCCAAAATACATAGATAGGGTTACATTACAAAGCCATATGAAAGCCAAAAGCGAGGTTCAAAACACTAATACATACTTAGTTCATGTTAACTTTTGCCTACGAATTTTAAGAGGGGATGAAGATGACTGAGAGCTACACGGCTGAAACGATGGGTTGTTACCGTCTGGAATTTCAAGCCGCTTCTTTTTGTTGGTCAGTAAACCATTCAACTTGCGTTTCATTGTCATCGAAGATTGAACATTCATATTTATCTTCCCTTGCGCAAAGTTTATATCCACCTTCCCTATACAATCACCCAACATATTAAGGCCAGAATGATGAGATGCAATAGCAATAATACATTACCTTTCCCAAGAGAGCTTACTGCCGCTTTAATTTCCACCTCACACTCAGCTTCTTCATCGTCCGTTGTAAGGTCTATGATTTTGTTATGATCCGATGTGAGGTCTATCACTTTGTTATTGGCCTCGCTGCCACTTAGAACAACATAATACTTGCTTGTAACAGTAGCCTCAAAAGAACTATCCAGGTTCTTAGATATTTTCAAACCATAAACAGCTGAGTAAACTTTTTTGGTCTTTGTGGAGGGGTATGATATGTATGGTATCAATAAAGATAATGCAAGGTAGTCTTTAAATAGAGAAATTTTCTAACAGAAAACAATTGTATCGGTGTGAGCATTAATATCTAATACACCAACCACATATATGCGCAACAAATATTTTTTTATCAATAAATATGTCAAAGTGCAATTAATTGATCATGATAGAGGTCACACATCTACAATGGGATTCATGTTGACATAAATTGCAATAAGAGATTTTAATGCAGACTCTTACCTCTTCAGAATAATAAAAATGAAGGGTATGCATATTAAACAAATTAAACAAATTGAATCACATATCATTCGGGAGTAGTAACAAGTAGATAGCAACAAAATTAGATAGCAAACAAAATTTATATTAATATTATGTCTCATACAAGCAACACAAAATAAAACACTTACATAATACCCAAATTATACAACATACCATGTATACTACAACAAACAATATCATACCAACTGATGATCATATGACACACAAACACCTGATATGCATGTTTTTATTTTGACACAACAAGGCACAAAATTAAAAATAGTAATACGCAGAGAAATAAACATATACAACCAAAGCAGCAACAAATTTGTTCAGTGGAAAGCCTTTGGGAATTGGTGTCATTCAAGGGTAAATTTGATGACGAGAGTGATGCGTGTTTGTTGTTAGATGCATAAGTGTCGACCGTGGATGACGAGTACTGCGTGGGCCGTTCAGGACTAAATCCAGCTCTGTTCATGCATGTTTTGGTGCTATGACCGCTTGTTTGACTCATGTTTTGCGCATGTGTCTGCATGTTATCATTGTCACAGGTTGTATGATATTTATTGTACCAAAAAAATTTGTTAGCGTGCTTCAAAGAGGCCGGGAAAATATAGTAATGCTTCTCTGGACGAGTGGCAAATTCCCCTGCCTGGCGCAAAAGCATGACACCATTACCACACTGGCATTGTGGTGGCCTTCTGAATTCCATGACAACTACAATATCAAACATGTCGAAGGTGTCATTCATCATGGGCAATAACCTCATACACAATAATTAACTCTTACCAACACAACATAATATTTGATTATGCTAACATCATTTCACATAATCCACATTACAGAGATATTGAAACAAAACAAAAATCGGATTTTATTTTTATATTTTTACAGGATCTCTACTTCAAGTCAATTATTAGGTGACAAGAAAATCAAACAAAAGAAAAATAACAATCATTTATTTTCAGTTACAAGATATTAGTTCTAATACACAAGATTTATGACTCTGCATTAACCTTATTTCGTAAATGACACAAGAGCAGTGAAAATTTTGCGGAAATCGGTATCCAACAACAAATAACAAACATATTGCAAATGAGGAAATAAATTAAGTTATCGAAAATTAAGTATTTGCAAATCTGTTAAAAAAGAAGACAAAAATATACCGTGAAATCGGACGAAGTTGGTGAAGTCGGCAACCGTCTCCGAGTGAGTAGATGTTTTGCAGAAACTCAACACCGTGAAATCGGATGACGTTGATGAAGTCGGCTACCGTCTCCGAATGAGTAGTTGTTTTGCAAAAACTCAATTTGTTAATGCGAAGATTTTTGAAGAGGCAGTGAAGTTTTATTATGGACTTGGAGACACGTGAAGGGTTGGGTAGTTTATTGTGGGTAGGTATGGGAAGAAGGTTTAAATGAGGGCATTTTTGGAAATTAAGCCATTTTTTTGTAAATTTTTAACTTTTATAATCAATCACAACAAACACAAAATTATTTATCCCACTTTTCTAATTATTCATACCAAACACTATATATTTAATCACATTATATCAACAATATTTATATTTGTATAAATAATCATTTATATTTTTTTTACTCAGTTATCCCATCACACAAATCAAACGAAGCCTAAGTATATTAAAATTTAAATGAAATTCAACTTAATCGAGCTTTTTAGAACATCGACTTATACACAATCACTCACAGTAAAGCATGGTGCGATTGTTGGGGTGCTGAAACCAACCCGACCCGACCAGCCACTTCCGGGTTAAAATTGAGTGGATCCGATTTGGCCCAAACCCATGGGTCCAAAATCCATAAATATGGTTGACTTTAGCTACCCTTGAGTCTATGGTCGGTTCGATGCAAGCAGCCATTACCACAAAATTTCTTCAGGCAAAATCGTTACCCTTGTTCTTCTCAAGCTCCATTTTCGGACCTTCCCTAGGTGCGCTGGATTTTAACAGATTATACTGTTACTGGGTTTTCTTTTATTTGTTTCTCCTTCTCGTGTCTAAATTTTGAATAAATGTTTATTTGAGTATATGTGTATTTGAAGGTGTGCGAAAGTTGAAAACTTTGACCTCATTACAACGCAGGAGGGACAATGGAGAGTTACGTGTAAAAGGGATGGCTTGGAGTTTGGAGAAATGTGATGGGAATGGTATGGAGATTGGTGAATTGGGTGTGTTGCGTCCGGCGACGGAGGATTATGCGGAAGAGGCCATTAAAGCTGTAAAGGCTGGGAAAGTGATTGCTGTTCCCACTGATACTATTTATGGTTTTGCTTGTGATGCTTGGTATGTTCTTTACTCTGAATTCTTCTTGTATTTACAGAGTAGAGGTTTGGATCGTCAGACCCAGGGAGCAAGTGTCAAACATTATGTGTAATACAGTACATATTTTGATTATGATACGTGTAGTGCTTGAGATAATGTGGAAAAGAACGTTGATACAATTTCACCATGAAGCAAGTTTTTACCTCTATGTGATTGTGATTATTATGATAGCTTCATTGCTCGTGAAATTTGGTTGTGGATTAAGAAGGCGATTGTTCATGTTTGTTTCTTCCCATTAAGATGGCATTCTGTCTATAAAGTATAGTCTTAAATGTGGTGATATCAAGGCTTATTGTTGTGGATCGGCCTAGTGCAGCTCCATGGATGCAGTGCATCGGATTTATGAAATTAAAGGTCGTAAGTACACAAGTCCTCTGGCAATTTGTGTTGGTGATGTTATGGACATACAACACTTTGCTGTCACCGATCACTTGCCTCATGGGTTGCTTAGCTCTCTTCTTCCTGGACCTGTAACAGTGGTGTTAAGACGAGGTTTGTGAAGCTCATTATTTTCTTGTTTTAATTATTGTAATGAATTGACCTCTTGGTCATGATATTGTTTCACTCTTTTTGGCTACAGGGAGTTAGCCAGTTAGATTTTGTAAATTGGAAATGCTGCTGGCATTAGATCACTTATATTCTCTATTTGGTTGCTTTCCCTATATATTAAATCACTTATATTCTCTATTTGGTTGCTTTCCCTATATCACCTATAACATTCTTTACAGTGAATAGACTGTATTCGCTATGTTTATAGTTGGTGCAGTGTAAACTATAAGCTTTATGTTGACATATTGCAGGGGAGTCGAGCATCCTTGAGAAATCATTAAACCCTGGTTTGGAAAGCATAGGTGTTCGAGTCCCTGACTACAACTTCATCAGATTAATTGCCCGTGGTTCCAGAAGTGCATTGGCCTTGACAAGTGCGAACCTTAGTGGGCAGCCTAGCAGTTTAGATATCAAGGATTTCGAGAATCTCTGGAAGCACTGTGCATACATCTACGATGGTGGTGTTATTCCATCTGATCGTGCTGGATCAACAATCGTAGATCTCACTGAGCCTGGAAAGTACAAGATTCTAAGGCCTGGGAGGTAAACATCAAAATTTATATGAATCTTGTTTCATGAACATAAGAAGAGGTCTCATCAGACATTCTTACAACTAAGAGAATTTTTCATCAAATATGTAAAGCAGCTTGTTCAAAAAAGGAAAAAAACTTTCTACATTAATCTAGGTGATCCAAATACGTATAAACTAATTCATTAGAGTTTCCAACTCTTCTTATCATTTACTCATCCATGAGGTAATATTAGTTGTGGGAATAAAAATAACTTGGAAGCCCCTTCTAAAGGAAATTATAAGAGATTTCCACTTCCAGATGATTTATGCAATTTTTGTTCTCGTGCTATCTGCCTAATGGATGTGTTTGGTGCCTAAGAGGCACCTTAATATTTTTCTTTTTCTTGGACAAAAATTCTGTCGTTTGGCCTTTTTTAGCTTTCTGGAACCTACAAAAGTTTGTATGACTTACTAGGATTAGAAAGAAAACCTGTTTTGGTATTTTTTTGGTACTCAAGTGTGCTAATGTCGCAAAAGATAATAAAATGTAGTTAATGAACTAATGTTGAGCTTCCTGTTGAATGTATCAATACAGTAGAAAGTTGGAATTTTTAATCAAACATTAAATTTTAAAAATCGATCAGACTTTTGTTTTATCATCGAAGGTTCACATCCTAATCAAGAAAATATATTTCCTTGAATTTATTTTTTCGGTCGAGTCACCCCTACACGAAGAACTGTATTTTGCATCGATGCTGACAAAGATATGTCTGAAAACTGAGATTACAATATATATAGTTTTTGCCACTTGCCCTTCCGAATATATTAATTCTAAGGTTTTGTTTTCAAAGCTCAAGCACTTTTGTGTTTTGTCTTGGCAGTGCAGAGGAAGAGACCCTCAGAATACTTGAAAGGCACTATCTAGTAGCAAATGCCAACGCCACGTGACAACTCCTGATTTATTACATGACCAGTATTGTATTCAGCTAAGCTCGTGGATGCATTTCTTGCATTTTGTACCATTGATGCTGTTTTTTCCCATTCACATTGTTAGCTTGTTGTAGCCCTGAACTGAACTGGCCTTTCCACATAACAAAGTAAGGAAAGAACCTTCTTTCTTCGTTTAACCGCGCGCAGATTTTGGATTCCGGTTGTTGTATTTGCTTGTTTATTGTTCAAATATAAAACAGCTGTTGGTCTATTTTTATCCATCCGATCTTTTAAAACTAGTGCCGTTTTAGTTCTTTAAGTGAAACTAAAACGAAGAATAAGGAGTAAACTTAGATTAAACACAGTGATTTGGCCATCAAATGAACTTAACGC
This sequence comes from Primulina huaijiensis, assembly GCF_012295235.1. Taxonomy (NCBI): domain Eukaryota; kingdom Viridiplantae; phylum Streptophyta; class Magnoliopsida; order Lamiales; family Gesneriaceae; genus Primulina; species Primulina huaijiensis. The sequence goes on along the minus strand of NC_133311.1, from coordinate 13,496,749 downwards.
ATATCTTTTAGTTCTGACATTGATATTAAAACAATTCGTTAATAAAATGAAATATTAAAAATTTTGTATTGACTCCAAACAATGCGAAATTCATTCCACAAAAAAAATTATGGCTTTATTTTTTTTCCTCCAAATAAATTCGATCAAGAGTTTGTTTTGAATGCACAGGAGATTAATTGGAAGATGAAAAGGAAAAAATTTAAATAGTATTCGATCATTTCAACAATAAATATTTATGCGAAATAAGTTCACAATTAATTTATGTATAGAATAAAGCCCAATATGTTAGTTAATAAAATTATTAATAAATTTATTTCGGTCGGGTCGGGTCGGGTCGGGTCGATAATCTCGTGGGGAAGAGGTTTTATTCTCGATCGTTTTCCCGATATTAATCGGAATGGGAAAAATCGGAGTCGAAAAAATGTCGAGTCGAGATTTTTTCGAGACGAGAATGAGATGAGATTCGGTATGGTCGGGATTTTAAGAATTTTTTCCAGTCCTAAAATCAAGAGATCATTTAAAGGACAATAACCTCAAATCTTTATTTGATTTATAAAAAGAAATTTCTGTCACCTTCTATTCAGTTGGGATGCCAAAAATTGTGTCATCGCTTAAACCGCTGCACGAATGACGATCTCTTCCAACATGGTTCTCAAGTGCCTCCTAAGTGATTCGCATCCCTGGTGGTGGCTGGGTCATGGGAGGCGATCGTCAACCACCATTAGTATCGTGAGAGGGCTGAGGTTGAACATTCATTCTCAATGATGAGGTAATGGTTTCCCATGGAAGACGACAAACTGATGTAGCCAAAAAACCGTAATTGATCGAATTACGTAGATTGGAGTAGGAAAATCCTACTAGCTCATAAACGGTTCCAAGGGTCATAGACCGGAGTAGGAAGATTTGATTTTCTCATAAACATGTCAAAAATAACTGGTAAACCACGAACTTTACGGGTTGTCTCCTACATAACGACCAAACGTCACACATGTCAGATGCCGCTTCACGTATACACTATGACGCTCAAGTCGATAAACAACTCATATTATTATTTGAAAGCTGGATAAATCAAATTTGAAAAATGATTGTGTATGTTGGATAGTGATTGTGCTGCTCTATTTTTAAATTTTCAGGAGTGCTTACCAGACTTAGGCATTTGCCCAGAATTTTGGCTTTAACCATTTTGACCCTGTAAATAATTAGTTTACGTGTTCCGAATAATTATATTTAGAATAAGAATAATTAAATTGAGCTTATAACCCATCAATATTAATATAGTTTTTTTTTAAAAAAATAAATAATACAAAATATTTTATTCATAAAATCGATTTGCACCCGATAAGCCCGCAATGCTTTGAATAACAATAAGTTAATGAGTAGGTCTCTCGTGAGACGGTCTCACGAATCTTTATCTGTGAGACGAGTCAATCATACAAATATTCACAATAAAAAAGCAATACTCTTAGCATAAAAAATAATACTTTTTTCATAGATGATCCAAATAAGTGATCCGTCTCACAAAATACGACTCGTGAGACCGTCTTACACAAATTTCTGTGTAAGTTAATATTAGATCCACAGGCCCAAATGTGGGATATAGCCCGATAACCCATCCCACGTATTTTTATTTCCCATTCAAAGCTCCTTGAACAGCTCCTTGAACCCTACCAGTTCGCCTCCAGCGGAGCGCCAAGCTTCAGCAAACCAAGAACAAAAACAAGAACCCAGCGGAAGAAAAGGGTTAATCAAAAAGAGAATCTTGAGAAAGTCACTAGAATATTAGTTGAATAGGCAGCGAAATGAAAATAGAAGAAGTACAATCCACCTCCAAGACGCAGAGAATAGCCACTCATACTCACATTAAAGGCCTTGGACTTGAGGTTTGTTTAGAATTCTTTACCGAGATTTGTTTTTGTTTTTGTTTTTTTGCTGTTTCAGTTGTGTCGTTTTTAGTTGCTGTTTTTGAAGATTGTATCTGTGGTTGTGATTTTACTTTTTTTTTAAAAAAAATTTCTTTACCCCTTTAGATGTCGAAGGTAAGATCCAAAAGAAACTGGGTTTGATGGTTGGGTGTAAAGTTAAATGAATAGAGAAACAAGAAATAATGAAGAAAGAATTTTTCTTCAGCCCAAACGTTGCACGCAATTGAGTTTGACGGGGAAGATTGATGTTTTCTTTTATTCATTGTAGCACTGGTTTTTATGGCGAATGCTTACAGAGTAATAAGACATTTGATATGGTATGGTGAAGTAGTGCTTTTTTCTTTATACTGATGGAATTACTTTTGTTCCGTGCTCTTATTGGATGTAGCCTAATGGAAAAGCACTACCTTTGGCTGCTGGCTTTGTTGGTCAAGCATCTGCGAGGGAAGCTGCCGGCCTTGTTGTTGATATGATACGCCAAAAGAAAATGGCTGGGCGTGCATTATTACTTGCTGGTCCTCCTGGTACTGGAAAGACGGCTCTTGCTTTAGGGATTTCACAGGAACTTGGCAGCAAGGTATTTTTGTCCGCATTTAGTCTGTAATTTTGGTTGTTTGACCTGCATTTTTTAGTGGCTTGTTCATGTTGATGTTCATCAAATAAGTTTTTGTGGTTATAATTTTCCTTTTAATAAAATACGCAGGTTCCATTTTGCCCAATGGTGGGTTCAGAAGTGTACTCATCTGAAGTAAAGAAGACAGAGGTTCTAATGGAGAATTTCCGAAGAGCTATTGGCCTCCGGATTAAAGAAAACAAAGAGGTCTACGAAGGAGAGGCAAGTTATCTGATTATTATTCTCTTTATCGGTTTTTATGTAATTTATTATGTATTTTCTTTAGTGTTTATGTTTTATTTGCTGCATGGATGACAGGTGACAGAACTATCTCCGGAAGAAACTGAAAGTACAACAGGTGGATATGGTAAAAGTATAAGCCATGTTATTATTGGGTTGAAAACCGTGAAAGGAACCAAACAATTGAAACTGGATCCTACAATATATGATGCCTTGATTAAGGAAAAGGTGAGTTCCTAAAAAACCTGACTCCTATAGTTAAATCTTTTATGAAGATTTGTCTGATACTTTCATCTCTATCTACTAGATAAAGGTTTTAGATGTCATTTCCTTGTACAACACCAATGTCCCTCATGGTCATGTAAAAGGATTTTAGATGAAAATGTTCTCATCTTAAATAACACTCCTGCCATGATTCATTAACTTACGGAAATTGTTGCTTTTCAATGTTCGCATTTTCTCGCTTCAGTGATAATATGCTGAAATTACAGGTGGCGGTTGGTGATGTTATATACATCGAAGCAAATAGTGGAGCAGTTAAAAGGGTTGGCAGGAGTGATGTCTTTGCCACAGAATTTGATCTCGAGGCTGAAGAATATGTTCCACTTCCTAAAGGAGAGGTTCACAAGAAAAAAGAGATAGTCCAGGTGTGTATCTATTCTGTGCAATATCATTTATTGATGGGTAAGAAATGGGCATTGTTAACAGTACTAAAGTTTTGGTTCGCATTAAAATCCTGGGAGATCAATTATGACCATGGCATTGACTTTCATCTCTGTAGACTACAGGAGAAGAAAATGTCTAATATGTGTAACGTGATGTGCTGCTTTGTTACCCTATGATATAAAATGCACAATAATATTATAGCAACTGATTGAAAAGAATGTCTAGTTTCCCTTTCCCCCTTTTCATGAAACAGTTATAGGTAATCCTTAATTTTCTGATGTCAATCATGCAATATCTTCTATGTCAATTTCAATATATGGCACTGCATCTGGGGGCATTTAGTATAGGTTTGATGTTATTGACCACTTTCACTTTTGTTTATTAATTTCGCACATATCAAGTCGGGGGCGTGGTTTAGAGGTTGGATTTCTCGCAAAGTATTGACCGATGATGTGGATTGGGAAAGAAAATGTAGTTTAGGAATTAACATTCTGCTATTCACCAGAGGCATAATTTTTTATGCTAGAGGTGAGGTCGGACCAAGGGAAAATCAGGTGATTGCCTGAGGTTGTTGTTCATGGAGAGAAAACAACCTTATTGGGGGCATCATTGCATGTTGTTTTGGAGGTTTACATTGTTTAGCTAGAAAAATTGTAAGATCTAAATGCCCTTGCAAAATCTAAATCCACCATGATTGTCAAAGGGCATGATCGTAGAATTTCATCTATATCACACTTATCCATAACAAAATCCTCCCCCTCAACATTAGCCTTGTCCTCGAGGCTAAACTCTGGAAATTGGGTTGAGAACTCAATGGTGTCTTCCCAAGTTGCCTCTTCCACTTCCCTGCCCTTCCATTGAATGAGATTTTGCATCATTTTTCTCCTCCTGTGCCTTATATCGCCCATAATTGTCAAAGGCGAGCGCCTCTTGCCTTAAGGCGAGAGGCGCCACTAGGCGTGAACGTTGGCGCATCGATTCACTAAGGCGAGCCCTTGTAAGTGCACTTGAGTCGCGCGTGAGATAGCTTTTTTTAAAAATTCAAAAACAGAGAAGTTACATTTTGAAAATACAACTTATATTTTTTTAATTAGTAATTTAAAAGACAAAAGGCCCAACCCCGAACCCAAACCCTAACAGCCCAAGTCCACAACGTAAAAAACAGAAGGGAGCAACATGAGCAGAAGTGCAAAACTGCAGAAGAGAAAGCGCAACAGCAACGTGCATAACGAATAAGAGAAGGGCAGAAGGTTGCAGTGAAGAGTGAAGCACAGTAGTAACGTGCAAAAGAGAAAGTGCAGTAGCAACGTGCAGAACGTACCCATTTCTGAAGACAAAATCTGACAGGTTTGATTTCTACTTCATCTTGAACGGCCATAGCTGATTTTAGTTGTCATGCGACTTGTCCCGTGCGATATTTATCTTTTTGAATGGATATACTTCACTAAATTAAGAGCAACAATATTGGAAAACTTTAATCTTTATTTTTTAATCAATATAAACAGTGTTGTTTAAGTCAAAATGTGATTTCATAATATCGCATGGGACAAGTCACGTGAGAACTAAAATTTGCTGTAGTTGTTCAAGATGAAGTAGAAATCAAACTTGACGGATTTTGTCTTTAGAAATGGTACGTTCTGCCCGTTGCTGCTGCGCTTTCTCTTCTGCACGTTGCTGCTGCGCCTCTCTCTTCACTGCAGCCTTCTGCCCTTCTCTTATTCGTTCTGCACGTTGCTGCTGCGGCGCTTTCTCTTCTACACTTCAGCTTCTGCCGCTCCCTTCTATTTTTTACGTTGTGGACTTGGGCTGTTAGGGTTTGGGGTTGGGGTTGGGCCTTTATCTTTTAAATTACTAATTAAAAAAAAAGAAAGGCTGTATTTTGAAAATGCAACTTCTCTGTTTTTGAATTTTTAGAAAAAAAAGCTATCTCAGGAGCGCTCAAGTGCCTGGGCTCGCCTTAGTGAATCGATGCACCTAGGACGGCCTCAGGCGCAACGTTCACGCCTAGTAGGCGAGAGGCGCTCGCCTTTGACAATTATGTTATGAACTAGTTGCTGCCACTGTTTTCTATCTCTTCCGATGGGTATCCGGCAGGTCGGACCAAATGTTACACTGGTTCCTGGAACTGAGAAACATGGACAGATAAAATGAGATAATGATGATCAGATTATAGAGGCATGATATAATGTGTATTAGATGATAGAAAGCAAATATTTTCCTGAGAGAATCCATGTAATTCACCTGGCAACAGGTAGTCTGCAACAATAACAACATATGCTGGATAACTAACTCTACTTTCCCCCACTCTCTCTTATTCCCTGTGCCCCGCGTGTTTTCCTAGTTGTGCCGTAGGCCTTCTAGTGTATACATATCTGAATTTGGGCTTTGATTTATCATCTAAGCCCGCAACATTATCATATCCTTATCATGTGGGTGGAGAGATATCTCTAATGCAACCCACATATAGGGTCATCACGGGCCATTTATGAAAATGAGATGACTAAAAAAATGAGACAAACATAAGATGAATAAAAAACTATACCTCATTCCACCGTTATCAAGTGCACTAAACGGTACCTAAAATTGTCATGCCTTTTATATTAGGTAAGAAAAATGACATGTGTAGGAAAACTATGGGGGACTGATTTTTTTTGGAATTATATGATTTTGATGTGTATGTGGATAGTTGTGGATATGAGTTCCTGCATGTTTGATATAATCTGTGAAATTTCTTAGTGTCCAATCCTCCAATCTTATATATGGTTGTTATTTCTTTACTTAACAGAAGTTATCCTCTAGAGTTTCGTTTGCACGCTCTTCAATTGTACGTCTGTTTTGAGAAGAATTTGTATTGCTTCGAGTTAATCATAAAGGCCTTCAGATAATAATGTAAGAATACCAGAAATTATTATCTGGCAGTGTGTTCTTTTTTATGGTTTGTGAAAACTCTCTTGACAAGCTTTCCTACTTGGTTTTTGTTTTTCTGTTTTGTCCAAGTTTCATACTTCGAACTGATAGAGGGATATAAAGATTTAAACAAGTTATTATGCATCCTTTTTACATTGATTTTATTCCTTGTCAGGATGTTACGTTGCATGATCTAGATGCTGCAAATGCACGGCCTCAAGGAGGACAAGATATATTGTCCCTAATGGGTCAAATGATGAAGCCCAGGAAAACTGAAATCACTGACAAACTAAGGCAGGAAATAAATAAGGTATGTTATGTTTCAGATTTCTATTGTTTGTTTTTTCTCAAAAAAACATGTACTACGGAACATATTCAAATTTTTTGATCTGTTCAATTTTCTCTTCACGCTAAGATTATTCAGTATATTGAGTACTGATAAGGTATGAAATTCAGGTTGTTAACCGGTACATAGATGAAGGTGTGGCAGAACTTGTTCCTGGTGTTTTATTTATCGATGAGGTTATTTTCTCTTGCACATTTATGTACATGCTACCTTTAAATATATGCTTAAACATTTACTCCCATTCTGAAAATGACTCAGGTGCATATGCTTGATATGGAATGTTTTTCGTATTTGAACCGTGCTTTAGAAAGTTCACTATCACCAATAGTGATTTTTGCTACAAATAGAGGAATTTGTAATGTCAGGTAAAGAAATATCTGTTGTGTCGGTGACCATGCTCATTTATGAACAGCTGATCTTTAAGATTAATCTGAAAACCGTGGTTTTTTACAGAGGCACTGACATGGCTAGTCCTCATGGCATCCCAATTGACTTATTAGACCGCTTGGTTATTATAAGAACAGAAACCTACGGTCCAGCTGAAATGATACAGGTAGCATTCCCGCTTTTATCTTATATAGCACAAACCCTTGTAAATGTCATCAAACCTCAGAGCATCCTATGTACACGATGAATCTTGACAAACTCTTTATGTATATGGGTCAGATATTAGCCATCCGAGCGCAGGTGGAGGAACTGAAAATAGATGAGGAAAGTCTGGCTTATCTTGGAGAAATTGGGCAAAAAGCATCCCTGAGGTCTGCATCACTTTTTTTGTTTTACTTAATTTTTTGTTATAGACATTTTTATTCCTCGTCGCAAAAATCTGATTCAATGTTTTTCTTCCTCAGACACGCCGTGCAACTTCTATCTCCATCCAGCATAATCGCTAAAATGAATGGTCGCGATAATATTTGCAAGGTAATCTTGTTCACTCTTGTTCTCGGCACAACGAGGTCAATTTTGAAGAGAACGTGCTCAGTTTCTTTGCGTGGTTTTTAGGCTGATCTTGAAGAGGTGAACAGTCTTTATCTGGACGCAAAATCGTCGGCAAAGCTTCTTCAAGAGCATCAGGATAGATACATATCGTAATGATTTGGTGTTGGATCTGGGCTCTTGCTCAACTGAAATACACTATCATTTTATTCTCCTTCATGAAAAAATATATCTGTCTCTATAATGGAAATGGAAATTGCATTGAAAAACTTATTTTAGCTAATTTGTATTTATATTTTGGAATTTATTAAAATACAAAATAAGTTATTTTATTACAGAAACTCATGTGAGACGGTCTCACGAGTCAATTTTGTGAAACTGATATTCTATATGAGTCACCCACGAAAAAGTATTATTTTTTATGTCAAATATATTATTTTTATTGTGAATATGAATATGATTGATTCGTCTCACGAATAAAGATATGTGAGATCATTTTCTGAAAGACTTAATCTATTTTTTGTTGTAATTATGATTAATAATTTGTAAAATTAAAAATAATTAACTAGATTGACGGAGACGACCGACTTCACGAAGGACAAAATTAAAAATAAATCACTTTCGAATTCCACCTAAATGTGAGTGTCATCCTTCTCCTAAGATTAGTTGTTCAGGATACCTGGATTACCCAAAACCATAAATGGTATTGATAAACTTTATTTATTATTATTTTTATATGGATTACTCAATCCCGACCCACTTTTGTTAGATATGATTGGAAGCCCTAGTAAGTTCCATCTTTTTTAAATTGCATAATAAATTTATGAACAGATCTTATGAGAGACGATATCACGTAACTATATCCGTCAGACATATCAATTTCTATCTATAACACCTAGAGTGAAAAATAATATTTTTGGTATAAAAAATTGTATTTTTTCACGGATCGGGTCGAATAAAAACAATTATAAGAGTTTTTGTGTAATTCAACAATATGGTTTTATGATTTTTTTTAAAAAAAATTCAAACTGATTTATCATATGTGGTCAGTTAATTTTTTTTAAAAAAAATATGGTTTTAAATGTAGAATTAGATTTGCTATTTTGAGCAATTTCGTTTAGTACTACAAGTTTTTTTTAGTGATAATGCCTAGTGCAAAAATTAGAGCATATATTCAAATTGATTTGAAAACAAAAATAACAAAAGATTGTTCACAGGTTTTTAGGAAAAAGGAAAGGAAAAGAGAAGAAGGCACAGTACAATAAGGTTCGAGCACACCTAGCTAGCTAAAGTGTTCGTCATGATCGGGGTGGCAGGGATGAATGGACTGGTTTATAAATTTAAAGGACTTTTGCAACCTTTATCAGAGGTGATAGCCAGGCGATACACAGTAAACTAGTTTATATCTCGGAAAGTTTAAGTGCTTAAAATTAATAAACTTCTATTCGACATTGGTTTGTCAATGAAAAGCTTCGAATCTGCGGTCTTTGGCACTAAATTCTTGTCTATATGTACTAGAAGACGATTTGCAATATTAGCAATGATCAAGCAAAGCAAGAAATCAACGCCAGAGTTATAGTGGTTACCTTATGACCCCTGGAATGATACCTCTACTAACGCAGAGCTCTTTGATTGATTTGGTTGACATTGTTGGAACTTCGCAGCTGGAATTTTTTTTGTCAACATATCCTCAGGGTTGTCCAAAGTTGAAATTTTCTTAACTTGGATTTCTCCCGGCTCTACCAAATTCCTAATGAAATGCATATTCACATCAATATGTTTAGATCTTTCATGATGCATAGGATTGTGAGATAGATGCAGGGCACTTTGACTGTCACCGAACATGGTTACTTCCACCTTGCCACTGACCAATTCACCTATCAGCTCCTTTATCCAAATCTCTTCCTTTTGTTGCCTTTGTGATTGCTGTATATTCGGCTTCCTTAGTAGATAGTGCGACAATAGGTTGCAACGTGGCTTTCCCCAGCTTATTACATTAGTTCCCAAGGTAAATACATATACAGTTATTGACCTTCTCTTATCAAGGTCTCCGGCATAATCAGCATCTACGAATCCTTCAATAAGCATATCGGTGTGCTCATATGCCACTCCCTTATTTACAGATCCTTTTAGGTATCTTAGCACCCACTTCACAGCCTCCCAATACACCTTGCCTAGCTTGGACATAAATCTACTTATTAGGCTCGATCCGCATACGCAAGATCATGTCTAGTACAGACCATTGCGCACATGATCGAGAAACCACCCTGTGGCTTTTGAGTATGGAATATTTGTCACGTATTCCCATTCCTCCTTTGTCTTTTGACACTGATCGTTTGATAGCTTAAAAGTGGGCTGTTGTAATCCCCATTCTTTCTTACAAATGATTTAAATAGTCATATTTTATTTTATGTCAAATGATAAATGATTTTGTTTGTGTCCTTATGAATTTGTTCCTATGATTGTAAATGATATGATTGGAAACACGAGGGTTTCCGATTTTATTCTCAAAATCATTAACAAATCGTCCAAAACAAGGTTTAATCGAAGGTATGTCCAAACTATACTTAGAAATCGCTTCCTAGGTATACAAGGTTCTAGTTTTTGTACCAACAAGTTTTAGGGGCGAGCTAGCATTTGTTATGACTAAAGAAGAGTCAAATATTCCTGTCTCTTCAATGATTATATGTATGTTTTTGGTTTCTGGTATTACAACTATTACTTTTATTGACTCTGGAGCCACACAATCTTTTATCTCCGAGTCATTTATAAGGAAACTGGGCATTACACTATAAAGAAGAGAGGGATCCAATTTGATATAGCATTGCCTTCGGTTCAAGAAATACAGATGCTGGGTGTGGATTGACATTTGAAGTATAAGGCTACGATAGACTATGGGAGGAAGAGTTGTAGATGTTTTGTACGTTGTTGCTCGAAAGGTACTCTTGTTGCTCGAGAGATACTCTTGTTGTTATCATATTGTTTATTGGTTGTAGTTGTCCCGTTGTTATTAAGCCTTGTTCATGTATTGTATATATCATTTTATCTATGTTTATGCATGATTTATTATTATTGTTGTTGTTTTTTAACTCTTTCATACCATAATCTTAACCTCAGTTGTTTACTGGGAACTGTTGTGGCTGTTATTAGAGGCACAATGGTAGGTCACTCAGGTAGTTTTACAGCATCAGGCAGAAAATCTACTAGTGGAGCTTGTGAGTGAGGTTGGATTATGTTTATCCAGTCAGTTTGGATTCTCCCAGCTAGTTTATCTATATATTTGAGTTTTCTCTAAGTTTATGTCAGGTTTTATAACCGGAGAGAACACCGTGTATTATTTGGATATGTAGATACTTGCTTGAATTTAGTTCATGTCGTTTTGAGTCTTGCCGACTTTATTTGAATTGTTTTGTGTTTGTTGTTGGATTGTGCATAATCGGCAATTGTTTATTATTATTTTTAATTCAGTTGAGTAATATTTTGAGTCTCTTTATTTATATGTATTTTAAATTTTTTGTATGTCCTATTTATGAGTCATGCCGAATTTTTTATAGGCCAAATATCATTTTTTTAAATCTTTTTCTACTACATATTTAAATTAATAAATATTTTTTGATAATTATTTATAATTATAATAATTAAGTCTCACATATTTAGTTGTTTGCGAATATCTTAAAGTCACAATGCACTAATAATAGTTATATTAAATTGCAACGAGGATCCTTATATTATTAATTATTATCACTTTTTTTAATATATATTTTAGTACAACGAGAGGTGGGGAGTATTTTTTATTTAACAATACAAAACAAAATTGGGTTAATTAGGATTCAATTTTCCAAATTCAAACATAAGTTCTGATTCAATTTTTATGTCAGAAAAACTTAATTTTAACTCTCTGATCTTATATGTTTTTCATTTCAACCAAGTAAAATCCAAATATTGTATAACATATACCAAATTTAAATTGATTGATACTCAATTTAATTCACTTGATATCGGAAATACATATATTTATATCTTATTTTCAACAATACGTATCTTATTATCTAAAAAAAAAAGTGTTAACATTTCATATCTAAAAACATAATTATATACATAATTTGATTCACTTGATACTTAAAATTTTACTTTTTCAATTATTTTTTCTATATAAACTAAATTGAACTCGAACAATGTTCTCATAAAGACAGATTCTCAAAATCCACTAGGATGACAGGCATGAGACACCCTTACATCTAAGTCACACATCACATGTAAAGGGTCTCCAAACTTTTTCTTGTGACAAATTTTTTTTTTAGTACAACACACACCGGAGAGGGGCATCGAGTCCAGGGAGGGAAGTCAGCTAATCTGGAGGGTGAGACCACTGAACTACAAACCCGTTCTCTTTCTTGTGGCAATTTAGTTGGGCATAATCATGCTCTTGTCACATTTGTCTTATTAGGTAAAATAAACTGATTATTGATTACCACATTTTATTTTTAATAACTTATATAAACTTTGAAATCATATTAATTTAAATATTTCATAAAAATTGAGAGAGAATCACACAAGTTAACAGCTTTATCACATTCAAAAAGCCAGTGGCCTATTAGGAAATAAAGACAATTAAACAACACCACATAAGAAATACTGAACAAAATGACCAAATTCAAACTTTTTTGAAGCGAACCCCTTAATAATCCACAGTTGGGAGTTGTTCATGACCACCCTGGTTGGTGAAAAGGATCTCGTATACGAGGGCGGCGACACCAGCACCGACGAATGGGCCAAGCCAGTAGACCCAGTGGTTCTCCCATGTCCAGCTAACCACTGCCGGACCGAACGACACGGCTGGGTTCATTGATGCCCCATCAAAGGCGCCACCAGCTAGGATGTTGGCACCAACTATGAAGCCAATGGCAAGAGGGGCTATGATTCCTATGTCACCTTTCTTTGGATCCACTGCAGTGGCATAAACTGTGTAGACTAGGCCGAAAGTCATCACGATTTCGAATACGAGAGCGTTCCATACCGATACTCCCGACGATAGGGCGAACGCCGATGTTTCCTGCCATAGCAATCGAATTGAATATATATTTTAACATAATTAAAATTACAGTACTTTATATTAATTTAGTGAGACTTTTAATAATTTAAAAAATTAGATTAAAAAATCTTCTTAAATTTTTTTTTATGTATGTTTTCTGATTTTTATTTTTTATCCTTTGAAACAAGTTAAATCGGTTTAATTAGTTTATAACATAATTAATTAATTACCAGTCCACCAGTAGAGAACTTTAGAAGCAAGCATGCGACAACAGCTCCAAGCAACTGTGCGATCCAATACAAAATGCTCCTGAAAAATGTTATGTGACCACCCACTAAGGCACCGAAGGTGACGGCTGGATTTACATGGCCGCCGGATATGTTGGCACCCACGGAAACTGCCACAAAGAGCGCGAATGCGTGGGCTATGGCCGCTGCGATCAGGCCACCAGGCGTACTTCCTCCGCCGGTAGTTAGCTTAGCTGTGCAAACAAGATGGGCACGGAAAATTTAGTCGATGGGATATTACGTACTCTGTTATAATTTTTTCATCGGACTTATGTCAAGATTTTTCGCGATGTTTAATATTATTAGAATAGTTAAAGATTTATTGTGATAAAAAAATAAAATAAATAATTTAATAAAATTACATGTAAAATATATCAGTACTAATCAATCAAATTAAATGTCAGAGATTACCAAACGCCATGCCCGAGCCTTCACCGGCGAAAACGAAAATGAGCATCGAAATAAACTCAGCCACTGCGGCCTTGATGGCATCCGGTTTGCTGGCCTCCGCCGGTGTTCCGATCGATATTATAGTAATCGGCATTGTAATTATTTTTTAAAATTTTTGGGTGACAGAATTTCGATTACTCAATAAGCTTTTGCTTCTTGCTTTTGCTTTCCGTCACATACCTGCTGCTTATATACTGGTAGATAAAAGTATTGTTCCGAATAGCTAAAAATTTGGTCAAATAATGTCTTCAATAATCATACCGACATGTTGAATATCTAATTAATCGGTAGAAAAAGAAATGTATGTTGAATATTAAATTAATAAATATATTATATTAAAAATATTAAAATGTTTGAAAATTAATATCAGAACGTTTATTTTTACATTTTATAATTAAAAAATTTAATTTAGACTTTGTTGTTTTGGCTCCAACATTAGTTGAAATTAAGAGCTCATAATTGCATCCGGTTAAGGAGTTGGTAAGCCTTCAAATTAAAGCCTACATATTTACATTAAACGGTGGAAATATATATATATATATATTAGAAAAATTAGAGGTGTCAATTTGGGTGAGTCGGATCGGGTCGAACAATAGTACTATTAAAAAATTTCTCAACCTGAACCCAACCCGAACCCGAGCCAACCCGAAAATTTTCAACCCGAACCTGAACACGAATCAACCCGATCAACCCGTATAACCCGCTTTTGAATTTTTTTAAATTTTTTTAAAGAAAATTAAATAAAATTCAAAAAAAAATAATAAGAATATTTTAATTTAAACACATAATAACAAAATATCCATCATATATATGATTTAAATTTGAAGTTTAATTGTAGAAAAATAAAGTATATTTACTAAATCAAATATAACAATTATTTAAAAAATAAAAAAAATTCAAAATAAATATTAAATCATGAAAATTTATGATATAAAATATACCATAAATATTTTTTCAGTAATATAATATATAAAAATGTACACAATATTTATTAATTATATTTTTTTAAAAAAAATTAAAATTTTCGGGTCAACCCAACCCAACCCAACCCGATCGTTTTTTTCGGGTCAGCTATCAGGTCCAACTCGATCTGACCCGAACCTGAAAACCCCAAACCCAAACCTGATTTTTTTCGAGTTGAACCGTGTCGAGTTGATGGATCGTGTCTGATTTTGACACCCCTAAGAAAAATTTATAATGAGATGATTGTATCGTCCTTAGATCAAAGTTTGGTCTTTGGTATCATAAATTCACTCTTTATAATTTCAATCTTATTTTCGCAAGAATTGTGATATAAAGTCGTATATTTTTAAAACGCGTTCAGTGTCATATCAACATTAGACCAAACAAGAACTAAAAATATACCACCGTTCAGACAAAGCCCAAAGCTATACATCTTTATCACAAAATAATAAAGTACACAAAAAATTCAATATATTTCAGAAAAGTTGATAAGTTTTCAACAATAAAATGGAAGTGTGATTTTTCTCACTGTGTACTGAACTTTTGGTTGAATTATTATTTTACTTGTAATAACAATCATCAAAAGAGGCGCCTCCAATTTCTTGAAAATTTGACACGTGGCATTTCTATTTGCCTGACCAATAATATTCGTGGATTTGAGATTTTGGTAGCCGACCAAAATGATTGCTAAAAAATTATACAACATCACCGACCATTTTTAGTTAGTTAATTATAAGCTCTGGTATTATTATTATTATTATTATTATTATTATTAATTATAAGCTCTGGTATTATTATTATTATTATTATTATTATTATTATTATTATTATTATTATTATTATTATATAGTTAATAATACCAAATCCCGTAGCCAATATAATTCGATTTTCGATTTTAGTATGTATTGATGTGTGACATTTTTTGTCGTATACGCTTATTTGAATTAATTAAGTCGCGATAGAATGTAAGGATTTCAAATGTATTTTTGTTGTTTAGAGAGGTAAGATCGTAGACTTCAAATCCACATATTGCATATTTATATAGTATTTCATGTTAGTTATGATGAATTTTAAGTTCATCCAATAATGATGACATTTGAAATCTATTTTACTTAGTTTAATTAATGTGTAAATAAGTAATGCATGAATTTAATATTTGATCAATTATTTCATTGTTAACAATAAAGTGTAATCGAAATCCATGGATTTCAAATTCATCTTCCCAAATACACCCTTATAGTATTGTAATCATGTTCTTTGATCGAATTTAGTCCCTTGGCCCCAAAATCATGTACTTAAATAACCAATATTATTGTTAAATTTTTGTAAGCACATTGTTAAAAAAATTTCTTGATATATGTATGTTGGTGTATCATTTTCTCGTACTCAAGATGCAGTGGAAGTTTACTTTTTTTAAAAAAAATATTTTAACATTCAAAATTTCTTGAGTGTTGTATGGTTCTAAATCCCAACAATATGATTTTTATTAATTGATTAATTTTAGCGTCTAAACGCTTGGCTCCCCCTATTCCAAGATTAACTGAGTTGTATCTCACTACGGACAATAAACTGAAATAAATTGCCTTTCTTCAAACTCAGAATCAAGTTCACGATTGATTATTGTGTTTTTTTTCCCTTAGATCACACTAGAGAAACTAGAAATGATTTGAATTGAGAGTGAATCGGATGACTGGATGCGACAGAAAGGTTTCATGGCCACGGTGCGGTGGAGCAACGACGGTCGTGTGGCGTCTCTAGTAATGATTTGCATTGAGAGTGAATCGGATGACTGGAAGCGATGGAAAGGTTTCATGGCCATGGTGCGGTGGAGCAACGACGGTAGTGTGGCGAGATAGGTGGTCTCGGCCGATTGGTTTATCAAACATAAGGTGGCTGAATTTGATTTTTCTTGAGGAGAGATAACGATTCTATAATTTGTTCATATCTTGATTGTGATGTGTTGTACAAACTCTTGATTACATGTACTTATTATATCTCATAAATCAATCATTAATATTTCTTGAATGAATGCGCAAGGACTAGGAGTTTTAGCTTTGTCAAATGACTAATTGTTATCTTATCAACTATCGATAAGATATGATAAGATAAGATCTTATCTATCTGTCATGTCTATGTATGCTTCTAGAATTTTCGAGAATCCTCTTTAAGCGATTTGACTAAGTAGAAAATCTACTATAAAGTGTTTGATTATGACACTCCAGTCCAATGAGTCAAAACTATTACGAGTGTTTTGCTTGCTTAACTATGAGTCCTGTTAGTTAAAGTTTCACTAGGATACTGGAAGCCTAATAATAAAACAATACATGATTGTGATTTCATCATAATTGCGATCGATGATCAGACATACCGATGTAACGAGGTTACACATCTCGTTATAATGATGTAAAGTCAAACTTTTCAAAAAGATACTGAGACAAAATCAATTGTCCAAAAGTCAATTTTCTACTTACTCAATTTTGGTAGCTGCCAATTTTGGAACTCTTTCACAAAATTTAGGAAGTTATACTCTTCTCACGATTTTAGCAGTCATATAACTCTCACAACTTTCAAATATAGAATCCACTTGTAAACGCCTTTATAAGCCAAATATTCGATCCCTATCGTACATAATCATCAAATTCAGTTTCTTGAATTTGAATATCTCAACGAGAACATATAAATCAATACTTGTATGATCTTTAATGGTTTTAAAATAGAAGTAGTCGTGGGTTACAAATGAGAACATATAAATCAATACTTGTATGATCTTTAATGGTTTTAAAATAGAAGTAGTCGTGGGTTTGCAATTCATTTGTTTTACCCTTGTTAGCCACATTCTATGTACCAACCCTTGGATCTTAAAAACATCAGAACTCATTTCTGATTGAACCAATCAAATCATTGTAAGAGCGCCTAGTAGCATCGTTTCATGATTCCATAGGTATAACTTATATTTACTGCAAGAACTAGTATGTTATAGTTAGCTTACAGTACGGTCCCTTCATCGCATATATCCTGATTGAATCTATAATCATTGGTATATAGAGGGTTGCGTATGAATTCGATAGCGATGTGATATATTTTTGAGTGAACATAGTGGCATCGTGAAGGATCGTGTGCTCGTACCTTGAGGTACTTCGAACACAATATTCTCCAATGAGCTGCAATAGCTCGTGTTCTAAAAATGTTAACACTGGTGAATTAAATCGAGTTTGGTTAAATTACCAAGCGGAAAATACTCGAAGTAATCCTTAATGAAGAAAGCTGCTATATTTGAAAGCCTTTTAACTTGTGTAATCTGACTAACTGAAAAGTAGTGGATCAGTTCAGTTATGGTGAGAACTGAACTGACAATAGTTCGAACTGATCAAATCAATTTTGAAAACGATATTTAAACAGTAAATACACAAAATATATTTATGGATGTTCGGAGACTCCAACTGCTCCTACGTCACCCCTTCTACCACCTCGGGTAGGATCCACTAGAAGACTTTGATTTATACAACTACTTGTACAAACCCACTCAGCTTAGGACCTAGACTGAACTCTTATCCTAGCAGCACCTTTCAGCCAACACTTGTTTAACGTCTGTGTGTCAAAGACTACATACACAAGTTTATTGTCTTTGTGCAAGACTGTATTTGAGTGGTGGTGTGTGAGTGCTTGTGTATGAGAACTGAACAATGAATACACCTGGAAGGTGTTCTCACACACTGAGGGAAATTGAACTTCTAAACTAAGTTGATATGACTTTAGTATTCCCTCTGGGCTGATTGCTTCTTGTAAGCTGATAAGCCGTAAGCGTGCCCTTTTTTCTTTGTATCTTCACACACTCTTGTATGTTCATCTGTTTGCTGATGTTCTTGAGCTTATATTTATGAACTGGTCAATTGAACTCTTCATCAGTTAAGCTCTTCATCATCTGGCCGGGCTTCTGAAGGTCTTCTGCAGAATCAGTTATCAACTGATCAATCAGTTGAACTTGTCTTTATTACTTCAGTTGGACAGATTCAGTTTGGGCAATCAGTTGGTACTTTCAGTTTGTTCTTCGAAAGCTTCAGTTTAGGGGTGGTAACTGATCAGTTAGTAGCTTGATCAGTTTCAGTTTCAGTTCAGCTTCCTGCGCACTTAGATAAATCATTGTAAACAAAATAACAAGTTTTGTTATCATCAAAATTAAGATTGCGAACATGAAATGTTCCAACACATCACATGTGCAACTAGGGAACCAAGCTACCCTAAAGAATTTATAATACTTTGGCCATATATTCTTTACACTATAAACTGATCATATCATATAATATTTCCATACCCGTAGATGATAGGTGAATCCACAACTATAATACATTAGTTCTACGTATGTAGATACTATGCCCATCCTCATTATCTGATGACCCTCGTGAAGTTTGTAAACAGAGTCAAAGTACGATACTAGTACGTGAAACCTCTAAGTTGTCCCTCGTTTTAAGGACTAATGATGTACTATCATAATCACATACTAATTCAATAAATAAATGATAACCACTTGAAAATTTCGAGGTAAAGTTGTTCAGTTACCCATCATATGAGCACTCATCATGTATGATGGTACATCTACATGTACCTACTAATGAAACGTGGTACACAGCATCACATATGCTAGTCTCGATTTCAAGCGATCTTCATCTTTATTTTTTGCAGCTAAATCGACTAAGAACATGTTTAGAATATACAATAACTTTTAAATGTGTTTCATGATTGCCATCATATGTACGATCTTATTGTATCATAGTATATTCAAAATCTTTATCTATGCAGCTTGCATGTGTATACAGATAAAGTAAATTTCATAATGTATAAATGTAAAGTATCATTAAAATAAAGATTTTATGTAATAAGAGTCAATAAAACTCAAAACCACAAGTTGGCTTGTACACCTACTCTAATGTTAAGATAAAATTTGAGTCTAAGTTTTAATGATCACAAACTAAACTGATACTGACTTAAGCATAATGTTAAGATAAAATTTGAGTCTGAGTTTTGGTGATCACAAACTAAATTGATATTGAGTTAAGCTAAATTATTAAATAAAGATAACTGAACTGAAAAGACTATCAATGAAAGAACATCATTTATGCTGATCGACTATGCTGACACAAGATGAGACGGACAAACACAAATATACAAATCGAGTTGTCCAACTTAACTGGTCTGATAAGCTTCTACAACAGCTTGAGTGGAACCAAGATGTTCTTATTTATTATGTGAGCAGAACAGATTGATTCTTAGACCGATCTGACAACATTTTCTGAAGACAACAGATTATGTTTGAGTTTATTCCAAGTGTTATTAGGAAAGACAAAATAAAAGATATGTTGGTTACTTCTTTCAGCTAGAGCCCAAGATATTTGAATTAGCCCGTACTATTTTTGAAAACACGACAACGACATGTGGCACTCTCTGCTTAATTGTCGGCTACCCATTACATTTGTGAGTACCGTCTTTATTTATTAACATTGGGGACCAATAACTATAAAAAGGATGCATCAAAAGTGAAGAATACTACTATTTCATTGAATTTCATCGAGCATTCTCAAATGGCACAACATCTCTTACAAGATTTATCTTAAGCATTTTTTAAACAAACATAAAGTTTTTATTAGATCGATCAAAGATCATGCTGTGCATGTTGTATTCTCACTTATCATTTGTATAAAAGAGTTTTAACTGTATTGTGAGCATATATGTAATTGTCAGAAGCTTGTTTTTAACAGATCGAGCTAAGAAAAAAGTTTCTAAAACTTTCATCTCATTAGAGTTGGTGAAACGAACTGAAATAGATTTGTAAAAATAGTTGTATTGATCAGATTTTCTAGTAAAATCCTTCTTGAAACATAAGAAAGTAAAATATAGAAGCTTAATCTTCGAATTTTCATAAACAAGTCATTGCCTCTTTTTACTTAAAATAAAATCATCTTATATGTGCTAAGAGTTATTATCTGTGTTGTTAATTCACTTACTTGAACTTATCTGTTGCACTTGCATATATCGTATTTACTTAATAACTTGAGTAGTTTTCACACTTTCTAAAGTGTTATTTTTTACCCTAACATCTAACAATGCACATGTGTTTCATAATGTAATTATAAAATAACAATGGAACCATACACTGGCAGTTCGATTATTAGTACTAATAACTGTATTAAAAAATATGGGCAAAAACTTGTGTGAGACGGTCTCACATGAGACCCACTCAAAATATGTATATACTTCTTGGTTTTTTTACAAGAATATATTTCTTAATTGAAAGAACCAAAAACATACAAAAAAATAATTTTTTTTTAATGAGAATTGGTTTCAAATATATTGCCAGCATCTCTCCCGATTGGCACCGCCCACTAAGAATAAGACAACGACAGTACTAAAACATAATCTGGCCGGTTGCGTGCCATGGTGGACCGGACCTGTTTGAGCTGGACAAAACCTCAATTATAATTTATTTTTTTTTATTTTTTGGCTTGGTTGTAAGATAAGATCATGCGAAAATAAATTTTTTGATCCACTTATTTTAGGTTTTGGTTTATTAAATTTTTCAAAATTTTGTTTTGATATATTAACTTTGATTTTTATTTTGTTTTCAATCATATTTAGCCGGAGTGTTAACATGCATGAAACCAAAAAATATTGATGTGATGTCATAAAAATGATAATGTAACATTAAAAATTATTGGCGTCACATCGAAAATCGATAACTTGGCCAATACCACCTCGGACGGAAGTTAAAAGTTGGTGTACCTAAAATAATTTTGTAATTTTAATGGACTAAACTTAAAATTGAACAATTTAGTCGATCAAAAAAATTATTTTTCCTCAGATTAACTATTCTCTCAACTTATATTTAAATATTTCAGCATCTTCAGTATGTCAAAAAATTTGATAAGTGCTTAAAAAGGTTTGGAAGATTTTGATATTTTTAGATTTTTATTATTATTTTCACAAGTAGTGTTTGGTGTTGCGATTACTTCGAAAGACATGATTGTGGAGCGTCCTCAATATTTTTTCCACAGGTTAAATTTAAATTTATTTTTTTGGTAAAAAAAGTAACAAATATGATATAGCACTGTTCAATTTTTTAAAATTAGAATTGAAAATTTTAGATATCAAATCTAAATTAAAATAGAAAATTTCCAAATCTAAAATCTTATATAGTTTCTTTTTTTCCCAATTAACTATCATATAATTGTTGAATCTCAAAGATACAGGATTGAAATTACTATTTTTATGTAATTTTTATGATTTCTTTTTTTTTAATTATATTATTTATAAAAAATTACTGGTCCTATCAATTTTTAATCTTATTTATTTTATAAATTTATTAAAAAAAATATCTTTTATGATATAGCGATGATTAAACAAATTTTTTTCTTTTTTATTTGTTTTCATCATGATTTAGGCATTTTGCTTCCGTTTTGTAAGTGATATTTTAATTTTATATAGAATAGTTGTACTACGTGGGTTCTATTTCATGGGTCTTGCAAATTAAATTATTGTTTATACGTTAGTACTCGTATTGTAGATAGAACGTTTTCCATTGATAAAAAGTTATAGTTGTTAACGATGTAATTCAAATTATTTTAAATTATATAGCAGTCCAAGTATCATGGAACGATCGTTCTACCAGCATGAACAATTATTGTTGCATCCCAACAATCTCTCTCTAAGTAATTGCAATCACTTCAATCAATAAAAATCGAACATATGACATTGGCTCTGATACTAGTTGCAGGAATGAACGCTTGTCGTTTTACCAAAAGTTAGAGCTGATGATAACAGTGCAACTTAAATTTTTTAAAATCATACAACAACTCAATTATCACGGTTCGATCGCTCTATCAGTAGAGAAAATTATTGAATTCCAACATTCTTATTTAAATTTAATATTGTTAAAATTATGTTTTTCAAAAAATATTGTTAGAAATTATTGAGGATTCTTGAAGTTAGTATTTTTGTTACGAATTAGTTTTATATCATTAATTAGTTCAAATATATTTCTAACTTTCTTATTATATTTTTAATTTTTTATGTTGTGTTTGTTTTCATTTTTTTGAAGTCCATGAATGAGAGAAAAGTTCGTAGTTTTATTAGGTTATTTAACCATTTTTTTAGTTTTAATAACACACCTCAAACATAGTAAGTACTAGTTATTATGCACACGCGATGCGTGTGTGTACAATCTTTTTTATTATCATCGATAGACTAAAGTGAAATTTGACAAATTATGGATGGAATAAATTGATATTTGAATTGTTGAAATAAAAATAAAAGTGTGTGTTGAAATTCAAACAAAAAACAAAAGTGTAATATTAATATCATATAGGGTAAAATTGGAAAAAAAAAGTTAGTGTCATCTCTAGTTAGTTATTATCATGTCTTCACACTTAATATAATAGTATAGATAGTATATATATAATATCTATATATTAAATTTTTTAATGATTATTATTTCGAAAAAAAATCGCCCCCACAATCCCTGATATGAAGTGGTTATGAATAAATAATAGGGAACATAAATTTTTTTTGTTCACTAACTTGTTCAATTTTGAGTTTTACTCACCTAAGTTTTTAAAGTTTAGTTTTGATGTAATAACTTTTAATTTTATACTATTTTGGTTCAATTGCTGATGTGAGATCGAAAAATACTGATGTGATATTGTAAACTCTTGGCTGGTCAGACGTCACTTCAACAATTAGATCGAAATAACTAAAAATTAAAAGTTGGTGTACCAAAATCAAAATTTGAAAACTTAATGAGCAAAAACAAAAAATCCGACATATAAACCTAATTTTTCCTAAATAATAATATGTTTTGTTTAGTTGATTAAATAAATAATGAAATATTATTAAGCGACAAATTAAAATTTCACTATTCAACTATGATGAATAATCTTATATTTGGTTTCTAGTTTAAAATTAGAATTGTCAGTTACAAAAAATATGTAATTTATTATTTGTTCACATGTAGTTATTTTTCGTTCAACAAAATTATTATGTATAAATATTTTTTATTTAAAATAATTGATAACTTGAGTACAAATATTTTATTTCTCATGTTTAAGTTAAGTAGATGATACCACATATGAAATATATCTCATGCAAATTATGGTTAAATAGTGCACTCAAAATAGGAATGACACATACCAAATGAATCAAAATATTGTGAAAGTAGGCACTCAATATCATTTATGAGATCTAATTCACAAATATTTCTTATAATTTATAAATTTTTCTAATAATTGGTTAAACAATTGTTTCAACCAAGAAACAGAACTGCTATTTTACTAATAGAGTAGGTCTTTCATAAGACGGTTTCACGAATCTTTATTCGTGAGACAGATCAATCATGTCTATATTTACAATAAAAATTAATATATTTGACATAAAAAGTAATATTTTTTCGTGGGTGACCCGTTTAGAATATCCGTTTCACAAAATTGACCTGTGAGACTGTCTCACAGGAGTTTTTGTGCTAATTCATAAATGCAGTTAAAAAAAACTAAATAAGTTTAATTTCAACCAAATATGAATATCCAGCAGATTGCGAGATTTCGTGAACAAGTACTTAACAAAGTACTACAAAGGACATAAATACACGATTGACATCCGTTAATTTGTCTAATTTTGGGTTTTGATCTATTAAATTGTCAAAGTTTGATTTTGATATATTAAATTTTAATTTTCATTATTTTGGTTTAATTGTTAACGTGTCATTTGACAAACCATCAATTTTTTATGTCACATCAATATTTTTCTACGTCATGTCAATATTTTCGATGTTACATTAATAATTTGACCAAAATAAATGAATATTAAAATTTAGTATACTAAAACCAAACTTTGTCAGTCATGCGCATCGATCCAAAGACCGGCTTTTTATTGAGCATTCTTCAATAAGTCGTTCAGGTTCAACTTGACGTTTGAATTCTCATAAATCAGAAGAACATTTTTATTCAGTGATCAATTGTTGCTGAGTATGTTGGTATAAAAGAAAGAAACAATGAAGCATCTGGGATTCTTGTTTTTATTATTCACTGCAACACTCTTTATATAGAGCTATCACATCTTGCTTCCAAGAACACCATGAGAAAAAAAACTCTAAGATCTATGAGTTTTGGATACTGACAATACTTGAAGTGTTGGAAATGCAATCAAAGTCCCACATTGGAAAATCAAGAGGAAGAACTCGGAGATGCTCTCATTGGAAGCTTAAATTGTTGACGATTTGTTATTCCAGTGTCAACGATTGAAGAAGGATTTAACTAAAGATTAGTCGGGAAGTTGGAACGAGAATTGATAGGTAATCAGTTGTGAATGTAATGAATCAAATGGCTATTAACCTCTGGTGATCAAGGGCCATTGGATGAAGTACTCTAAGGAAGGCCATGCACATATAAAAGAATGTTGGTCGATCAAGTTGAAAAAGGTCGAAGCATTTGAAGAATTCCCAAATTAAATATATAGAAACTGATTGTTGATAACTTTTTTTTTTTATCCAAGAATGTTTTTTGTAATTCATAAGAGAAGACACAAGAGTGAGCTAGAGAATCGAGAGTCGTGCGTGTTCCTGTATTTCAATATCTGAAACAATCCAAGTCTAATGAGATCGCGTATCAATTTGATCGAGCCACGTAAACCTTGTGTTCTTTGCATTCGATTGGTTCTGTAATTGCTTTATAATCTGTTTTGATTCGTGATTGTTCTATGTGGCTGGACTCAATAATACATATTATGTATTGCATGTTCTTGAGGTCATCATCTTGATCGTTGAATTTCTGGGATTGAATATTTACAACATAAAGCTTATTATGCACTAACCTTTGTGGATGCAGCCAAACCCGATTAGAGCCAAGGTGTTCATCAAATCACGAGTTCAAGCTTGTCTCGAAACCCTAGATCGCGAAGTTGATAACGCGCATGATTTCTTTACAAATCCGACTTTTTGGCCTTGATTTCTTTGAATTTGAGCCACGATTTACTTGCATTTAACCTCATAACATTTCCAATCGAGCTCGGTGTTTTTCCTGTTGATTATGGTCGTTGTGCAAGCACAATTATAATTTAGGATACTTGAGAAATTTTCTGAGAACTGATCTGTGTAATCGAGACTTGTGTTTGAAGGTGGCTTCGTGGTTTGTTTTGAACCATCTTGTTGGTTTTAGACTTGGAAATCATATTTCATCTTTGTATTTGTTGGGATATCTGGGAAATAAACAAGGTAACATCATAGCGGAACATCATAAGTAATATTAACAATGAATAAGATAGACATCGATATTTATAGTTGTTCACCCCAAGATTGTGCTACGTCCACTCTAAACATTTCAAGGAGATTACTTCTTTATTAATAACAAAGAAGACAAGAGAATTAAAAATACAACGTATTTCACTCAGAACACACTACAAAAAAATACTCATACAGAGCGGTTTTTTTTCAATTTTAAGATCGGTTTTTAACCGCTCCAGCACTTGTACCACCGGTTGCAAAATCGCTCCTCTTATTGATGACCTTATATCTTATAGAAGCGGTTTTTTCAACCGGTGGTACAAGTTGAAGAACCGCTTCTATTGTTTATTTTAGGTGCGGTTTGATAATGCTCGTACCCATCACGCATATTTACAACAGTTTCGAACCGTTTTTGTAGTTGTGTATTTAGGAACCGTTTCAAAGTGTTCTAAAAGACGTGAAGTGTAAGAATAGTCTTAAACCACTCCTACATGCCATGGATATAAGAGCGATTTGCAACTGCTATTGATGTTGCCAATTAAAGAGCGGTTTGAAACCAATTGTACATATTGTGAATATTACAACGGTTTTGGACCGTTCCCGTAGCTGTGCATTTAGGAGCCTCTTCAAAGCGTTCTAAAAAAAATGAGGTGTAAGAACGGTCATTGACTGTTCTTACACGCCATCAATATAAGAGTGCTTTAATTGCAACCGCTATTGATGGTAGCAACTGAAGAGCGGTTTGACACCGATCATACACGTCATGCATATCACAACTTTAAGAGCGGTTGCAAATCACTCCTATATGGCATCGATATAGGACCAAGAAACATAGGACCTATGTCAAACCGCTTTGGACACAGTTAGCAATAAGAATGGTTTTCCTCCGTTCCTATACGTTGTCAATATGAGAGTAGTTTTCAACCATTTCTAAATATATTAATTTAGGAGCAGTTGTAAACCACTTTTGAAAAGATACTGGATGTAGGAACTTCTTGGAACCGTTCCTCAAGCCAAGAATATTAAAACGGTTTCCAATCACTCTTGAAATTAATAATTTTAAAAACACTTCCAAACCAATACTAAATGTATTTAATATGTGCAATTTTCAAACCAATCCTAAAAAAACAGAGCTATAAGGACGGTCAACAACACCGGTTTTGTGAAACCGCTGTTAAAAATATATAATTAGAGTAGTTTCCAGAATGGTCCTAATAGCTAAATCAATAGGAGCAATTTATAGCAGCGGTTGATACAAATCGGTACTAAAAATTGCGCAACTAAAGCGGTTATGCGACCACTCCTAAACGTAAGGAAATATAAACGGTTTAAGTAAAACCAATTTTGTTGTTCAGTTTGCACGAGCGGTTTTAGAAGTGCTCTTCAAAAACCGCTTCTAGAAACACTTTTTTTTGTAGTGACACTATGATTTTAACACTCACTTACTCTTTACTAATTATATTTCTTCCAAAGATAAACACTCTTTAAGAAATTTCACACTAAATCTTTTATCTCACTTCTACACTTATGATTGTAGATGAGATGATTTTGTGTTTTGATGTGATTTTGAAATGAAGAATGAATGTGTATTTATAGGTGAAGTTTAGGGAAGAAAACCAAAAAAAAAACATCATAACTTACATAATCAAACCAATCATTTTTTACTAATACAAAACATGTGTTAATTATTTGTCAAAAATGATGTGCCTTGAATTCAAATTTTTTGGCTTGATTTGTTTAACAGTGTCCGCATAATATATATGAAAGGTCTTTGTTGATCATAAACGTACAGAAAATAAATATATTGTGTGTATTAGATTTTTAGTGTTGTGACATAGTGTTGTCAACACGAGTGCACAACATGGAGCGGAAGTTAATTACAAACACAAATATAATTTTAATAAATAAAAGACATTTTTAAATTATGTACAAGTTTAAATACTTGTACAACGCTTCATGGAAAAAATTCACTAGAAAAATATGTAAATCGTTTACACAAAACAATACTAGTGAAAATAACAAAACCAAATTCCGATCCTTGACACTCCAAGGAATTAAAATGCATCAAAATAAACCAAACTAAGCACTAGTTGCATAAACTGAAGTTGCTTAAAATAAATAAAATAACACTCTTCAATCAACATTCTGTGTCAGTGTTGTTTTCAAGTGTTTTCAATACCAACCAGCAACACGATATAAACGTGAATCAATCACTCAAATTCTTCAACCCTGGACTTCGTGTATGTTCAAAAAAACTCCAGTCGACGAAAAGCTCTCCAACGGCTGTAAAGTCCTTTATATTTATATTTCATGCTTGACCTAAAAACCATTCTATAAAAGAGTCTTAGAAAATATGAAAACAAAATTTTCATTAGATATAAAACTCTTTTAAACAAGGATAAGATATCTTAGAGATAAAAATCATATTAAAAACAAATCATATAATATCTAGAGATAAATCAAGCAAGATCTTTTAATCTAGAAAGACAAAATCTTAAGTTGATAATATCAATTTAGCAAAATAGTAAATGAATAAAATATTCCTTTCAATCTCTCTTTTTTTGTCTTTCCGGACAAAACATCAAAAAATGATAATCTTGGTCATTACTGCACTTAGTTAAGCTCCCCCTGAGTTAGAGTGTATCTCCTCCCTGAGTTAAAATTTTATACCCCGTGAATAAAACATGTTAGATCATTGTTGTTGTTGACAGTGTTGTCAACACCAACTTAGAACACTGGAAAACATAAGACTTCATATGAAGATACATGAAATCAAAATTCATTAAACAACAACCAGATATAAGAGAGAACCAACAAAAGAAAAACACGGCAATACAGACTACAAAAAATCATCTATTCTTTATCTTCTTCGGTGTCTGAAAGTTCATCAGTTTCAGCTCCTCCGACAGATGTTTCAGCCTCATCTTTCTCTATCATTTTTCTTCTTCTGCTCCCTTTTTTTGGCCAGAATGTAGGCCAACTTCTAGTTGTAGTCTATACTCAGCCGCTTGTTCTTCGTAGTAGGGAATGACATCTTTGGCCTTCTGAATTTGTTGCAAACCAAATTCAATTTGTGCCTGTAGATGAGAGGCAGAGAGCATAACATATCCTTCAGGACTGGAGGTGGATGTGGACGTCGTGTTGCCAACACCAGCGACAACACCAGTTTCTGACCAAGGTAGGTCCAGTTTCCTCTTGCCATTGAAAAAATCAAGAGCGATCTTTAGAGTTTCGCTCACATCAAAGAGGGTCTCATCATCTTCTTTGAAGAACCCATGTGCCTCCAGTATCCCAAAGATCAGTGATGGAAATGGAAGGCGAGTGGATTTCAATCCACCTTCATCAAACTACAAGACAGTCTTGAATACCAACTGTCCAAAATTAACGAGGCGACCCATACCAATAGCAAACAGAAGAAAAGTCTACGGCCTAGTCACCACAGTGGTATTGGACGACGGTGTCCAATTTCTGATGGCTGTCTTGTGCAACACTGAATAAAAGAAAGTCAAATTGGCAGCAGCCAAGCGGTGTGGGCGGACTGGGAATTTGGTGATAACACCCCCAGTCAACACAACAGTGATCTCATCAATATCAACATGAAGAGCATCCTCAGCAACAGATGTTGTGCGGTAGTATTCATTGATAAAGTTCGGAGACAATTGATAGATGGCATCCCGCACAAACACTATTCCAATCCGAACAGAGTTGACATCTCCAATGTAATATGTGAGATCGCAGAAAAATTCGCGCACTGGCCTCTTTCGGTAGGGCGTTATACAATTCACAGTGACGAGCAACCCTCGGATTCGGAGAAAAGAAATCAGGTTCTGCCTCTCATAGTCCAATTCATCAGCATT
This sequence comes from Primulina huaijiensis, assembly GCF_012295235.1. Lineage (NCBI taxonomy): Eukaryota > Viridiplantae > Streptophyta > Magnoliopsida > Lamiales > Gesneriaceae > Primulina > Primulina huaijiensis. Next base: position 13,467,270 of record NC_133311.1, on the reverse strand, counting down.
CCTGTCTTCAATGAATTCTCGGTGAGCATACATATACCATCGGGCCACAGAATCCTAGAATAGCAGGCATTGAAAAAAGCTTTCCCTGCAATTCTTCCTTTAGCACCACCACCATAGGTTATACGCCCACGTTTTACTTCAACATAATTCGTGAGGTGCTCTTTAGATCTGGTCATGTGGCGTGAGTACCCACTGTCAAAGTACAACGTTCCTGCAATGTTAGTTTTTAAGCAAGTATAAATGACATTGCATCGAATAACAGTTTTGGTACCCATATTTTCCTTGTAGAAAATTTTTTTACTGTGGTGTTGTGCAACACCTGATTTGATTGTCAATTCAGGTATTCGGCTCTTTGTTTATAGCAGAAGGGTTTGATATGCCCAGGCTTATGGCAGTAGTGGCAGATAAACTGTGGCTTTCTTTGCTTTGATTTAAAAGTTGACACTGACTTCTTGGATTGTGACATCTTCACTGGAGGATTAACTTTCAAATGAGACGAGGAAACTCTGATTTGTTTCGGCTTTTGTTCCAAGACTAGCTTTGAGATTGGCAGAGTCTTTACAAGAAGGTTAACCATTAAAGGGACCTCATTGTCTTCACTTCCCTTTACAAACACAGTTGATTTTGATTCGGAGTTGGGAGATTCACCATTTTCATATGTGCTTTCAAAATATCCAAGACCAGTTCTGCTATCCTTTCCCATTTTTAGCATTGAGTCAAGTTTTGATGAACTTTAGTTGAATTTTGCAAGAGCTTTTGAGGTCTTCTCAAAATCATCCTTGACTTTGCACAGTTCAAGATCCTTTCTACTTAATAAGATTTCGAGTATAGACAAACTGCATTTTAACTCAACATTTTCTCTTGAAAGAATCGAATGTGTCTCGTTTCTTTTAAGCCAATCATCACACAACTCTTCATACATCATCTGGACAGTCTCTACAGTAAGCTCTTCTTGGTCATATTCTTGAATTTCTTCACAGTCCAAGTTCCCAAGATATTTTGCATTAAGGCATAATGACCTTGAGATGGTGTTGCGGCCCGGTGTTGCAACATCAGTGGCAACACCGAGTGGATTGACTTGCAGTTTGTATGTATTCTTCAAAATGGCAGACAATGATGTAAAATCATCTCATTTACTAGAGTTAAGTTTTTCATCAGAATCTTCATCACTCAAGGAAACCACCATGCTTTTATTTCTAGGGAGTCGATTGGCACATTCATTAGCATAATGCCCATATCCAGAACACTCCCTACACTATACAAGGTCCAATCTTTTAGTTTTTGGTTGAGCCATCACTTCATTTATCGGTTTAGAATACCCTTGAGCAGGTGTAGGCAGTTTATTTATGTCAAAAGGGCCAAAAGAATGTTTCGGTGATTGCATAATTTTCTTATTGTCTCTCATTCTCTTCAAGTAATCACCAAACTTCTTAGTAATCAAAGAAATTGATTCCTCACCGAGATCAGATTCATTTGCTTCCTGAATCAGATTGTTGAAGGAGTCATCAGAAGCTTGCAAGGCAATCTTTTCTGTATATCCAGATTCATCTCAAAAGTCCTTAGAGAGCTTATCAAATCTTCCAGATTCAGGTAGACGTGTCATTTGATTCATCAATAACACAAATCTTGATGTTAAATCGTTCAAGAAGAGATCTTAATATGTTACTGACGAGCCTTTCATTAGACATATGATCACCGAGACTAAAGGCTTCATTGGCAATATCTCGTAGTCTTCGATCATATTCAACAATTGTCTCATTGTCTTCCATCCTTAGGCTCTCAAATTCGGAGATCAACATCCTCAGTTTAGTTCTACGGACACTTTCAGATCCTTCGCAGTGCTTTTGGAGAATGTCTCATGCTTCTTTAACAGATATGCAATTGGTGATAAGGCTGAACATGTTAACATCAACAGAGGTAAAGATGGCATTGAGTGCCTTTGAGTTGAAATTTGATGTATGAACCTCATAATTAGACCATGCACTTTGGGTTTAACTCGGCTGTCACCATCAGCATCAACAATTCTAGGTGGTGACCATGCTTTCTATCAGATTGGGTTAATTTTGCCTAATTTACTTGTGAGCATTTGTGTTTCTTCATTTTCCTTTCCTTTTTTCTCTTTTTAATTTTTATTTTTCTTTGGAGTTTTATCTGTTTCTGTTTGTATGATTGGTCTTTTGCAAGTGTAATTTGGTGTTAACTAAAAGATTGCTGAAGTAAATCTGTGTTCTGATGGTGCTCATTTGTGTTGTGCAGATTGATGTTAAGGTTTAAGAATTGAAAAATATACTTGATTGCCTAAAATAAACCTATAGCTTAAATTGGATACGTATAGAACTAATTATCACAGAATGATGGTGTTAAGCTTCGGTTGCGGCTTGGTTTAAATGCAACGGTAGCTCTTACTTGAATTCTGTGTGCACATAAAATGTGATGTATAAATAAGCCGGTCGGCTCAACTAACCCGCGGCTTGAGGTGGGTTGGTCATTTAGAGGCCCGCCCCACCCCGCCCCGCCCCGCCTAGCCTAATGGCGGGTTGCTGTGGGTGGCGGGCTGGCCCGTCCCGTCAACCCGTTTTAACATGTCTTCTGCTTCCTACAGCATTTGCAACCTCTAAAGCGCAAAATTTGGTCACGAGTATCACATCATGTCATTCGGAAGAGTTGTCTCTCTAGTTTTCACTAAATTTATTCGTGTCGTTTTAATCGAATCGACGAGCTTATAATTGACAACAAAATCAAAGCAAAAAATATATTTATTATTATCTTATATTTGAAAGAAAAAAAATATATGATTTATGAATTAGGATTTTGGGCAGTCGTAAATGTTCTCATTGTGTGATATTAAAGCCCAATTGGCCATGGTCCAAACAGAAAGCCCATTAACCAGCACACTGTTGGCCCAAGAGCCCATATTATAGCTACTAGGGTTTCATCATTCAGTTACACTCTCCTCGTAAACCTGGAACGTGAGAAACTGAAGGAGGAAGAATCTTGAAATGGGTAAACAACGAATACATTTGAAATATAGGAAACTAGTTTGTATCGATTTTTTTAAGTACGAATCAACGTATTGTGTATTTTGTTTGATTTTAGCGAGGATTAAGGTGCACGAATTGAGGCAGAAGGGGAAGGCGGAGCTGTTGGCGCAGCTGAAGGATCTGAAGGCGGAGCTAGCGTTGCTTCGTGTTGCGAAAGTCACTGGCGGCGCACCTAATAAGCTGTCGAAGATAAAGGTGGTGAGGCTCTCGATTGCCCAGGTGCTGACTGTGATTTCTCAGAAGCAGAAAGCTGCGCTTAGGGAAGTTTACAAGAACAAGAAGTATTTGCCTCTCGATCTCCGACCCAAGAAGACGCGTGCCATCCGCCGCCGCCTCACCAAGCACCAGGTTTGCTATGTTCTTCTTTGTTTTGACATTAAATGTGCTTTTATCTGACTTAATATTTGTTATCTTGTGCCAACAGCTTATGTTTGGATTAGAATTTCTCATAATTATCTTGTGCCAACAGCTTGTGTTTGGATTAGAATTTCTCATAAATTTTACGTTTGTTTGCTTTCCAAATATATTTTATCAATGATTTTGTTATTCTTGAAATTTGCATTTGATGTTGCATCACCAGTTATTGTTGAATAAAGCAATGCGTTTCTTAAGAATTTTGGGTGAACATGAAGGATTCATAATCGAGGATGCTGAATAAAGTTTACACGGGTTTAATTGCAACCTATATTCAATTAAATTGTGTCTCCTTAATTTAGAGCTGGCTTCATTTGACTCATAATCGATGCAGCATAATTCTTAATTAGTAAATTGCTTAGACTGTTCAACCGGAAAGGAAAATTGTTTAGATAAAACTGACCCCTTTACAAGTTTTACTTGGACTTTGCATGCTTCGATCCTATCGGAAAAGACAGTAGCTCTAAATTCTTTTGCTGATTGTACTATGGCTGTACCTTTGTGAGCCAAAGTATGATATTTTGCATGTAATTGATATGATGTTCAGTGTTCTTCTTTCAAAAGGCCATGATTTTACCAGTAGCATCTTGTTAATGTAACATTGTGTTGCGTTTGTCCATCTGCAAGCCAGATTGGGTTTCTCGCTTATTTGACCTATCAAGTCTATTTTTGCTATCTTCAATTTGTTGTGCTTTACATTCAAATGGAACTAGGTTTGCAAGTTCTGTACACTCTTAAACAAAGTATCCTCAACATTAGACTCATGGTTTACCCATTAAGTTCAAGTCAAGTCAAGTTTTTAAATGAGTTCTCACTGTAAACTTTATTTTGAATAACATAATCTGTGTCTGGTGTCACCCGTAAATCGTAATTATTCTGTTTCATTAAATTTCCTGAATCTAATATTTATTGGAAGAAACCTGAGTACCCATAATGTGCTGTTTGAGGAAATTGTCTCCTTGGGAATCTTGGATCAGTAATAAAACCATATTAGGATGCACGTAACCCCTTAAAAATCTTGATCAATGTTGAGCCGAGAGTTCAATAGGTGCCAGGTAGCACTCGAGAGTTGAATTGTTACTTCATTTTGGTGTTATTGGTCTTTTCTATTCAGTGAAACCCTCCGAATTTCGGATGTTTAAACTAGAAGTAATTTCAGGTATTCACTCCACATTTGTTAACTTATTACTTGCGTCATCTTTCTTCAGGCATCTTTGAAGACAGAAAAGCAGAAGAAGAAAGATATGTACTTCCCCCTCCGAAAGTACGCTATTAAAGTTTAAATTTTCATTTACTTCCAATGATGTTAAATTTTCATTCAATTTCAAAAGACACAATAGACTTCGAAGTTGGTTCGCTTTTATGCACCATCAACCATTTAGTATAATGATGATTAGCATTGTTCCTTTCGCCAACCTTAACTATTTTGTATTCGAGTACAGATTTGAGTTAGAGGTCTAGTGTCGAGTTCGATTTGTTAATGTTTGATTTTAACATCAGAATCTATATGGGTGAAACTTGAATTATGATTCATGCCTTTGGTATATTGCTTAAGATAATGTAGTATGGCTTTAAAGCTCGGCAAGGAGTCTACTAACAGAAGCTTAATTTTAACTTGGGACAATTTCAAACATGCTCAAGTGTCATTTGGGTTCTACAGTTTCGAGTATGAATCATAGATCATTCGAATTGACTTTGATTAGTTCATGTCCTAGTTTGACACAGAAGCCTCTATTTTCAGTCAAAGGTTGAATTGAATTTAGATTAAGTAAATATATTTGATGGTGCTATCTAACATGGCATACCACAAGTAATTTTGACCAGGGCGCGATAAGACGAGGGCGAGCTCGATAGACGGTTCAAATGGTTTTTCATTAAATTCAAACCGAATTGTTGCTTATGGTGCCATTTAGGGAAAAAAAATTAGAGAAAGAATGTGAATTGTGTATGTTTAAGGAACTTGATTAGCAATTTTGGCCAAGTAGAAACAAAAACATATAATTCTATTAGATTAAAATTATATAAGTTGGCAAGATATTGAATAAAATTAGGTAAAATAATAATCAAGATTTTTAAGGGGTTATAATAATGTCTCAAAGTTCAATACTATCGTTTATTTTATAAATATCCTGTCGCTCTATCGTTTGAATTTTTATATACATTGACGACAGTATTCAGAAAGTGACGGCAGTCACATGTTTTATTTTTTAAATATAAAAATAACATATATAACCTAAATATCTTTTGTATAATATAATTGAATAATATATAGTTCAAAACAAACTACAGTTTTTGACTAAATCAACATTGAAAATCTTCACGTATAATTGGATAGAAGGTCAAACAATTCGTGACCGTTATACGATATTTTTAATATCTGTACTAATTATACTATATTAGAAATATTCTTCCTAATTATTATTTTTTATAAAGTAATATTCTTCCTCTAGTATTAATTATTTTGGTCTCTTAGTATATCTTATGCTCTTAGTAGGGATGATAATAGGTACGAGTAAAAATGGCATCTCATCTGAATCTACTCGTTTGGGTAGAAATTCTTACCCAATTCATATAAGTATGAGGCATGTGCTTCTTATTCTTCGTGAAGGCTTTTGTAAACTCATCATGGATTTATTCCTTTTGTCATTCAAAACAAGCCAATTTATCACCTTTAGTTCCTAGATTCGATTCTTGGGTTGGGTGTGGCGTCAAAGAAATTTGTAATCTTGGTTCTCACCTCGTTTATAGGTATTGAATCAAGAGTCAAATCTTTTGACGCATGTCTTTGAAATCTTAGGTAAATTCCAATATTTGATATTGAGCTTCATCCTAAGTTGGTGGTGTTTTTACCACATATGATATTGAGTTCTATCATGAGTTGGTGTGATTCGTAATAGAAAATGTGTCTCCTTATTCTGATAGTATATGAAAATGGATCCTGATGCCCTAGGGAATCCATTTGAATGGTATTTGATCATTGACGATACTCACCCACTATATTCTAACCTCAAAAAAATATTCTGTCAGAGTAAATGTTTAGCAAACCAACTTGTGGTTGAAATTTATTGACTCTTATGTAATAAACAATATTTGTTTTAATAATATTTTACGTTTTAATGAATTATGACATTTATTTTACCTGTATATCAATACAAATTACATAGATAAAGACTTTGAATATATACTATGGTAAAATGAGGTCGTACATCTCACGTTTCATGAAACACATATTAGTTATCTTATATTCTAAAATCATTCCTAATGGATTCAGTCGCCTAAAATAAGGATAAAAGTCATTCGAGCTCGAGACTAGCTTATGTGATGTTAGAAGTCATGTTTCATTGGTATAAGCATGGAAATGTCTAATCATGCAGATGTGTGATCATATGATGAGTGACTGAACAATCTTCCCTATGATTTTTCAAGTTGTTATCACTTATCGAATGGATTAGTCCGTGGTTATGGTGGTATATCATTAGTCTTTTTACCCAGACAACATAGAGGCTCTACATACTATTGCTATACTTTGAATTGTTTACCGACTCTTTGAGGGTCATCAGGTGGAGATTGAGTGTAATTTTGACATAAATAAGATCCGATGCTTTGTATTGGGTGGGACGCTCACCTACGGGTGTGGATATCTTATGTAATTTGATGAATTAATAGTGCAAGAAATCTCTTGCCAGAGTATGAGTTGTTCTTTAGGAAAAACTGTTTCTCTAGTCGCACTCATGATGACACTATGATTATTGAAAGATACATAACATCATTATCGAATTGCTAATCACTGTCAGACTCATTTGAGGGGTTTGTGGTGAACTTCAACATGAATAAGATAGAGGCTAACCTTGAAGAGCTAGTCAATATGCTTACCATATATGAAGTCACCATTAAAAATAAAAACATGTTTTCTTAGTGGGCTCGTCATCTGGGACGAAAAAAGCCGACAAGGAAAGTAAAAGAAGCGTTCTGCCTCTTCCAAGAAAAACAAACCCAAAAAGAAGTAAGCTTCAAGTGCTATTGCTAAAGAGCTCACAAAGCCCGATAAGTCAGAAGATGTTTGTTTCCACTGCAAGAAGTCTGGACACCGGAAGCTGGAAGTGCAACTACAAAGAATATCCAATGCAGAAGAGTTATGGCAATTGTATCTTTTATATTGAAATAAATATCTCAATTAACTTACTTCTTGTCTATTAGATACTGGATATGGTTCTCGTCTATTCAAATATTTGCATGTGATGAAAAAAAATAAGAGGCTAAATGATAGTGAGACCTTCCTAAGGATGGATAATGGAGTAAGTTGCTGCGAAAGCCATATGATATGTTTATTCGATATTAAACAATAGTTTTAAGTTATTGTTTTTAGAGGTTTTTAATTGTTTTAGATGTGGTTAAAACATTATTTCCATTTGTATTCATGATAAAGATGAAATTTTTTGTTCATTTGTTAAAAGTGTTTCCAATATTTACAAGAATAAATATTTAATTGGAACAGATGAATTAGAAAACGATATCTAAAACTTAAAAATAAAAGATATTCCACCTAAAGATGTCTAAGTTAATGCGATTTCAACAACATACAAAAAAAACAAGATAGTCTAAATGAAGCACACTTATGACACGTTAGATTAGGACATATGTCCCAAATAATGATGTGCAAGTTAGTGGAAGAGATCATGTTTGATTTGTCGGACATAAACTCTCTCGATACATGTGAGTAATGTCTGGAAGTAAAAATGACCAAAGCCCATTTCTTAAGGAAAGTAAAACATGCACATGATTTATTGGATTTGATCCATATATATGTGTGGGACCCGCTAAGCGTTGCACAAAACATGAGCAATCTTACTTCATTACCTTTACTAATGACTTCTAGAGGTATGGGTATGTGTATTTGATGAAATACAAATATGAAACCTTTGAAAAGTTCAAAAAATACATATCAGAAGTTGCGAAACAATTAGGAAAAAGTATTAAGATACTTTGATATGATCGAGATAGAGAATACTTAAGTACCAAATTTCAATACTGCCTTAAAGATAATGAGATTATCAACAGTGGACACCTTCCGTCATACTACAGTTGAATGGTGTGTCGGAACGTCGTAATAGAACATTGATAGACATGGTTCAATATGATTAGATTCATTGAATTGTCGTCATCCTTCTGGGGATATGCGCTTCATATAGTGGCTACGTTGTTGAATAACTGCATACAAAGGAAGTTGATAAAACACAACATAAGATATGGATAGAAAAGCTTCCCAAATATTCTCATCTTAGGATATAGGGATGTCATGTTTATGTAAAACAGGCAATGTGAGACAAATTGAATAGTACAGTCAATTAATGTTACTTTATGGGATATTCAAAAAAAATATATTTGATATTAATTTTATGACCAAAGAAACAAAAGTGTTTATTTCATGGAATGTCATCTTCTTAGAGAAGAAATTTCTATTAGATTGAAAAGATGAGATGACAGAACTTGAGGAAATCCGAGAAACACTCCTGAAATAGATGAACTCACGCCCCAACAGCCAGTAGAAATAGTACACGCTCCTAGAAAGATCTGAAAGGGTCTCAAGGCCACTTATAAGGATGAGTCTGCTTCTTGAAAAGAGTGAAAATGAGCTCAATCTTGAATGCGATCCAAGAAACTTTAAAGATGCATTGTCTGATGCTAATTCATTCAAATGACTTGAATTCATGCAGTTCGAGATGGACTTCATGTATTCAAATCAAATATGGTCCTTGGAAGATCCACATGAGGTAATTTTTTCTATAAGATGCAAATGGATTTACAAAAAGAAGCTTGAGGAAGATGAGAAGGTAGCGACCTTGATGGCTAGATTGATGACAAAAGGATATACTCAAAAGCAAGGAATTGACTATGATAAAACATTTTCTCCAGTCACTATATTCAAGTTCATTGGGATATTTTTAGCCATAGAAGCATGGTATGACTTTGAAATATTGCAATTGGATGTGAATAAAAATTCCTCAATGATGATATTAGGAAAGAGATTTATATGTCTCAGCTTGAAGGATTCGCATCAACGGAAAATGAGCATAAAATATGAAAACTTCGTAGATCCATTTATGGACTCAAACAAGCGTCGATGAGTTAGAACCTCATATTTGTTAACACTATCTAATAGTTTTATTTTGTTAAGAATTGTGAGGAATTTTGTGTGTACAAGAAGGTTAGTGAATGTGCAGTCATTTATAGTACTTTATATTGATGACATACTATTAATATAAATAATGAGTAAATTCTCCATGAACGACATGGGTAAAACATTATATAAATCAGAAATACAGATCGATATTGATATATCAAATGGGATGTTAGGGCTTACCCAAGCCACTTAAATCGATACCATATTAAAGAGATTCTCTTTGGAGGAATCCATGAAATGATATCTACCAATGTGTCATGATGTAATTCTATCCAAGTCTATGTGTCGTAATACTGAAAAGGAGATAGAAACCATGACAAACATTCCATATACGTTTTCGTTGGTAGTATTATCTATGGTATGATATCTAATCAACCTGATATAGCCTTTACACTGAATGTTGCAAGCAGATATATGTCGAACCACGATCCATAAGCATTGGAAATTTGTGAAAGATATTCTTATGTACTTGAGAAAGACTAAGAATTTGTTCATGGTCTACGGGGGTGGAGAATTAAAATTGCAAAGCTAAACTGACTCTAGCTCCCAATCAAATATAGATGATTTGAAATCAATATCTGTATATGTATTCAAGTTCAATGATAGTATTGTCTCTTGGTAGAGTTCAAAGCAAGACACCACAGCGGATTCAAACAATGAGGCCGAATAATAACTGCAACAAAAGAAGTTGTTTGGATGAGTAATTTCGTCCAAGAGTTGAGCTTCTTTCCTAATGGTGTTGATCCACTCTCGATGTAATGCGACTACACATGTGCCATTGCCCAAGAAAAGGAGTCGAGGTCTCATCAGGGATCAAAAAATAACCGAGGAAGTTCCACATCATCCGAGAGATTGTGAGACGATTAGAAATATTAATAGAGAGAGACACATCTGCGGATAACGTTGTTGATATACTTACAAAGCCACTTGCAGGACGATTGTTTGAGAAGTATCATAAAAGAATGAGCTTGATAGTTATGGGTAGTTGGCTATAGGGCAAGTGGAAGATTATTAGAGTAGGTGACCAGCGAGTCAACTTGTGGTTTAGATTTTGTTGACACTTTCCTAAAAATAATATTTATATTAATAATATTTTAAGGTTTTATTCAGTTATGATATTTATTTTATCTATATACTCATGTAAACTACATAAATAAATCCATTTAACATATTATAAGTACCAAGAGGTCCACAAATCACGTAGGTCATGAAATTAATTAGGAAACATACTATATATTCTAAATTTGTTCCTAGTTAATTCAGCCGTCTAAAATAAAGATAAAGGTCATTCGAGCTCGAAATTAACATCTGTGATGTTAACGTCATGTTTCGTTTGTATGGACATGGAGATGTCTAATCATACAGATGAGTGATCATATGGTGATTGAACTGAACTATCATCCCTCAGACTTTCCAAATGGTTATCACTTACGAGTGGATTAGTTCGCAGTTATAGTTCAACAACATTAGTCTTTTGACTCGGGATAACATGAAGGCTCTACATACTAGTATTGCAGTTTGAATTGTTTACCGAATCCATAAAGGTCGCCACTCGCGTATAGGTGTAGATATCTTGTGTGATCTTATGAGTTGATAGTACAAGAAATCTCTGGCTAAAATAAGATGTTTGCAATAGAAAGGTGATTCCTTAGTTGTACATCGATCCCACTATGATTACTCAAAAATAGATCACATCATTACCGAATTCATTTGCAACTCTGGGTATACCAATGATTGCATGTTCGATCTAGATATATGTATTGAAGAGACCGTATTGTATGTTAACCATAATCTACTGGTTCTTGCAGACACTATCGGTGATTCCTAGGGTTTCATGGAGCGATGCTACTGAGCGTTCTTATCATGATCCGATGAATTCAATCAAACAACAGTTTTGATATTCTTGATCAAGAATACTACCTATAACATAATTGAAAACAAAGTGATCATAAAATCAGATTAATATGATATTGAATGTGCATATGTGTGTATATGACGCTGCGCATGAGATTTTTTGGGCTTGAATCGGATTTCATCACACCTCAAACTTTATGATGAAGTTAAACCCTTTTTTTCCCATTAATGAGGGACGTTTTTCAAATCAGAACAAAACATGTGGAGAACAGATTCAAATATAGAAGATAATTGTATGTGATATTCATAATATTTGTAATATAATTAATAAAATATAAAGCCAAAACATACCAAAATAGCACTCGTCTCGAATTTTTTTTACAAAAGTATTAATTAAGTTCGTATGACAAAGTCATTCAACATTTTTTCCTTGATTGATAACTTAGCCGATCCATTTAATAATCCTTTGGTAACGTAGTCAACTGGGAATAATTTTTCATTAATTTAACTAAAAATTGAATTATTTTGACCCCTATATTCCATACTATAAAAATATATTTTTGGCTCAAGTGAGGGAAACGTTGCAAATAATTAATTACAAGTAGCTAGTGTCATTGAATAACACTTAATTGACCGGGAATTCAAAAATTGGAGTCAAGTCTATATTGTTTTGAAAGACAAAAATATATTATATGATTTGATATAAGTTTTATAAGAAACTTATAAGAATTAATATATAATTGGAACGTCTTCTATACACCTAAAAATTATTAATTTTTAGGATTTAGGCTTTAGATATAATAATTCAATGACATAGGCAGGATAATACAAAATTATTTTTGGTACTGGAACTTTAAATTTTTTATTTATTAAACGGTCAGATAAAATAAAAATAATAATTAATATGACGACATACATCACCATTAACCTAATTGCACAAGGAAATATTGCATTGTTTGCGTAATTTTTCAAGAACCTGTGAGATTTAAGCATTTAATTTATTAGTAATAATTAAAGCAAATCCACTTGATTCTTTTGAACAATTTTATGTATAATAAATTTAAGATTATAGTTAACACTCAGTTTGGATATGAGATTCTACAATGTATTCACTATCACACAAATGACATGCTAATGAATTTATAATATAATAGCACATCTTTAATGATACTGTTATCATGAATAATCTTACTATTACCTACAGTTTTACTTTTGAATCATCTTCAAAAGTGATTATAGAACCTAGATAGTCAATGATTCCATATATTACGTTGATATTTTTTGTTATGTGTTTTGAGTATCCACTGTCTTGATATCATGTGGATTTCTTCAATAGCTCGATTTGACTTTCCTAAATTCATAGATAAAAAATAACTTTGATGCCCACATCTATTTGGTCCAGAACGAATTAGTCATTTCGGAACCTATATCTCTTATGAACTGATATCAATTCTGGTAGTGGTTATGTTTGACCTTCATAGAGTGTTGTCTAGCTCGACTCTTGTCAGACCAGCTTAATCCGAAAAGAGAATCATATCATTATTGCTAAGTCTCTTTCTGAGCCAGCTTGAATTAGAGCTCTCAGTTTCTACATGTCCAAGCCCATTATATATTTTTGATATACAGGTTGACTATTATGAATTTCAAGCTCTTTGTGTTCATATAATCAGTTGGAATTTACAAAATCTATGAATTTATATTTATCTTTTTCCAGACACAACTTAATACTAGTTTCTGAAGAGTTGCGGTCATTATTACTAAAGCCTAATCCAGTCTTATCACCAACTTGTTTTTGTACTTTATGCATTTTTCAAATGAAACAGAAGACTTCGTCCAAGTGTTTACTTAGTTGTTCAACCATTGGTTCAATAATTATTACTTGGAATTCAGATTACATGTTTTCATTCTCGATAAACTTTGGTCTTTAGACTATCTAGCTCATCAAGCTGAGCACGACTTGAGCTTCCAAACTTATCTGTCACGCTCTTGTTCTCTTATGACCATGTAGGATCGAACATTTGTCATCATACTAAAAGTTATAATTGATTGTATTAATGCAACTAAAATATATCAAACCGTATAGTACTTCAAGTGTAATATTTTGATCGCTCTCCTAATTGGGGTAATTATAATTTCCCAACAATTCTCCAAACATCTCAATAATTGCACTCCTTGTAATCAATGATAATCAAATACGTGATATTTGATCTCATACCATTTGTAGGATCGAACACTTACTATTTTAGAAAAAAATATATTCAATGGTAATCGTGAATATCGGATTTTTTTAACCGTACAGTAAACCAATCATAATGTTTCAATCGCTCTTCTAAAAAAGACATTTATAACTTCCATCTTAGAATTTATCCGATGGCGTCGTGCTGTATATCATTTATTTGATCAACAAAATATATATTTGTTATTTTTTATTACTAACTGAAGTTCGATTTAAATAATATGGGACGTAAAAGTATATTCTTTTCGAATGACTTTGAAGATCATGAAGTTCAGTCCATATTTTGTTTTGATAGGATGAAAATAATTTTTTGGGAAAATATCCAAATATAAAGTAATTTATTCTACCATGTATTATTCAAATTAATTAAAATAAATTAAATTTTCTGGATTTTTGAGTCAGACTCCAAGTTCATAATTAATAAATCGATATGGACATTAGTATATTCAAATAAGCATATAAGACGAAATTTTTTTTTCTCGATTTTCCAGAAGATCAAATTAAATATTTACATAAAAAGTCGTGAAATTCGTTACGACATATGGAACGAGAAATTTTGACCAAGATGCTTGACTAATTAAGTTAATCATAAAGTTAACATAGAGAACTTATGCACAAATATATACAATTTTAGAATATATTAATCCGGTTTTTTTTTTTAATTTTTTGTTGGTGTATAAACAAACTTATAGTAGTTTGTATTATAATTATTGATTAATTAAAAAATATTCTGCAATTACAATCGAATATTTGTTATTCTTTCTTATGTAGTTCTCGTGATGAGATTAAAACTTATATTACATACATTTAAATTTATTGAGAAAAAATAAAGAAAACAACAAGATTTTTTTTTATCATTTTTTGAAATATTGGATGTTATTTTTCTTACTTTTTTTAAATTATATGGATTTTAATTTGTATTACTCGAACTTTAATTTGTATGAGTCGAGCAATATTTGATAGGTTAAATGATTATCCAGTGGAAAAAAAAAAGACAAAAACCAAAAAAGAAGTTATTGGATGAAAATAAAATTTTGACAAGTTATATTATTAAAACTCACAACATACTAACTGAAATGATTAAAATTTTAATTTTATCAAATTTTACATATTACGTCCAAATCAAAGATGAAAGTTAATTACTAAATCCATCTGGTGGAAATATTTGCTTAAGGTCAAAGTCCATTCAAAAGAAATCATTAGTGAATGATGAAATTTCATTAGTAAATCCATCTGGTGGAAATGTTTGCTTAAGGTCAAAGTCCATTTAAAAGAAATCATTAACGAATAATTAAAATTTAAATTTTTTTAAACAAGACAAAGATATTATATATAATGTTATTTCAATATTTATATTAATAAATAAATATACTTATTTAAAAGTTAAATCATTTAATCGTTATATGTGTATATATGTCAGTTTGTATGCATGTTTGTAAATTTTTTAAAATACATCAATTGATTAATATATAATCTTGTTTTTGAATTGATAATATACATGTGAAAAGAATATTATTTAGCATTGTATGGATATAATTTTGTATAAAAATATCATAGCTTATATATTAATTGAAAATGCTAAAAAGAATTTAAAAAATCATGGTTGTTGCGAGGCTATTCAATTATTAAGAATTAAATGACATTTTTTGGATCATCTTTTATTATTATTGAATATTACATTAATTTGTATAAATCATAAATTAAAAATCACAAAATCAATTCTAGAATTCAAAATTTCTTATGATATTAAAATAAAAAATTATTAAATGAACAATCAGCCAAAAAATGAAAAATTTGAAAAGAAAAGATGAAAATATGTATAGAGATACACTTTGAAAATTTGAGAGAATGAAAGAGATAGATGAGAGGAGAGAAAATAAAAAGAGATGTGATGTGAAGCGACAGAGAGAGAAATAAATAGCTTATTTATGAGTTAGAAGTTTTAAAAATCCATCCAAATTTTTGGGTTGAACCAAATACAATTTTTGACAATTTATAGTTGTACCTTAAGCTTTAATGTTTGTATGTTAATGAATTCTATGAAGTTATTAAAAGTCTATTGAAAATTTGAATACCTATAGAATTTTATAGAGTTTTTAAAAGTTAATGTTGAATATCACTTAACTTTTTAAAACTCTATGAAAGTTTATTTTGAATACCACTAGACTTCTATGGAGTATGTAAAAGTCTTAATTGAATACATCTAGACTTTTAAAATCTATAAAATTCATTAAAAGTCAATAAATCTCTTACATTGAATACACCCCTAGTGATCGAGTATTTAATGATTATTACATAATATAAGCATGCACGCACAAAATTTTAAGTGGTTCTGGTCTTCTGGACATGAAATATATTATTATATGCTTCTCAGTTGTGTGTACATGATGTACTTGTATAATCATTTTATGATTATGTTCTTTATTTTTACAATTTTATATATATAATAATCGAGTATTTAATTATTATTATATGCTTCTCAGTTATATGCTTCTTAGTTGTGATATATTTGATATGATACCCACCAACCATGTTCACACCTGCTTCTACCACTAATTTTACGCTCATATAGTTGAATTACAATTTTGATATGCTTCATCAGGTCTAACAGATGAGTGTCACCTCAGTGATGAGTACAGAAGTAGATATGATTAATGGGTAACATATCAAAATTATATATGATACCCCACAAAATGAGTTCATCCTACTCTCGACAGCCCAGTCAGTGGAAGTTCTGATAGACAGTCTGCTAACCACTAGATTACACCAAAAGTTCATCTGGGAGCTCATCCTAGACCCAT
Source organism: Primulina huaijiensis (assembly GCF_012295235.1). Taxonomy (NCBI): domain Eukaryota; kingdom Viridiplantae; phylum Streptophyta; class Magnoliopsida; order Lamiales; family Gesneriaceae; genus Primulina; species Primulina huaijiensis. Next base: position 13,450,743 of record NC_133311.1, on the reverse strand, counting down.
CGACCGACCTTCCCAATATTAAGGGTAATGATAATATGATAATCGAGTCGACCTACCGACCAACCCTATAATTGACCTAACTATCTATTCTCTTACAGTCGAGATAAGAATTCCATATTCCGAGCTCTTGATGAGGCCATGGTCGGCCCATTACGTGCTAGATAGCCTCAGGTACCAGATGGACTACCTTCCCAATATCCTAAAAGATTTGCTCTAATCTTATCTAAGATTCCGGAGATCTAGATTGCTACCAAGAAAGGGTTTTAATAGACCTAGAGTCCTATAAGGAAAGAGTTCTAACTGGGGAAGAACTCTACTACCATGATAACTATTATCTTATAAATATCAGATTTGATGGTGTTATTTATTTATTTACTCATCTTGCTTACAAACATCACTCGCTTTATTTTTCTTATTCTCTGACTTGAGTGTTAGAAAGGTTGTACTCAATAAACCTTATAGCCTCCTTCTCACATTTTTTCTTGTGTTTTCATGCCATTCTTAGGTGCATATCTAGGAGACTGGCACGACATCACCCCACGCGAGCATGTGACAAATGCTCCAATCTTATCTATCGAAGTGGCAGGGCCTCATGGTTGATGGGCCCAGTCTCGGAACTCCTTACGGACTGACCTTGGGAGTGAGGAGTCTCAGGAACATGCCTCTTCCGGGACGAGGTGTCCTAGAGCTCTTTTGTTCTGGGCTCCTCAGAATATGTCATGATTGGGACCGTGTCTCTACTGAACTCCTCCACATTACCTGCGATTTTACTTTCCCCTCGATGGTTGAGCTGGAATTTTGCTCTTTCCTCTTAGTAGCTCTACGGACTAGGGTATTCATTATTCTGTTTGCTGCACAAATCAAGAAGCTCGGTAAATACTCAAATAAAACTACTAACAGATAAAAGATAGCGCGAGGCCATAATTAACATGATCCATACAACAATCACCACGGAGGGAAATATCGTTCGATGTGAGGCCATGATGGCACACCTCAACTAGAAGGCTCGGGGTGTGAAAGCACCTCACCCCCATGGTCTTGAGTTCCCACGTAAATAAAGAACCATTCCCAGAGGGTGAAAGGGGAGTTTAGGAAGAACATCGCACCAACTGGAGCAGACCTCCCAAGCATCAGAAGGTTAACATAAAAGAAATTATTTTTCCAATATTTGTTGAAGATCAGAGCCCCCTCAGAGAAGACATAGCTGAGCCGAGCAAAAAAAAAGAGGCCTTCCTCGGCCCTCTTGGGGATCATGAAAGTAAAACAGTTTATCTCAAAACCTAAGGCCTTAAAAAGAGCTACAAAATTGCAAAAGGTTCGAATGGAGGTGGGGTTGAGGTGAATTTGGTAATAGAGGCTGAGCTATTGAAAGAATTCAGATAGGGGAAATAAGAGTTCACCTTCCCGCTAACCTAAAAGAAAGTGTAAAACCCCGGAAAATGGGTATGAGCTCAGTCTTCAGACTCGATGAAATAAAATTTGTAATCTGAAGGGTCATGAGATAGATCTCTGAGCCAATGCTCGTCTGAGGCATCCAGCCACAAAGTATAAAGCTCGAACCAAAGGTAATCACTCTACCTAATGGAATCATCAGCCTCATACAGACCAAGTTGGTTCCGAGCTTGGCCATCATCCTTGGGAATTGAGCTCCTCATATACGAGGGTCTCACTTGACCCGTCGGGTTTGTCAGTGCAGATATATACTGATCCACTTGGCGGAAGACCTCCTCAGAGATCGAAAAGGAGGATCTGTAGGAAGATGCCATAAATAAAACATACCTAAGTAAGAGCTTAAGAAAGGTCAGGTGATTTGATAAAAAAAATGAGGTGGAAGCCGAGCAGAAGAGATTTCTAAAAGTTAAAAAATAAACGAAGGGGTCTGGGCTTGTATTTATAAAGGGACTTGAGCAATATCAAATCATTGATCTCTAGCCAATCGGACAAATGAGATCATCTTGAAGTACGAAAAAGTTAATATTGAGGTAATGATTAGGGGACGTTTCAAATTCAGGTTCTGAATCGACAAGTGGTTGGAGCCCTCACCTTTCACCTTACCTCAACCACAGGACTGTCGAGAGCTCAAACTATGCGAACATCAGGACTTTGACATCAGCTCGACTTGGGGAAGGGACTTGTGATACCCCACAAAAGTAGTTCAGCCAACTCTTGACAACCCAGATTGTGGAAGGCCCGTTAGCCAGCCTGATAACTATTAGATTATGCTAGAAAGGCATTCTGGAGCACATCCTAGACCCATCAACAGACCTTCCCATATCAGGGATAATGATAGTTATGAGAATTGGTTCGGCCTACCGATCAACCCTCTAGCCGATCTAACTATCTATACTCTTCCAGCTGATATAAGGATTGCATATTTCGAGCTCCCTAGTCGAGCTCTTGATGAAGACATGGTCTGCCCATTACACGTTTAATGAGCTCAGGTACCCGATTAGCCCACAATCAGATAAATCTTCTATCCAAAAGTATCCTAAAATATTTGTGTCAATCTTATTTATGATTCCGGAGATCAAGAGTCCTACAAAGAAATAGTTCTTACTAGTGGAAAATTCAGTATCATGGTAACTCTTCTCCTATAAATATCAGGTTTGATGATATTATTTATTCATTTACTCATATTGCTTATACACACTATATTTTGCACATTCTAACTTGAGCGTCGGAGATGCTATGTCAAAAAACATTTTCAACCCCTTCTCAAGTTCGTTATATTGTGATAGTGCAGAGTGAGCCTACTTGAGTGCTAATGGATTGAGTTGTTAGGTTCATGAGTTTAGGGAGGTGCGTGTTTATCTGCTGGTGTTGTCTCATATCTCTTAGAGATAAGCCTTACTATTTTCTTACCATCGGCCATGTCCCCATCAGAGAGAGTATTACTCGTTAAGATGTGACATCATTCTTTTACGGCCCACCTAGCAGCTTGACGCACAAGAACTTCCTAATTGATCACCCATCTCAGTACTACTCTCATTCATTCACGTTTAACCCAGCATTCTCCCCTCCCCCCATAAGTATATAAATATGCTTCTTGAGAGACTTGAATCCATAAGCCCGCTTTGATTCCAATTGTTGTGATTGAGAGCTACCGTTTTATCAAAAGTTATAACTAGTGGTAATGGTGCAACTCAAATATTTTAAACTATACAACAACTCACGCACTTTGTTTCGATTGCTCTATCAAGGAAGAACAATTATTGGACCCAACAATTTTCCTCCAAATAATTGCACTCATTGCAATTAATAAGAATCAAATCCTTGACATTGACTCTGATATTTATTGTAGGATCGAGCATTTGCTGTTTTTCCAAAAGTTATAGCTACTGGTAACGGTGCAACTCAAATATTTTAAACTATAGAACAACTCAAACATCACGTTTCGATTGTTATACTAATCAGAGATGATTATTACACTCAATATCATGCTATTCAGATTATTCATCAATTAATATCCACCATGGCGCATATTTAACAAGAAAAGAATGAAGTGGCAGGCTATATTTTTACTCATGAAGTTAATATGTTTAAGAGCTTTGAATTCTAATCCCGGCACTTTTACATAAACTTATTCAAGTTCTTGTAAAACTTGAATTTTTATGATGATAGAATCCATAATCATCACTCTTCGATTTGTACAGAAAAATTCTCAGACTAACATAATAGTCTGGCCTGCCTATAAACTACGTTAAACATGTAAAATCGTAGAGAGAACCTGTGCGACATTCTTGTTGGAAAAATCGATTGATTTGACATTTTCTTTGTCTTTCTTATAATTTGATGAATGCACAACTGGGCAGGGTTAGAACTCGGGATCAGTTTACCTATACAGTGTTTGACTTGGATTAGTTCACAACAATGAGTCATAAACCCTACCAATCGATCTCTCCTTTGTAATACATATTTGACCATTGACTTGTACATATTTTTTATTTTCTTCTCTTTCTGATAAAAATATTCATGGAAAATAATTATGTGGAACCTCCAAATATATATATTAAAATGAGAAAATAATAAAATATTTTCATAAATTTTTTTTAAATTAAAGATTAGGATTTTATGCAACTTTCCAATTGTAGACTATATTTTCAACTTATATCCACATATTTTAAGGAATAAATATAAACATACTTTTAAAATAATTAGACATTTTCTTTAATTATATATGAGTCCATGTTCTGGATTTTAAAATAATATAAATGATTTAAGGTTGTGTTTAGACAGAAAAAAATTGAATTAAATAAAAATTTAAAGTATTGAATTTCAAAAAACAGTAATATATATTAGGTGTATTTACATCCTATTATAATAAATAAATCATTCTAAATATATAATTGATTTGAAATCTATACAGCTTAATAATTTTCAATTAACTAAATTATATTTGAAAATTTAAATTTAAAATGGAATATTTCAAATGGCTGAATAAAAAATTAATCTTATTTATTTGACAAATTTATAATATCATATTATCTTATACTTATAAGCAAAATAGTGTAATGATATGTTTTTAAAATATCTAAAATGCTTTTATTTTCTTATAAGAATATCATTAAACATTCAGTTCTTTATTCAATATATATAATCATCTCAATCACATGATGATAGCTGACTTGACTCAGACCCTTTATCTTTGAGATGAAAATTAAATTTAAATGAAAATTTATAAAATAACTTTTTAAAAATCAGATAATTTTAAATTTGATTTTTAATTTTTCCAAATTTAATGTCTAATTTTTTTTAACAAAAAACTTAAATAAAAAAGATTAATCCTACATGTACAACCAAATTTGTACAACAATTCTTACAACACAAAAAATTCAATACAAAAATTTCATTTATCAACATCTCATGATTATAAATTCAATACAAAATCTCACGATATAATAATAAAATCTCACGATTTAATTGTTGTAAATATCGTTATACGATATCTGAGTTGTACATTTAGCATTATTAAATAAAAAAAAAAAAAAAAAAAAAAAAAAAAAAAAAAACACTATAACACAATGCTGTCAGAAATATTCTAATATTTAATGAAAGGAGAAGTAGTTAAATTCATCGTATGTGTACCTATTTTGAGTATGATTGTTTAAGCATGTCAAAATTGTTTCATTGCATAAAATTGATTTTTTTTAATTATATATATTTTATCGGAGTGTTGACATACAACATTCGATTTTATATATATGATATGATATCGAATTTATTGACATGTATGATTTCATATTATGATGTCCACAAAATTTGACTTGAAAAAAAAAACTTACTGCACTGAAAATTAAAATTTGATTAATATTTAAAAACTCAAAAAGCCAAGATCGATCGACTTAGAAAACGATTTCAATAATTTTTCCATAATAAAAGTTGTGAAATTTACGATATCGTTAGCCTAATTAATTATCAAGCCAAAAGCAAAACTAGCGAATGGTTCAAACGAAGCCCTAAACGCGTAATCATTTGCGGCACAAGATTCTTCATTCTTCTTTCTATAAATACCCAATTCCCTCTCCTAAAGTAATGAATAACTAGCACAAAAAACATCACTCGGCAATCAAATCCCACTACCTAAATCTCAGAAAACCTATACAGAATCAAGAAAGATTAATCGCGGAAAAAATGAAGAATTTCCTATTTTCAAGGCCATCATCCCATCGATCACATGATCATCATTTGCAGAATAATAGTGGAAAAACACAGCACCACAGTTTCTCAGAAACAATAATGGAAGAGAACCTCGATGTGGCCGAGGCCGTGATCAAGAAATGGGATGTAGATTCCCAAAAACACGATAAATTTTCATCCATGTTCGAAGATGACAAAAATGAAGCTAAAAGATTTCTTGAAGCTGTCAGAAATCTGCAAAATGCCATGCATTTCTACATGAAGCTTACCCCAACCTCTGAGAGTATTATACGAGCTCACAACTTGATGAAAACAGCAATTAAAAGATTGGAGAAAGAGTTTTACTTTATCTTAGCTGCTAACAGAAAGAATCTTGATACAGAATCCGTTTCGGGTGGTTCTTCACTTGTTTCGACCCGATCAAGCATCTCGGATTTGGGTGAAGTTTCTGAGGAAGAAGAGAGCATTAGGTCACCTCATACTCCGGATTTTGCTATGGCCGAGTTGAAGAGTATAGCTGACGCAATGATCGGCTCTGGATACGGAAAAGAATGCGTAAACATTTACAAAATAGTTCGGAAATCGATTATCGACGAGTCATTGTATCATTTGCACGTCGAAAGGTTCACTTCTTCTCAGATTCAGAAGATGGAGTGGAGTGTTTTGGAACACAATATCAGGAATTGGCTGCACGCGGTGAAAGTCGCCGTGAAAGGCCTGTTCTACGGCGAGAGAATTCTATGTGACTTCATCTTCTCTTCGTCCGAAAACATCGCAGGTTCGTGTTTCGCCGAGACCTCGAGAGACGCGGCGGTAAATCTGTTTAGCTTCCCACATAATTTCGCCAGAAGCAAGAAGATTCTGTCGCCGGAGAAAATGTTTCGCGGGCTGGATATGTACGAGGCCATCTGCGGCTTATGGCCGGAGATAGAATCCATATTCGGCCACGAGTCTTTGGCTGCTGTAAGGTCGGAGGCGGAAATGGCAGCGGAGAAACTCGCCGAGGCTCTAAGAGTTATGTTTAGTCAATTCGAGGCGGCGATTAAAAAGGACACTTCAAACCCGACGGTGAACGGCGGCGTCCACCCTCTCACTCGCTACGTCATGAATTTCCTCGTTTTTTTAGGGGATTACAGCGGCTCGCTTTCCGATATAGTCGGGGATCATTCAGCTGCGGCGCGGACTCCGCTGCCGGAATCATATTTCTCCAGCCCAACTTCGGCAGCCGAGGACCCATCAGCCGCCGCGATCACCACCCGCCTCGCGTGGCAGATTCTCATTCTGCTTTGCAAACTCGACGGAAAGGCGGCGCACTACCATGACGTGGCTTTATCATATTTGTTCCTAGCAAACAATCTAAACTACGTCGTTTCGAAAGTCCGGAGCTCGAATCTCGGGCTCCTTATTGGACCCGATTGGATTTTGAAACATGGGTCCAAAGTGAGGCAATATTTAGCCAACTACGAGAAGATGGGCTGGGGTAGAATGATGGCGTCACTAACCGAGGATCCGACGGTTGAGATACAAGAAAAGTTTGGAAATTTTAATTCTGAATTCGAGGCGACATATAAGAAGCATAAGTCATGGGTCATACCCGACCCGAAAATGTGTGACGAAATCAAATTTTATTTTTCCAAGAATATACTCTCGAGTTATAGGACGTTTTACGAGAAATACAGAAGTAGAGTCGAGACCGAGTCGATAATCAAATATGCCCCTGAAGATTTGGAAAATTTCTTTTCAGACATGTTTCCGATGAAAGAGGCTCCGCGTAACAGTGGACCCTATCCGACATTTTCGGTTTCGGATCCATCTCTTTTGTTACATGGTCGTTGATGGGTATTTTTCGGTTTTTTGATTGGCCAACATTGGAAAATTGTATACATTGTTATTATTCAAATTCGATCCAATTAGTATAAGTTTCAAATAAATAAATAAATTTATATATTTTTTAGATTGAAGTCATTGGTGTTTCAAATTATATTTACTCATGGTTGTACGAATTATATATTTAAAAAGAAATGTACTAGAAAAAGTCAATGGTGTTTCAATTTAGAACTTGTCATTTGTGAAACGTCATTATTTCTAACTTTAAAATTTAAATAAATATTAGGAAATATATATATATATATATATCATAAACATTTACTTTTAACTCTAAAACCATCCAACATAAAACTAATATTTTAAAAACTCAAATGCATAAAAATCGATAAATCGTCCATCACTAAATCGTACATCAATTTAAAATATTCCAAAAACTAAACTTCAAAATAAAGCATAAATTTTTTAAATAAATAATCCTCAAAATCTTTACTTTAAAATCTTAAATCTTAATCTAATGCGGAAAATATAAGTCTCTCGGGAGTGTACTGTCGGATCCGATCCACTCAAGCTTCAGTGCCTCCCTCAAAATCATTATCGCCTGCGACCATCCAAATTTAGTTAATCTAATGACTTAGCACGTTTTAAATATACGTAACAAATAATACATATACATGCACATGCAGCTTTAAAAATAATTTTTTTATAAAATAAGCTGGCGTAAAAACTCTTAATCATATATCATATCATAAATCATTAAATCGTAAAACTTTTCATCATCGCATATCATTTTGGGTGAAGTTTGATCCTTGAAAGTGACTATCATATATCATATCAACATGGTCGACTGATCAGTCTAGCTATACCAAGTACTTGGGGGCGGGGCGGGGTGTAAACAACTCTCATCACTGGGCTGTGGCCAAATATGGAAATACGGTCATCGGGCTTCTTCTGTGACCTTTTTTCTCACGATATCCCCATTAAAGATGAAACGTCCACTACTCGTTTTTCTTAAAACATGCTAGAATTTTTTTTTCCTTTTACTAAATCGGCCGAATACATATATATACACTTTAAAAATACCTTGTACCATTTTAAAAATAAACGATCAACTAACATTTAAAAATCAAAGGAAAATAGTTTGAATCATATAATCGTTAAACGATTTACCAAACCTAAAAACATTATTTGAAAAGCATAGCTCATACTATAATCTTTTAAAAACCACTCATAAACATAAATAAAAGTCAAAAAAATATCTTTAACATAATCTTAAAATCATAAATTATAACTAGTGTGGAAAACTAGCGTCAGTCCTCGGGTTATGTGTACCTTCAGTCCAGCAAAGTTAACCATCAAGACCTCCATTATCATAATCACCTGCATCAATCACATCTAGTGAGTCTAAAGACTCAACACATCATAATCTTGATAACAAGTACTACAAACACATGCACCTTAAAAATACTTGTACTTAAAATATCGTTTTCATGAAGATGCATAACTTTAAACAATAACATTTTCATGATGCATAAACTTTAAACAAAAACATTTTCATAATGATGCATCAACTTTAAACATAAGCATTTCCTTTTTATCATTTCATATCATATATTCTTTCATCATGAGTATATACATTTTTTTTTATTGAATACGGATCGTTAATCGTGACTTTCCTTTCCTCATAAGGTCGATGGATCCATCTACATGTAACCACAGTACTGGACGACGAGAACATCAGCGACACTATCACCCGTCAACTGAGCCTTGGCCTATCCTCAACATATGGAAATATGATCGTCAGGCTTCCTATGGGGCCTTCTCCAATAGACGGGCTCCCTCTGGGACCTTCTTTCATAAATGGGCTACCTCTGGGGCATTTTCCTCACGACATCCTCATTCATATCCTCATATCATCAATAGTCACAATTATTTCACCTCCTCCAATGTTTCACATTTTCATCACTTTATAAAATCATGCATTTTAATATCATTTTTCTTTTAAAAACAAGCATGCAACATATCTTTTTAGGTTATCGTTTTATCATAAAAATTTATAATCGTTTAAAATAAACATTTTAACATATTAAAAATCCATAAACATTTAAAATAACATTTTAACATCATAAACATTTAAAATAACATTTTGACATATTAAATCATAAACATTTAAAATCAACATCATAAAAATTTATAAACATTTGAAACAATCATATTAGCATGTAAAACAACATTCAGGACACTGCCATGACGTTAACTAATTTTCGGGATTAAAATTACCGTTTTACCCCTAGAGGTAAAATTTCACGTGTTTTTTATCTTTTCTTAATTCCGTCGACTTTAGACCATCCCAAATAATTATTTAAGCTTAATTAATTTTTTTCATATTTTTATTTCGCTTAAATCGATGACTTTTAAATTAATCTTTAAATGTAACGTATTAATACGTTTTAATCCCGAATTAAACCAAACTTTCATATAAAATTCCCAAATTAAAACTTAGACTTTTAATAATTATTTGAGCGTAAATAAAATTTTTCATAATTTATTAAGCTTAAATCTAGGCGTTCCAATTAATTATTTAATTAAAATTTCGTGAGGCGATTAAGTCCCGAATAAATCCAGAACTCATTATTTTGATCTCAAATTTTAAACATAACATTTTTATTATTTATTATACCCTTGTGAACCATGAACCACACTCGTGGACCCATGGTTTCAATTTTAGTCTTTTAAATTTTCGTTTTTGACACCTAGACGAACACACCAAGCCATCTCTCAATTTACTCGAGTCATGGTCGAGCCACCTCAAGCCAAACCCAAGCCAACCCACCTAGGTACCCTCCTCACCAAGCCTAGCCCATAAAACCAGCCCTGGACTGACTAAAAACCCCTTTCCCGTAAGCCCGATTGCATGCATGTGTGTATGAGTGTCTCCTAGCATATCTAGGACTCCTAACCCAACTAGGACACTTCCAGCCAAGCCACCACCGAGCCCACCTAGCCCTAACCATCCCTGGACCACGCCCAAATCAGCCGAAACGCTGAACACGAGCAGCGAGCCACCTGAAGAAGTAACAGCCTATGCGTGACTCCATGGTGCCTCCCTCACGTTTTCTGTGTTTGGCTCGAGCCACGTCGAGCCACCCTGCACCAACTCATGACCAGCCCCTCTAGAAACCCTCCTGGACCCTTATAACCCATAGGACTCGACCCTAGCCCCAAAACCGAAGCCACATCCCAGCACTTGTCTTGGTAGAGAAACCCACATGCACTATAACTCTTGTTTTCTTTCTTAGCCACCTAACCAACGAGCCAGCCTTTGAACCAGCCCCTCAAGCACCCTCCTAGGACCCTAAAGAGTCGACCTAGCCCAGCCCAGGGCCCCTTGGCCGAGCCTTTCCTCCCTGTACAAGCTACTGTACTTGCGCGACTTCTTGATGCTCTCGGGTGGAGTCCTAGCTTGCTAGGACTCCTCTCCAGCCCCTGGTCTCGAGTCCTAGCGTGGCTAGAAATCCTTCCATGACCCTAACACAACTCTAGCCAGCCTTGGTCCCAGCCTTGAGCAAGCCAAGCCCCATAACCCCATGAACCCAAGCCCTTCGAACACCAAGCAAACAGTTTCTGATCCAGCTTTATTCTATCATGCTGTGCAACGTTTTAGTTGTTTTCTATGACTCTAAAACTTGTGCAAATGTTCATATCCTAATCAGGGCAGCCCCTTAGGTACATTTTAATCATGATTTTTGGAGAAAATTTCATGTTTTAAAAACCACATAAGATGCATGTACGAAAATAATAAGATGTGTGGTTTGTTTTCATTCATAACATGCTTAAACAAATACTATGGTATGATAGATGTTTGAAGGAAAGAATATGGCGTGCCTTTGAGTGTTTAACGTACGATTAGACGTTGACGATTGCGAAAAACGGCGACGAACGACCTTGGCTTGATTTTCATTTGAAAAATTCGAAAGTTTTCTCTCAATTCTAGCTTTTGTGTGTCGTGTATTATGAGGGAAGAGTTTGTAAATTATTGGGGAGGTGGGGCGTGGGATGCTATGGGGTTTAGTGTAGGTTTTAGTATATTATATAGTTAATTAAAAAAATAATCAAGCTTAGACCCATTAGGAAGGTTAATTAGGCTCATTAGTGCTTAATTAAAATATAAAAATTATTTTCTTTAATAAAGTTTGTGAATTTATTCGTCGGATTGCCAAAACGCTCGTATTTTTGTTGAAAGACCAACACCGATAAAATTTACGTCCCAATGTATAAAATCACCTCAAAAACCATTATTTTCAAAAATATGAAAAATCATCAATCATATTTTAAATAATTAAAAACAATTATTTAATAAAAATATTTTCTATTTTTTTCAGCCATCGGTCTCTTGAATTTTTCTTACTTTTCTTGATTCGAGCCTATCTCATAGCATAATATAAGATTAAATTTGACTTCTTATATTTTCTTAGACGTAATCCCGAACCTTTTGATTTAATGACTTAATAGTTAAACCGTTTCCAAAACTAACTATTTTCTTCTTAAGCTTTAAACATAGACTTTTCATCCCTAAACTATCACCGTGAACCACGGTTCGAGACTCATCTATTTTCCTAGCCATTTTCGAACATATTTCTCCGAAACCAAGCCGCGCACCTAAAACTCTCGAGCCACCATCAAGCCACTTTGGACCAGATCACGTCCAGCCCACCAGCCCCCTCCTGGACCCTCACCGACCAGCCTAGCCCAGCCGCACAAGCCCCTTCGCACCCTACAAACTAGCCATGCACACCATCCCAAAACTGTGCAAGAAAACCCTAAGTTCTAGCCTCACCCAAGCACGGCTCATTTTGCACATGACCACCCATCATCTTACCCTTAATCGACACTTTACCCGTCACTTAAATGTGTCATATTGGCAGTGTGCCCTTTAGGAATCATAACACGACTCAAACAACGTAAAAATGCCAAAAACTTTGAAAATAATTGCCAAAACGTTAAATAATTCGATCAATATAATTTTCATGCTTCGAAACATAAAACACACATATTATGATTTGAATGGAAGGCGATTTCTACCATTTTTGTTGTTAACACCTCGCTGAAAACCCACTTTGGGATGCAAGGAAGTAAGGTGATCGTTGTGGAAGGAAGAACAAAGAAGAAAATCGAAGAACGAAGGAGAAAAAAAAAAATCAAACTTCACTTGCCCAAGCCAAAGGATCGGCCGCTGCACTCTTTTCTTTTCCCCTTCAATTCACGTAATTTGTGTGTGTGTGTGTGTTTAGGGGTGTGTGTGTGGAGGACTCTTTTTAAAAAAAATTAAAAGTGTTTCCTAAACGCTTGATTAGTGGCTTAATTAATCCTAGTTATTAAATAATTAATTAGGCTCATTAAGATTAACAAGTTCATTAGGTCATAAATTAAAAAGGTTTAAAAATACCTTTTTCCCAAAATCCTTTATAAATTATATAAAATTCCTTGTTCTCTCTAATTAATTTAAATTTGACCTTCAAAATTCAATAATCTTAAAATATTTAAATAAATATTTTCTTAACTAAAAATAAAATTTTAGCATTTAAATCTTTAACACTTTAATCGTCTCTGGTCCTCCATCCCCGGCCAATCACCGATACTCTTCTGAAATTCTTTAAATTATGAAATCAAACAAAATTGCACAATTAATCATTTATTTACTCAAAATATATCATTCATGCATACAAAATCATTTAATTAAAATATTTTAGCAATTTAATAATTTTCATGCATGTGGTCTACGTGTACTGATTTTCGGGCGTTACGAATTGCCTAAATGGAAACTCCTAGTTCCACTTATACAACAATACAATAATTGTAAGTAAACAAATCCCAAATTTAAACAACTTGTGGCAGTGATTAAACAACGATTTGAGATGTTGTGAGAAGTCATGGTTTAATCCTTGATGATATGTCATAAACTTAAATGTGGGGGCTTATGAGCGGCTAAAAAATGATTCAAGTTAATGTGGTCAGAAATCTTGAGAGGTTGTAGACTTATAATTTGTTTAGACAGCATCAAATAAATGAAAAAACTCTCCATTCATATTTTCTCTTGACTCTTAATGTTCAAATACTTGAAAAGTTTGACTTTTCCTTTTTCTGTTGCAAAATAAACTTTATCATTGTAATTTCTTGAATAATAGTACGTTGCATTTAATGGTTCGTTGGCGCCTCTCCACAAATGTCAATCAACAGCTCTGAAAAGTTGATACAGACGAGAGAATATGCTACAACAACCTTCTTTCTCATTGGGTGACATCATGGTCTTCTAATTTTTTTATTTCTTGTGCATGATTGGTCAAGAAGATATTCTCATATAACTGAATTTGATAGATATGATAGCTTTGGATTTCGTGAAGTTCGATTCTAATATCATGCACTGAAACATGCATAGTGCGGTTGGACTACATAAAGTTTGGTTGTATTAGTCATGTTCGGTTGAATGTGCATTGAGAACCTGTTTTCAAAAGTCCAGTTACAAGCAATGCGGTTAGACTATTTGAGCTCTGGTTCCAACATCTATAAATACATTTAAAAGGCAATTGATTTCATAACCGTTAGTGAAACGTCCATTACTTTTAACTTTAAAATTTAGATAAATACTAGGGAAACTTTTTTTTATAACCATTTTCTTCTAACTTCAAAACCATCCAACATAAAAAAATATTAATTTAAAAGCCTCGAATGCATAAAAATCTATAAATCGTCAACCACAAAATCGTATGTCAATTTTAAAATAATCCAACGACTAAACTTTAAAATAAAGCATAAAATTTTTAAATAAATAATTCTCAAAATCTTTACTTTAAAATCTTAAATCTTAAGCTAATGCGGAAAATAAAAGTCCCCCGGGAGTGTAATGCCGGATTTGATCCACTCAAGCGTCAACACATGTGACCATTCAAATTTAGTGAGTCTAATGACTCAGCACGTTCTAACCATGCGTAACAAATAGTATATATACAGGCACATGCAGCTTTGAAATAAATCTTTTAATAAAATAAGCTCGCGTAAAAGCTAGTAATCATAATTAAATCATAAATCATTAAATCATAAGACTTTTCATCATCATATATCATTTTGGGTGAAGTTTGATCCTTGAAAATGACTATCATATATCATATTATTGGTCGACTGATCAGTCTAGATATCCCAAGTACTTGGGGGCGGCGTCAGCAACTTTCTTCACTGGGCCGTGGCCAAATATGAAAATACGATCATCAGGCTCCCTCTGGGTCTTTTCCCATAAACGGGCTCCCTCTAAGGTCTTTACCCTCACGATATCCTCATTAAAGCTTTGGTGTCACAGTCAATTCACATCCTCATAGATGGGCGAACATGGTTAGCTGGAACTAATTTTGTTCATAAGGTTGTATATTAACTATATATGTATAAAATATCATATTTTAACTATATTGGTACTTCAACTAGTTTTAATTGTACCATAATTTGTCATATCAGTACTACGTAACAATGAAACCGGTACTGGACATACGTGAATGAATCAAGAAAACAATGACACACATATATGTATACGATACCATATTTTAATTATATTAGTATTATAGATAGTCTTAATTGTACCAAATTAGTAGTACGTGACAATGCAATTGGTGCTGGACATATGTGAATGAACCAAAACCATGATGTAACACATATATTCATACAATACCATATTCTAACTATATTAGTAATGTCAATAGTATTAATTGTACAACATTTTTCCACATTAATACTACGTAAATAACAACAAAGATAATGATATTACACATATATGAATAGTATACCATATTTTATCTATATTAATAACACTTAATTGTATCGCAAATTGCTACATTAGTACCATGTAACAATACAACTGGTACTAAATATACACAAACAAACCAAGACCATATTGTTACAATGTCATTTTTTAAATATATTAGTACTTCAAATAGTCTTAATTGTACCACATGTGGTCACATTAGTACTACAAAATAATGGAACGAATACCGCTAACTCATACATGTGTTCATGGTACCACGTATTGGGTATTAGTCATACCACAACTAAGATATTTTGTTAAAAAAATCAAGACATAAGTTCTACATAGTAAGACCATTTGTCCTGTTGATATCATACAAGAACGTCGACCACAAACTTATAGATGTGTTCATTGTACGACACATTAGGTTTATTGATACTACAATTAATTTATTGTGTACCAAAAATAAGACATAAGTAATACATAATAAGACCATATTGGTGTTGCTGATACCATACAAAAACAAGACACTAACTTATACACATGTTCCGAAGAAAGACTGTTACTGTTGGCAGCAGGTGGAGACATTTTTTTGGCCCCTTCAAAAGGAAATGCGGGCAGGGTGATCTTTAATGACATATAAGTCACTCAATCATATGCTTGTACATCCAAGACATGTAACATATACAGTCATCAATGACATATAACTCACTCAATCATATGTTTATACATAAAAAATTATATGTAATACCTATGGTAATCAATGATTTATAACTCACTCAAAAATATGTTTATACAACCAAGATATAAATAATATCTATGGTCATTAATGATGTATACCTGACTCATACATATGTTAATATATCCATAATATATGTAACATCTATGGTCATGAGTGACATATAAGCCACTCAAACATATGTTTAAACATCCAAGATGTATGTAAGATTTATGATCAATAGTGACATATAAGTTACTCAAATATATATTTATACATCAAAGATATATGTAATATCTAAGGTCAATATTGACATATAACTCACTCAAACATATGTTTATATTTATATATCAAAGATATATATATGTAACATCTATGGTATTAATGACATATGACTCACTCATATATATGTTTATACATCATGATACATGTAACATTTATGGTCGTGAATGACATATAATACATTCAAAAATATGTTTATACATCCAAGATAAATGCTACATTTATGTTCATCAGTGTCATATAAATCACTCAAACAAATGTTTATAAATCCAAAAATATGTATAACATCTATGGTCATTAGTGACATATAACCCACTCAAACATATATTGATATATCCAAGATATATATAACATCTATGTTCATTAATGACATATAACTCATTAATCAAACATATGTTTAAACATCCAATATATGTACATCTATAGTCATTAATTAATTACGTATAAGTCACTGAAAAATATATTTATACATTAAAGATATTTGTAACATCTATAGTAATTAATGACATATATATTTACACTCAAACATATATAATATCAGTTGCATTGTTATGCAGTACTAATGTGGCAATATGTGATACAATTAAAACTATTTACAGTACTAATATACATAAAATTTGGTATCATATATATATATATATATGTGTATAGCATCATGGTCTTGGTTCTGTATAGGCGTGTTTAATGTGCACAAAATTTATTGGGGTTTTGGCAATGTGCACACGAGGAAACCCACCAAATTTACAAAAATTGATATGGCCAAAATCCATCCATCTTTAGCTGTTGTCCCCTTTGGACAAAAGAGTAATAGTAGGAGTAGTAAATGCTCTATATATCAAGAGTTTTCCCAAAAGAAGTCCAAATAAAATGTACAAAATAGAGGAGAATAAACAACAAATAGAGAAAACCACTATCTGAGATAATATCAAATTGAAGTTTTCCTAGTCTAGAACAGCTAGCTAGCTAGCATTTTCCCCACCAGAAGTTGCTCGAAGAACTAATCCCCTGCAGAGTCTTGAATACATAGATGACACACTCCAAACATTCACCATCTTCCATGATTCCAAATATAAGAGTCAGAACGTTTTTTATTTAATCATATTTTGAAATATCCTAAGTAATATGTTGCCCATCCACGTACCAAATTAAGAGATCATGTTGCTTTAGTTTTATTTTTAGCCTATGACTGAGTCGATTCGATCGCGGGGTTATGCATGAACAAAATCGAGCTCCGGCTCTTTTTACTTCATGCATCTTGACCAGAGACGACATGTGGCTTTGTATATGATCGACTCATTGACATCCCTAATCTAAACCCCCGTTTACTTATTAAATGAAAAGAAACATCTTCGATGAGATTTCGTTGTATTAATTTATAAAGCATCAATTCAAACGTGATCAAAATTGAATTACGTAAAATTTGGGAATCGGTTTAAGGAATACATTATTATATTGTGTTCATATGGACAATAATTGCGTAGGATTAACATGTACATGTGGGAGTAATAAACAGACGTGGTAATTTAGGGGTGTCAAAATGCAACACGACTCGTCAACCTGACACGATCCAAGACGAAAAACATCATTTAATATTTATTTTCTGTATTTTTTATTTTTTTAACTTTGTTTATTTGATTTAGTAAATATACTTTTAATTTTCTACAATTAAACTTCCAAATTTAAATCGGAATTTTTGTTATTATGTGTTTAAATTAAAATATTATTATTTTTTCGAATTTTTTTCATTAATTTTTTTTAAAAAATATAAAAAAATAAATAAAATTCGGGTTAGGCGGGTTAGACGGGTTGAGTCGGGTTAGACGGGTTCGTGTTCGGGTTGGGGGTTTTCGGGTTGGTTCGGGTTCGGGTTGGAAAAAAAATTATATTTGCGGGTCGACCCGAAATCCGACCCACCCGACCCGATTGATACCCCTACCGTGGTATTGACCTCATTCTGTTTATTTTATATAACTTGTTATATCTAATAGGAAAAATTGCAATTTTCGCTTATATAATTGACTTTTCGTCATTTTTGTCATTTCTAATATTGAAATTGAGTTTGTCCCTTATCTTTTAATTTTTTGCGATTTAAATAGTTTTTTTTGTAGTGCTGATATGACACTGCATATGTAAATGTTATATCGACGTGGGGTCATCACAACACCGGGTAGAAGGATAAAAATTGAAAAAAAAATATGCAAAGAGAGGATACTAATACTGAAAATTGATGACATCAAATATAAAAATTGCGTAAAGACAAATATTTTAAAATAATTTAAATTGTCACGCCCCAGGAGTGTGACACTGACGTCTTTCTCAAATTATAATTCGAAAACAACAAGTTTCAAAAGTTCATAAATTAACTAAATCTTGTCTATTCGTTCATAATATTTAAATACATGGTCTTTACATCGATTAAACGATTAGAAACAACGAAATGTCTAAAATAATAAAAGATGAACAATATAATTTTTGGAATATTATAAGTTTCAGAGTTTTACAAATTAATCAAGAAGAGAACCGAAGAATCTAGCTGATCGAACAGTCGTGTAATCGTAACTGAAAACCTCGTTCTAGCTGAACTGAAAAAACCTTATCAACTGAAGTATTCGTAACTGATAGGACATCAGTTACAACTGATAATGCCCAACAGAACTGATCGGCTGATCAGTTGACTTCTAATCAGTTGGCTACGTCATCAGTTAAAGTATCAGCAGACAGACTGACAGGTCGTACAAGAACAGAACTGTTGAATTAGAACAGAACATTCTGAATACCTCGTACTACTGTCAGATAAAGTAACTACAAGACGATTCAAAGGATATTTGTCATTAAATGTTCATTAAATACTTTCAATATATTGTTGGGATCGAAGACTATATATAGCTGATCGAATCAGTTGAAGAAGGCTGGTGACTACGAGTGAACACACAAAGCAATAAAACTACAACATTCAATTAGTTGTGATAACTTTCACGAGTATATTATCATTATACATATCGCACTCTGAAGCTCTACATTCATTGTATTTATCAGTAGCATTCAGGCTACCAATTTAGAGCGTTTCACTCAATAAATGTATAAGAGCTGTTAGACTAAGAGTTTCAGTTTGACAGTGTGTAAGACCAACTAATAGGATTATTACAATATGTTGTCATATATCAAAGTCTTTTAGTGAAATCATATCCTTATGATAGAAGGTGTGACGTAGAAGCATTTGATGTCCATAAAAACTCTAGTGTTCATTTCAGTTACCATTTCAGTTTACACTAAGTATTCAATCTATATTTCAGTAAGACCGCACTACAATCAGTTGACTTATCTATATCGACAAATAAGATTCTAGGATCAGTTCATCAAAGAACTGATTCACATGAACTAATCCACATATCAGAAAAGAATACAAAAATCTGAAGTGTTTATTCAACCCTCTTTCTAAACACTTCAACTACTTTAATCGATCCTATCAATTATTAATCGAATCTCTTTCACCCAGCACAGAACTATGTTTGCTCTTCTTCTTTGATCTCTTTTTTGTTCTTATCTGAGAGTGCGTGATTGATATGGTCGTCACTCAGTAAACATAGAATCTTCCCCGCCTCCAAATTTATTTTTCAATGGAAATCGCAAATATAAAAGTAATAGCGGATATATACATAATTTTTATGATTTTCATAAATAAACGTGTATCACACTTATGCACTGAACATTATATGAATTTCATAGCTAAATGATATTAATTACTTATATTTTAATCTTCTAAGATGTGAGGTAGAAATCAAGAATAACATAAATCAAATATGTTCAGAAGATATATATATATTCCTACAATTTGTTCATAAACTACAATGCTTCAAACATGGAGATTCGAGAATCATGCTTTGAACACATGCATACATATAATAATTGTCCGGGTTTAACATAAATATATGAGTTAAAATCGAAATCACAGTTACTGTAATATGCTTAATAAATATCGGTTGGTCTTTGAAACAAAATTTGCTCTTGGTCTGCTCCTCCCTCAAATTTTAGGGTGATTTTTTTCTAAATTTTGTGTAATAATGATTCAGAATATTATGTTCTTATATTAATGGGCAAAATCTGACTATTGATCTCTCATTAACTATCATTATTTGTCATAACTTCAAATTAATATATAAGTTAAAAAGATTTGAAATTATGAGATAATCTGTTGAAACTTGATTGTTGACTGTTGGGATCGTCAGCAGAAATTTTCATGTTGAGATCGTACGTTGAAATCAATAACTATGCTCAAATTTCTAGCTTCTCGAATTTGTGAAATTTGAGGTTCTGAAGAAACTATAAATTTTTATATCTGATATATTGCGAGACTCCATGGATATATTTGAATTTGAATTTGAGTTTGAAGTGATGTATTGTGGGGAAGGCACTGTCCATGTTGACATGTGACAACTTGTCAGTCAGTAAACTTCCATTATTATTATAAGGCTATAGATCGGTGCCCACAAAGAAGAACTAGGCTGAGTACCACTGTACTACTACTTGGTGGCTTTATACAATTGAAATAATTTTTATTTATTTTTTATATTATTTTTTGAATAAAATAAACCCAATTTATATCTACGATATAATTAATATTTTTTTATCACANTATATATCGAGTCAAACCTTTTTTACTGAATCTACATTAAATTAATCAGAAACATACATTTTATCCCCTAAAAAAATCTAATACAAATATGAAGGATTATGTTTATTTGAACTTATCTTATGATCAATGACGACATCTTGATATATCGTATCTAATGTCAAATTTTGCAACTGAAAACGTCAAATAATAAGATCTATGTCAAAGTTAACGCGACTAAGACTATAAAGTCAAATTATATCATAATTATTTTGTATTCATTCTCGTTTTGTGAGTTCAGTAGAATTCATACAAAATAGTTAAAGAAAATATTATAAGGCCATTCAAATTCAGTTTTTTTTTTTTATTAATAAAACCTACATTAACATTTCCAAATTATTAGAATCGAAATTCAAATCGCCAAAAAACAACTTAATGCCAAATTTAAAAATGCCATTAATTAGGATACGGTGGAATTGACGGAAAACATGGCAGTCCACGAAAAATACTATTTTTTTCGTCTAAATCCGACATTGTCGAAGATCTGCCTTATCACGGAAGATCGATCAGTCTAAATTCAAGATTTTCCTTGTTTAGNTAAAAAAAAAAAAAAAAAAAAAAAAAAAAAAAAAAAAAGGGTTGTTCCATCACGTCTCGAGGGCTACAAAAATCAAGGCATTATATATTTGATGAAAATGCATCAAGAAAATGGATCCAATTATCATCGTCTTCGTCATGATCTTCCTGTGTCGTCTTCTCTAATTCATCGTTCCTCGCGAATCTTCCCCGGATGCGTGGCCGACTGTCTGCTAAAGTCTTCCTACATTCGTACTGATCAATTCAATGTATAGTTCAAATCAGCGAACGAGAAGAAAGAAAACAGATTAAACTTTTTTTTAACATATATGGGATCTTAAAAAAATGAATATGTTTTAGGATAAAAAGAAACCTTAATCTTCTTGTTGAAATTCCTGAGATTCTTCTTGCTTCTGTACCTCTCAATTCTTTCTTTTTTCTCCTCTGGACTGTACGGGCTCGCTCTATTCATGCTTTCTATTATACTGCTCTCGCTTGCCATTCCGCCACTTGAATATTGCAGGCTTCGTGGTGCCATGTTTACGCCCTATTACAACACACACACACACAAAAAACAAAGAGAGGATTACTCTTTATGATTATATTATCATTTGAAATTAAGACTGGTTTTGAATAGTTTTCAAAAACATAAGTACTTATACTCCATCTTACTTTGCAGTTGAAACGCAAGAAACGTGTTATAATACCTGCAGATCACCGGTGCTCAACGCTTTCCTGAAAGAACCAGCCTCGGCTTCAAAGTAGCCATGCGAAGAATTCATGGCAGAGTAGCCTTCCAGCTGGTTTATCTGCAGAGACTGGCTACTAACGCTACTCTGGGTTAAAGTCGGACTGTAAGTCGTGTTATAGCTAGTGACTGAACTAGGCGAGCCTCCATAGCTGCTGCAGCCGCTGCTGGTGTACCCGAACTCGGGCTTCAGTGCTGATATCAAGTCGTGGTCGTTGCCTACCGGAATAGCCAGAGGGGGGAGGAATATGGGAGGCTGTGGGAATGTAGATGGTGGCGGAGACGGAGCGGTGGGGAAGGCGACGGAATATTCATCATGAAGTGGGTTCCCGGTAAACATGTTTGACTTGAGGTTTTAGCGTGTGGGATCGCTTTGATTCGATTTCAAGAATGTGGAATGTGCGGTCTACTTATAGGGGTTGAGCTCTGCTGAGGGCGTTGACTTGATGGCTTTTCCTGTCATGGTGTAATGGACAACATGCAGTGTTGCCACCAATAGCTTTCTATCATTTTTTTGTTTTTTGTTTTTTAATTTTGTAATAAATCTATAACATTAGTCAACCCGCAAATCAACGTAGTGACCTGAGAAACAATGGAATTGCTTCCAAAAAAAGCAAAAGTTACAACGATAATGAAGACTACTTCGACAAGCCAATTCACGTGCCACTTGGTTAGCAATCCGAGAGCATTGCTGGAACTTAATTAATTCGATCCAAGGTTGAACAAAGTTTGCGAATATGCTCCGCAGCGGGTGTATCCATGGAGAAAGGAGTATGATGATGTATGGCTTGAATCGCTGTAGATTCAATTATTATCTTCGACTATATATCCCAAATCAACGAGACAACGACACTAGTCTTGAACCATGCAAAATTTTACCTTCAGCGAATAAGATAGCTCCACTACTGTCTCTGCCAACTAATCCCACGCCAAAGTACTCCAAAGAAGTGATAACAGATGCATCCACATTGACTTTGATGTGGTGATTGCCATCCCTGCAATTTGCGCCAGACTTTCTCCTCCATTCCCTCAAAAAATGCTTTGTTTATTTTTTCTCGTAAATGCTGTAAGACCATCGATAGACTTCATAGGATTCATTTCGTTGCATATTCAGAGAAGAGAAAACAAGATCTTTTCTCTCTTGACTAGTAGGACTGAAAATGATATACTTGATTTATTGAGGTTAATATTTTGGCCCGAAACAGATTCATATTGTTGTAGCGCATTACGTATAATATATATTGCAATTCTCTCGACCAACATTCCCAAATAACAATGTATCATCTGCAAAAAATATTTGCGTTATGTCTGGATCATTTCGAACACACTTCATCCCTCGTGTATCCCCCGAAACAGATTGTCGTTTCAGTAAGGAGGATAGTCCTTGTGAACATAGCAGAAATAAATACGGAGACAACAGACATCCTTTTTTTAGACCCCGAGATGGTAGAAAATATTCAGTTGGTCTGCCATTAAGAAGAATTGAGAATCTGGTAGACTGAAACAAATTCAATATTCGATCAACCCATGAATTTGAGAATCCCAACCGCCTCATAATAGCACATAAAAAGTCCCATTCAATCCTGTCATATGCTTTGTTCATATCAAGTTTTATTGTCATCAGTCCTTTCCTTCCTCTTAATTCTCTCCTCCGAATAGTGTGCAAACATTTAAAGGCCACCAAAACGTTATCCGTAATCGATCTCCCTGGAACAAATGCACTTTGTTCAAGATCAATAATCTCTTGGAGATGCAGTTTAAGCCAGTTGGCTATTGCTTTGGCTACAGTTTTGGCAATAAATTACATAAAATAATTGGATGGAATTCTGTGAAAAGTCCTGGATGCTTTACCTTTGGGATGAGAACCAGGTAAATGTATTGAGATCTCTAATAGATATGACTCCATTCAAGATCTGCAGGCACACTGAAGTGAATTGCTCACCAACCAATTGCCAATTAGATTGGAAAAAACCAGCATGAAATCCATCGGGACCAGGCGCATTCCACAATGCCATCCTGAATAATGCAATGTGGACATCCTATGCAGTGTATGGTGCATCCAGGAGGGTACACATAGGACCAGTAACCCGAGCTTCTAGTCCAGAAAGTGCAGCATCTATAGAGATCGATGAATGACTCGAAGTAGTGAACAAAGTGTTGTAATAATACATAAAAAATGACTGCACCTCTTTTGGGTTAGAAACCCAATCATTTGCCACGGAATGGATCCCTGAAAACCTATTGTTGTGACGTCAAATAGAAGCATTTGACTACTTTCAATGCTATTTCTCGCATCGCCATGGTCTTGACATCTCATTCCTTGAGAAGACCTCTGTCTACTTTCAATGCTATTTCTTTGTTTGAATACACTTTTCCAAGTGCATTCAGTTCGTTGATTATTCCACTGATTCTTTCATCATAGACATGCATAGATTCTCCAATCTTCATCTTGATATTGTCGAATTTTTGTACGGCAACTGATAGTTTATTCTCCTTAGTTTGCTCATTGCCCTCGCATAACTGAATCAGTTTCTTCCAGATTTCCTTAGCAGTTATGCATAATTATTGCATGATAGGATTTATTTCACGATATTTTTAAAAGTTCACGCATTATAGTTTTAAGTTGTATTTCGCGCTCGAACGAGGAACGGAGACCGGATAATTTTAAGGAAAAAATTATTTTTATTACATGATTAATTTTTATTAATTAATTTAAGATGTTTTAAAGGTATTTTTCAAGAATTGGGATTTATTGGGTATTTTTAATTGCAAGATTTTAATTTTTATCGGTGCGCAAATTTTATCAAATCATGGAACTTTTTTAATGGTTCGGCTAATATTTTCAAAAACTTTCCAACACAAAATATTTTTCGGGAGTGCATTTGGATTTAATGGACCTACTTTTAAGTTTATTGAGACTAAAACTCTTTTAAACTTTTTAATTAATAATTAAGACCCATTATCTTGATTATTACCCATTTAATAATTGTACTATTTGCTACCTACACCTAATTATTTGTAACAGCCGACACTTTTCCCCTTCCCAAATCACTTTTCCCCTTCCCCAATCAAATCCTCTCGGTTTTCAGTTCCTTCTTCATACAAGCTTCGGTGATCACTTTTGCAAAGAAGGAAATCCTCCCGGCGCCTCCTACCTCTCGTTTTTGTTCTTCAATCATCAAAGGCACGCCACATACTTTTATTTCTGCATCTTACACGCTATATGTATGTTGTATGTGTTCATTTGTGTGAGGATTTCACGATCCAACGCATAGCATGGAGATTCTTCGGTTTTGGGTTAAATTCTTGCATCTTTTTTGTCCACCACTCACGTTTCTTGTATGGTTGCAAGGGGCTGCTGTTCTTGGTGTGTTTAAAGGGCTGTGCAGGGTTTTAAGATCGTGTCATGAAACTGGTGATGAGTCATGGTGGAGATAAGTAGCGAGCCGTGCGATTCATGATTGAGGTGAGATTGATGATGAGGAGACTGGAGGTGCTGAACTATGAGTAGACAGACCTGGTGCGGCGACACGACCCGAGGACCATTATTTTTCCGCATTATGATTTATGAGATTTGAGAGGAAAGGAATATTTTAATATGTTGATGATTTTAAGATTTTTATACGTTTATGTTCACGTATGATTTTAAATGTTTGGTTATTTTAAAATGCGCTATTTTTACAATCAAATATTTAAGATCATTTTTAAATGTTATATTCTTATGTTTAAATGTTATTTCAAAAATTGCAAAGCTTTTATTAAAAAAAAAATTCCGCACTTTTAAAATGAGTAGACGTTTCAGTTGGTATCAGAGCAATAGTCATGTATAGGGTTGTGCCACCGCCAGCTTCTGTAGCTCAGTCTTCAAGCCTCAAGTCTGTAAGCTTTTATGTTTTAATTGTTTTAAATGATTTACTGCTATCAACTGCATGTTTACACGATATACGTTTTACAGTGATTTATAGTACATGTTTGTCTGTCGTTATGTTTTGTTATTAAATGCTTTAAAATTTTTATACATGTTCCGACATGAAATGAAAAATTATATGATTTTCATGCATGCTGGCCTTGTGGTGGAATTGGACATGAATAAGAATTTTGCTTTTGGGCATTGGGAAAGATTGGAAATGATTTGTATTTATTGATTTTTGGTTAGTAGTACTGATGTTCTACTTTTTGGACCATAAGTTAATCTTGAAAATTATGAATACTTTTGGGGTATGTTTGTTTTCTAAGAAAATATTGATGGTTCGTGGTTACTAGTTGGGTTAATTTTGAGGATTTTATATAATCAATAATGATTCGAAGAATACGAAAATCTTTAGAAGTATAAAAATGTATAGCTTGGGATTTAAGGATTGAATTACATGAATTGATAATTTTAAGGACCTAATGGTAATAACCAATAATTTGAGGACCTAAGTGCAAACAAATCAAAATTTTAAGGGACTCTTTTCAAATTCTCTGAATTTTTGAGGATTAAATTTTGAGTTCGATGATTTTAAGGTTTAATGAGGCTAAAATCGAAAATTTTATGGGGACCAAAATGCAATTTTCGAAGAGTTGTAGGGCCAAGAATGTAACTTTCGAGAACTTTAAGGGCCAAGTTGCCAATCTCGAAATTTTTAAGGATTAAATTCGAACTTTTGAGGAACACTTGGGTTAAATCAGTAATTTTTTGAGGTTATGGGGATTGATTTTGGGTCTAATAAGCTTAAAATTAATGAACTTTATGTTACGAGAAACCTATAAAATTGAATTAGGAACGCCAATAATTTATGGGAAATTGTGGAATTTTCGAGATTACGGACAAATTGGATAATTTTTGAGAAATTAAGAATTTAGTTTGCAATTTTTGCGAAATTTGGAGACTAGTTTAGCAGTAAGTGAGAATCGAATGGTTTAAAGGGTAGGAATTTTCGATGAGATGGCTTGAAGGGATATTTAGAATCTTGAAACATACGAGTTAAAATGTTATAAGAAATGGTAATCAAGGGCATTGTAGGAAGAACCAATATTGGGCTTGATAATCTAAATGTTATGGAATAATGTTGTGGCGAATTAAAAATTTAGAGTGATAACATTTTGAGGTAAAGAAAATAAATTAGTTAAGTTATAAGAACAAGCAGTGAGTTAACTTATTTTTGGGAGATTAATGTTTAATGTAATATAAGTTTTAGTTAGGATCTTAACAGTTAACATTATACTTTCGTTGGGGTTAAAAAAATTTCTAGAAAATTGGGTACGATTGTTGGTTAGGTTACTCAACAGACGCATGTAAAAAGTGAGTTAGACACCACGTCATAAGGAATTTTTGAAAGTCATTAAGAAACTTGAGATTTAAGTAGATATGTGCGTTGGAATTGTGTTACCTAATACTATTTAGGTTGTGTAAGTAAATTACAAGTTCGGAAGACGTGTTTATACGAAAATTTTTGGGAAAAATAAAAACAAAAGGGAAATAGTGGTATTCAACATAGGTTACCAATGAACAAACACTAAGATTTTTACCGAGTAAGAAATCTAAAATCTTGATGTGGGAATTCTAGAATTCTATTGGTTATAATCAATGTTGATTTATTAGAGTTAGTCTAAGGCTACCATGGGATAACTTATTAAGTTTTATACGCAAGAATTAATTAAGCATTAAGAATACGTAAGATTGCAATATTCGTTCCAGTGAGGAAAGTCCGAGGGTCTTAGGCCTCAACTATATTGTAATTGGAAAGAAAATATTTTAATCATGTAATTGGGACTTAAAGGGCTTTATAATATAAATAGAAGGTCGCTATTTCGAGGTTTAAGATTTGCAACAATTATACATTCGGTATGTACTTGTAAATAGTAAGTTACGTAAGTTTGGTGCCATAAGATAAAGATTCGATTCAAGGATCTTAAGCTAATATTATTATGGAGTTGAGATAAGGTTTAACTTAAGGTTTAACTTTTAAGTGTATTACCGAGGATAGAAGTCGATCAGTAATTTTTGGTGATAAGGTTTCTCAAGTCGAACTGCATAAATGCTAATGTTATATGTTGATGAACATTATGGGTATAGTATAAGAAAAGTAAGGTGCGATAAGTTTGGGCACCCATTTCTAGTACGAGGAATTGCGAGAAATTCAGAAATTCGAAGACATAGGAAATATAACTAAGTCACCTTAAGTCGTTTTAAGTTGCAATTCGCAATGGAGGATTTTGGCAGGCAATTTAATTAGGATTGAGGAGACGTAAGGACAATTTAATACTTATTTTATCAAAGTAGCGCAGCGGAAGCGTAGAGTATTGGGATACTAGAATTAAGAGTCTAAACTTTTTATTATCGAGGATAAGAAAATTTCGGGGACGAAATTCAATTTAAGGGGGGAGATTGTAATGTCCCGAAAATCGGAAAGTCCACGTGAACCACATGCATGCAAATTATTAAATTTCTTTGGTATTTTATTAAATTCTTTTAAAGCATAAAATGCATGTTTATTTTATTAATTTGTGTTTAATTATTTTTATGCATTTTATGCATAATTATTGCATGATAGGATTTATTTCACGATATTTTTAAAAGTTCACGCATTATAGTTTTAAGTTGCATTTCGCGCTCGAACGAGGAACGGAGACAGGATAATTTTAAGGAAAAAATTATTTTTATTACATGATTAATTTTTATTAATTAATTTAAGATGTTTTAAAGGTATTTTTCAAGAATTGAGATTTATTGGGTATTTTAATCGCAAGATTTTAATTTTTATCGGTTCGTAAATTTTATCAAATCAGGGAACTTTTTTAATGGTTCGGCTAATATTTTCAAAAACTTTCCAACACAAAATATTTTTCGAGAGTGCATTTGGATTTAATGGACCTACTTTTAAGTTTATTGAGACTAAAACTCTTTTAAACTTTTTAATTAATAATTAAGACCCATTATCTTGATTATTACCCATTTAATAATTGTACTATTTGCTACCTACTCCTAATTATTTGTAACAGCCGACACTTTTCCCCTTCCCAAATCACTTTTCCCCTTCCCCAATCAAATCCTCTCGGTTTTCAGTTCCTTCTTCATACAAGCTTCGGTGATCACTTTTGCAAAGAAGGAAATCCTCCCGGCGCCTCCTACCTCTCGTTTTTGTTCTTCAATCATCAAAGGCACGCCACGTACTTTTATTTCTGCATCTTACACGCTATATGTATGTTGTATGTGTTCATTTGTATGAGGATTTCACGATCCAACGCATAGCATGGAGATTCTTCGGTTTTGGGTTAAATTCTTGCATCTTTTTTGTCCACCACTCACGTTTCTTGTATGGTTGCAAGGGGCTGCTGTTCTTGGTGTGTTTAAAGGGCTGTGCAGGGTTTTAAGATCGTGTCATGAAACTGGTGTTGAGTCATGGTGGAGATAAGTAGCGAGCCGTGCGATTCATGGTTGAGGCGAGATTGATGATCAGGAGACTGGAGGTGCTGAACTATGAGTAGGCAGACCTGGTGCGGCGACACGACCCGAGGACCATTATTTTTCCGCATTATGATTATGAGATTTGAGAGGAAAGGAATATTTTAATATGTTGATGATTTTAAGATTTTTATACGTTTACGTTCACGTATGATTTTAAATGTTTGGTTATTTTAAAATGCGCTATTTTTACAATCAAATATTTAAGATCATTTTTAAATGTTATATTATTATGTTTAAATAATATTTTAAAAATTGCGAAGTTTTTATTAAAAAAAAAAATTCCGCACTTTTAAAATAAGTAGACGTTTCAATAATAGTACAGAAATAAACTGACTGATAGATATATAGAATAAAACTGAAATAAGAACACACAGGATTTTACGGATGTTCGGAGATTTCAAACACTCCTACGTCACCCCTTCTATCTCAAAGATATGATATTTACTAAAAGACTTTGATCGATACAAACAATTGTACAGACCCACTTCAGTATCGTAGTTAACAATGTCAAACTGAAACTCTTAGTTACAAAACGATTTACAGTACTCAACTGGACTTAAATAACTTAGCACGACTGATTACAACAATATCGATTTGTGCTTGTAAGCTCGAAGCATAGCCTTTAAATGCTATGAATGTATAAAATAAGCGTGAGCTTTTGAATGATTAGAAGGCTTGCAAAGATTTTAGTAGAGTAACAGCTTGAT
The DNA here is from genome assembly GCF_012295235.1 of Primulina huaijiensis. Lineage (NCBI taxonomy): Eukaryota > Viridiplantae > Streptophyta > Magnoliopsida > Lamiales > Gesneriaceae > Primulina > Primulina huaijiensis. The sequence goes on along the minus strand of NC_133311.1, from coordinate 13,420,406 downwards.
TAATAAAATAGTGTTCGGTGTCTTCTTTCAGCTGCTCTTCTATGCTATTTATAGGCTTTGCTTTCAACGGTAATATTGAATGCGATTTGAATCTTTCTATCCGTTGTTTGCCACGTCAACATTCTTCTGACAGTCGTATACCGTAGCATTTCTGAAATGCGGTGTCCCTACTGTTTTTTGTACAATCTGTCGGTGGTTGAGCTACGTCCTTTTCACCGATGACGTGTACAGCTAAAAGATCAGCAGATAGGCTATAGCTGATAAGCTCATAACTGATGTAGCAACTGATCAATCAGTTGTCTGCGTAGTTCAGTCAGCTGGTTCAGTTGCCTTTGATTATCTTTGCATTAATCTTCAGTTATGGGCAAACGATAGTTTGCGTATATTAGATCAATTACTATCAGTCTTCTTGATCAGTTAATCCAATCTTATTAAATGCTCAGTTTGTCAAACTTCCGAAATTCAGTTTCCAACACTCAGTAAGTGGGGCTGTTCGAACACATACATAACAACATACATAAATTTCGAAAAGAACATGCCATGCACAATTCATATCATCAGCATATTTTTGACCTAGGTACTGAGATTTTTTTACTTTCCTTGATTTACTGATATCAGTCCATATTTTTTACTCTTCTAAGGGGACGAGGCCGTATAACGGTTACAATCTCACCGTGTAAGGGCCATAACATATTTTATATTGGGATTCCCACCCATATCCAATCGAATCTTCACAATGTCAACACATAAAACATACGATAATCGTATCAATAAAGGAGTAGAAGAAGTGATTGAATGGTGTAAATTTTTGAATGGTATAGTGTCACGCCCCAGGGACGAGGTTGGTCGACACCGACGTTGCTCTCAAATTTACATTCGAAAACATCAAGCCTCAGAAGTACAAAATTCAAAAACCAGTCTTTTTATTCATAATACTGAATATATCATTGTCTGATACAAACTCAAATATTAATGTTTTACAGCGGAAATGTAAAACCAGATACAATGTCTTAACAGATACAGCGGAAACATAATTTAGAATTGAAAAACAAAAGTCTTCTTCACCAGCCCCAAAACTGATTATGCTATTCTTCTTCTAACGATTCTTCCTCGTTCTTATCTGAGATGGGTTTGGTGGGTGAGTGATATAGTTGTCACTCAATAAGCGGGGGCGGGAATAACTCCTAGTTTTCAAACATTTTTAACAGAAACAGTAATACAATAATAAACAGAAAACTCTTATTTTCAGAATAGGAATCAGTATTCAGGAATAACAGATTTCATAACAGAAATCAGAATATAAAATCTTAGCAAGCAAGCACTGAGTACGTTGGTAAATTTCATGGCTAAACTGATATCAGTCCCTTATATGTTCTCTCCTCTAAGGAGTGAGGCCAGAAATCAAAAATTCAGAATTCAGGAATGTTTCAGAATATATATTCCTACCAATAGTTCACTAGGTTTCAGTGCTTCAAAAATCAGATATCAGAAATCAAAAATCAAACATACAGAAACTTTGCTTTAAAACAGAAATTATCAAACTGATTTCAAGATATTTATACATAAGTCCACTTACTAAAATCTGCTAGAGAGTTTCGGTTGAAAGTCTGAAATCAACTTATTCTTGCTAATGGATTATACTGCTCGAAAATAGACACTCTTTTAGCTCAAATTTCAAGTGATAACTCAAGATTTGTGTAGCAACAATTTCAGAGATTTGATGGTGTTATTTATAGGCCAAATTCTGACTGTTGGACTCCCTATTAATGGCCATAATCTGCCGTGATGTGCCATTAACATCATTTATTCTATGTTAAATGCTTCAGTTACAAGTCATAAGCAGAATCAGTCGCTATCTGCTGGAATCTCGCTACTGAATTCTTGTGCTGGATTCTGTCTGCTGGAAAAATACATGTCTGCTGGAAAAATACCAGCTTCTGAAATATTAGTAGCTCCTGGAACATTGTTAGTGCTGCAAAATGCTAACTACTGCTGGAATTTCAGGTTCTCACATATAGGTTGGTATTTATAGGGATGACATGAAAATCTTAACATAATTCGGTTGATATTTCTTCCAAAATTCGAGATGCTTATTCCATAATTTCAAGATAATTATTCTATAATTCGAGACACTTCTTCCATGCATAATATCATGCCATAATTTTTAAAAACGTGTATACCATGTATTAAATTTCGAAATTTACTCCTGGACTGGATGGCTGAACGTAAACTGCTTTCTTGTACAGATCTATGATGTATGTGAACTGTTCTGAAAATTTGCTAACTTCTTTGTTGAGTGGGTCTAATGTGAGACCGTCTCACGGATCTTAATCTGTGAGACGGGTCAACCCTACCCATATTCACAATAAAAAGTAATACTCTGAACATAAAAAGTAATACTTTTTCATGGATGACCCAAATAAGAGATCCGTCTCACAAATACGACCCGTGAGACCGTCTCACACAAGTTTTTGCCTATTTCTTTTCAATTAAGTTGATATATAACCTTAATTTCGAATTTAATGTGTTTTTTGCACTGAAATTTGAATTTAATGTATTTATTGGCTTATAAAATTTTCTGCATGCCATGTATTATTTAATTTTTTCGAATTTATTATTATTTGACATAATCGAAAATAATCCTATATATGTTTGTGATCAATTAATAATTACATCTCCCCAAATATTTGGGATTTCACAATTATACGACGAACAAAACTATTTATCATGTTCAACCCTTAGATTCTTTTCGACATTGATAAAAGCAAAGAAAAAAAGATTCTTTTCGACATTGATAGATTTCTGTTGAAAAATTGAATTTATAATTCTAAGTGGTGAGGTAATAGCTCGAACCGGTTTATTTTCTCATAATCCATCGAGATCCACATTCTCTCCATACCTGCTGCCATCACTTCCACCTCTAGATATGATGGAGGCAGCTCGGAAGCGAGCTCAGCGCCGATCCATACACCTGGCTAAGTGGTGCGGCGACCCTCAGCAGTCAATCCAGGTCGTCGGATCTCGCTGTCGCATCCACCGCGATGATGCACTCTACCAAGCTACCCAGGATCAGTAATGCTTAGACGGCTTTCAGTTTCTATTCTATTTTTTTAGATTAATTCTTATTCTATTAGTTTAATCTTTTTTTTTCTTTTTCTAATGGAATAAATTATTGTAATCTTGAGGCCATGTCGATCAAGGGAACAAATGTTTTTTTTTTTTAAAAAAAATATTTAGTATTTTGAACAACATTGATGGAGAATTTTTCATTTAATGGTAAGCATAGGTGTTCTAGATTGTTGTTGGTGAATTAATAATGCTTATTGTTCGTAATTTTCTCTTGATTATAGCTTTTTTTACAGCTTTTACTTGTGTTCTGGCATTTTGTCGTTAAATTTGAGGTAATCACTTTTCCATATATCATGATACCTTGTAACAGGAAGCAAGATATTTTAATTGACATGCATGTATTTTTACTTTTCTTAAGTGCATTTCAAATGGGGGAATTGAGGAAAATATTTGAAGTGAGGAAATTTACTGGTGATTAGTTTACTTTGCTTATTGATGGCACTTGCATTATCCTCTTTACAGATTTGATGGACGTTCCCTTCTCGACTTTATTCGTGATACCAGTTCCAGACGATCGATCTTGAGGCCTTGATTAAAACTGAAGAAGAACAAGAAGAGCTAGAGGGGTTTGCCACTTTTGAGCGTTATCGGGATTTAATTAAGCATCACCGTTGAGGAATATGTCGATACTTTTTTTTTTTTACTTTTTAGAAGTCAATTGTGTGATTATTGATTCTTCATATTTATTGTGTATAATCTCAGTTGTTTCGGTGTGATATTTCATGTTTCGCATCATGCTACTTCTCCCGAATATTTCGGTTTCATGTATGTTGGTGCAAGATATATACTTGTTTCTTGATGTTTTCTTGTTGGAGTACTGATTGGCCTTTGTTCGGATCATTTTCATTGTTTACTAATTACTTTTAACTAATCCTTATGTTTTCCCTTTTATCCTTCTTGTGGAAACTGTGGTTTTGCAGTAGATCTCATGTTGATATGCTCGCAATTAGTGTCCGTTTCAAAACAAAACAACTGGTAAAACTATTCTAAACTGTGTCTGTTTTGGATAGATCAAGGTCTAAATCTCGATCATGCATACTCCTTGTCACATGAATCAAATGTATATATCTCCTGTTGGAATATCTTTCTTCACTGCTTACTCCACTTTATGTTGATCACTTTGTTCCCGGTAATCAAAGCAAACTTGTTTCTGCTTCAGTTGATGGTTTGATGTGCCTTTTTTTAATACAAGTGGAAACATAAACAACGATTATCACTTGGTGTCCGTAAGTGAAACATCTTTCCTTGGGTTCTCACTGTCTTCTGATATTTGTACACCTTCATCAATTTTTTCTTGTGGCAGTAGTTCACACAATTTTCGTACTTAGTGGAAAACTTAGCGGTAGTTTATGTATTTTCACACTGTGATAGAATTGGTTGCAATGTCCAAAAAAAAAAAAATTTGAATCTATATAGTCTTACCTCACAAAATTGGTTGCAATTTCCAATTTTCTTGACATGTTATGTCTTGTTGAGTGTTCTTAGTAAAAATATATCTTTCATATTTCAACAAAGAACCGGTATTACAATCAAGCCCGTTATGATGAAGTAAGAAGTGAACGAAGTGAATTCATCTACTCCTGCTTGTGTGCTTAACTGGTCATATATATTGTTAAATTTATGGATCGTACTTGTGGATTAACTTGTGTTAAATTTGTGGGTGCCAAACATGTCTTTTCTCTTTTTTTTTTTATTACAACACACGCGAGGAGGGGGGATCGAACCCGAGGAGGGGAGCCAGCTAATCTGACGAGGTGAGACCACTGTACTACAAGCCCGATAAGCCCGATCTCCCAAACATGTCTTTTGATAAGTTTGTAGTTGACACATTTGAATGATTTGGTATGATTTTGGATGGCTAGTACCTATATCATATTTTGATTGAATGATTTAATTATTCTAATTCATTTTAGTAGTAGAATTTGTGGTACTTCATATATTTGTTCAATTTTTGTGAAGTATTTAAAAAAAATGAACAATTACTTCATTAATTTAAAATTATGTCGAAGTCACTACTTCATAAACTTATTAAATTTGTGCGGTTGTAATAAACAATTACTTCATTAATTTAAAATTATGTTGAAGTAACCTATTTCATAATACTTCTATACTACAAATAAATGGTGAAGGAATAAAATAAATATAATTCAACAAATTCAAAATTGTGGCAAAGTGGAAGAAAACATTTACTTCGGCAGTCAACGTAACCTGTGAAGTAATTAATATGTGATCTTTTTCTTTGGTAATTTACAAAACTGATGAAGTAAAAGAATCGGTCCAACTACGAATGTTATATTTTTAAATGACAATCAAATGAAAGTTATTTTTTTTAAATATTCTCCACCACCACCACCGTCACCACCACCGTAATGGTAGAGAGGCGATTTTTCAACAAGACCATGAACCTAAACCTAAATTTAATTTGTGATATAAAGCACAATTAATTCATCGTTAGCAATAGTGGAAGCAGACCACTTACATACAAATTGGCCTGCTGCCGATTTTCCGCATAAGTCATACCACTTTATCTGACTTATTTCCTCATTTTTTAAATTTTTATTCAAAACTTTTTATATGCTGAAATTCAACATCTCATGTGAATTTAGACATATTAAGATTGCCTTATTTACAATAGCTTATTGTTCGGAGATTTTAGCCTAATCCTCCAGTATTTTAATTTCATTTAATAGAAAGAACTTCCCATTATATATTTTGGAGTTTTTTTTTTTTAAATAAAATCAAAAGATTGACCTATTTCTAACAGATGTAATATAACATGCATTATTGTGAAAGTGGGTTTTCTTGGAAAAGTGATATGACTTGAATATATGTGTCCAAAAAGACTTGAAAACTTTCCTTTATGCCGAAAGAAAGAAAAGATAGGTGTAGATGGAGTTCTTTTTGGTTGGTATTAGTCAATGACAATTGACACACAAAAATAAGACAATCTCGAGTTGACCAATATCTCACCCGCACATATCAAATCTTGGATACATAAATCAGTTGACTTTATATATAATAACAAACACTTCACTGAAATTTCTTGGACATATTGTCATCTTCATATATATATATATATATATATATGTACTGAAATTTCTTGGACATATTGTCATCTTCATTATAACAAAAAAGTCAGCAATGAAGCTAAAAAATAGGCTTTATCAATCAAATCGAGGCACATGTCAACTATGTAATTTGCACTCACCTTCAAAGTCAACAGTGTAAAACTCGGGATTTTGTAATATCGTGATCATATCAGTTTAATATCAGGTTAATAATTTGATGGTGTAATCTTGGATATTAATATTTAAATCATTCAGAATATAAGATTTGTTTTAAGGTTATCTAAGTTGAGTAGATAATTGTGTAGATAATTTTATCGTGTACAGAATTATAAAGCTCGAGATTAAGATAATATCATCTATTTTTAAACTTGAAATTTTGGTAGGAATAAATTTATCTCAATCTAAGGAATTAAAGAAGGAATTTTGAAAATAAGCAGATAAATGTCTAAGATTTAGGTTGATATTGAGATACCGGGATAAAAGATCAAATAAGAGATAATAAAATCCCTAGAATTCGAAATCTAACAATATACACCATGAGATTTTCGAAAATTAGGTGGAAAAAAAAGAAGGAGATTTCGGATATCTACCTAGATCACGGATATATCAAGATTTTAGATTTGATTCACAGTTCAAACGCACTATCACGATAGCAGCCAACTCCTATAAATAGAAGGGCCCTAGTTTTCGAAAATCACACCTTAGAATACAGCAAATTTTCGAAAATTCTCCTCTAGTCTCCATAGGAATTTTCGAGCACAGCGAAGCGCTGCCGCCGTCCAGCCGTTGAAGAGGAATTTTCGAAATTCCTGTGCAAGCAACCCTAATTATTCACGTAATTTTTGCATCAAGAATTTAAGGTAAGTGGGCAAATTTTTTTAAAGTTTTAAATTTTTGGGTTATGTGTTTTTCTTTTAAAGAAAAAAATGCGGTCGAACACCGTCTACGTTTTTTTTAAATCTTGTTACGTTTTGTGAGAACACTGTGAGGATTCCCTGAAAATGGGTGGAATTCCAACATATGGCCCTTAACAGTGGGATAGAACTGTTTTACGGCCTCGCCCCCTTAGAGGATTAAAACTTAGGGACTGACGTCAGTAAACCATGAAAGGTGAAAAATTGCAGTGTTAAAATTGTGAAAAGCATGCTATTAATATATGTTATTTTCGAAAATATGGAATTTGTTATGTGGTGTTCGATAATTCCCCCATTTACTGAGTATTCCCAAAATACTCACCCCTTACAACCTTTCCCAGATAAATCCGAAGAGCAGGTAGAAGAAGAAGAATCAGAACAGTTTTGGGGATGGTGATTAGTAGACATGATTATTTTTTTTAATTTTAGAAATTTAAAATTTTAGATTAGACGTTTCCGCGAATTTATTTTATTTCAGTTGTAAAGACAGCTGTTTTTTTGAGGAGTTATGAATAATAAACTGGTTTTCGGTTTATACTATGCTACGAGGCTGATTGTTTCAATTGTGTGATTGTTAAACAACGCCGGTGTCAAATCCCGAGTTTCGGGGCGTGACAAGCAGTCCATTTGTATATGGGAAAATATATTTTTTTGGTACAATAACTTGTCTTTTTTTTTCGTCTTCTCAATATTTGATCTTGATATAGTGTTTTTTGAATTTTGGTTATTTTGATCCATCTATCACAGGTATATTAATTTTTTGCGTGAAAACACTGATTAGATGATGAGTAAATTAAAGCACATTTTGGTGTTACAATCATTGATTTTTTTTTATTTGTTTGATTTTTTTTTATGTTAAGTTGCTTCCAAATAAAGTAATTTTCATCCAAAATCAATAATTCTATAATTTTTTTGCGGAGTAATCTTTAGTCATCGTCTAGTCAGCGTATTTCGAAGAAAAACTAAACATTCTGTTGGTTGATCGACCAAAATAACCATAATTCAGAAGTTAATGTACAATAACAAAAAAAAAATTGAGAAGTTATTTGACCAAAACCAAAAAAACAACAAGTTATTAGATAAAAAAAATCTATTATTCCTATATATACACACATGTACACGTAACATGTGAGACCCCTCACCACATCATCTAGTAACCTCTAGGTAATAAAAAAATAAGTCTGATTATCAGGATGATGAATTTTAACAACAGACCAGGTTGTAACTACCTAATTTTCAGCCATATAAAAAAAGTATATCCTGGGTATAACACACAAAAGTTAAATAAATATCGTATAGTACCTTGTTGATATAAAAAAAGATGACTTTTAATTTTGAGGTTTATGTTTCAAAAGTCTTCAAAATTATTTAGCGTCTATCAATTTGAAACTATTGTTCTTATTTTTAAAACCATGTTTGATAGGTAAACCGATGTTTAGACCTTATATTTAGAAAAGTTGATTCTAGATGACTGACAAAAGCAATCGTTATGAAATTAGAGGATTTTCATTGCCAACTGGAGATGTCGGATAATGTGCATTGATCGGTAAAAAGTACTTTATAAAGTTGAGCGGATATGAAAATGGATAGACTTGATTGTGTGAGCATTACCAGCTAGAAATCAATCCGCAGCTTGAGCTTCTAATGCGGTCTGGTTAGAGTTTTAAAGCAGCTTGAACTAAAACAGAGAGAAGTGTAGCCTGACCATACGATATTTAGACCAGTAAAGTTCAACTTGAATCTTGAAGAAAACAATGTTTGGCTTGACTTCATAGTGTCCAGCTAGAAACTTATAAATACACACAAATAATAGCTAAACTTTGAAACAACTCAATGTTACGTTGTTTGTTATCACCAAAACTGAGGGTATTTTCAAACTAATTTTTTTTTCCTTTTGATGTTGACAAAACTAAGGTGACAGACTAAACACATTTTATAAATTTGAAGCATTTTAAACATAAAACATAGATCAGAGAATGATGTATTTCATTTAGTTAACGAAATGACATAATTGTTACAATTATATAGAAAATTTAAAACATATTACACCTACAATTATAAACCATCTCTTATTACTTGAACTGCTGCTACTCCCACCTCCTCGTTTTCTTCTTGGTTCCTCATTTTGTCTCTTTCTCTTTTCATCCTCGACTCTCTCGTCTTCTTCAAACATAGGATTATCCGCCTCTCTTCTTCTCTTCAAGATTTTTGTAATCTTTCCTTTTTTTGACATTATCATGCTATATATAATCATAGTTTCTTGCAGCTGGATGCCAAGGGTAGAGTGAATATGATCAACTCTCGAATCCATATAAGTTTTAGATCTGGTATTTTGCACAGAAAGTTAGAAGTTAAAAATGACGTGTTTATTCTTCATTGTGATTTGATCGGTGTTCAACAACGTGAAAACCATCTCCATAGAGAGAAGATATTGGAGGACTCAAGATTTTAAATTGTCAAATGCAACGATGTTGGAAAACTGCTTGATTTCCACATAATTGACTGACTTTGAAACATCTTGCATTTGAGATAGAAGCTTTTAACTGGAGTATCTTATGAAGGAAGTTTGATAAGATTACCATCATTAATTCGTGAAGAAAAACCACCCAAAATCAATTGAAGAGAGTCTGGTTGGGGTGCATAGATGAGAGGAGCGGTCAGAATCACAATTTCCCCACCGGTCGGAAGTGTAGGAGAGATATGCTCATGAGTTTCCTTTGGATATACATGCTGCAGATCAACCATTTCTCTGACACTCACTACAAAAAAAAAAACCGGCGACCGTCGCTAAAACCGTCGCTTAAAGGGTTAGGCGACGGTTGTAGCGACGGTTTAGTGATCCGTAACCGGAGGTCGCGTCGCCTTCTCTCAGCGACGGTTTCTCAATAACCGTTACAATGTAGCGACGGTTTTGTCGAACAACACCGTCGCTATGTTAGTAACGGTTTGTTAAACAGTCGCTAATGTAACGACGGTTTAGTTTAACCGTCGCTTATATTAGCGACGGTGTTTATCACAATACCGTCGCTATACTAAGCGACGGTTATATAAAAATCGTCGCTCTAGCGACGGAATTTGACGTAGCCGTCGCTATATTAAGCGACGGTGTAATATACAACCGTCGCGATATTAAGCGACGGTTTTAGAAAAACCGTCGCCTTTTTCTATTATTTTTTTTTAAAATTTCCCTTAAATATGTATAAAAATATATTGTGTCCAGTACAATTGAAAAAAAAATAACAAAATTTGAGAAATGTAATCATATTACTAATCCACAAATGTTAATGAAAGTGTTTGGTACAAATGTCGTAAAAAAAATCAAAAAAAACTATCCTCAGGTGACTGGGTCTCGTCATCGTCGTCATCTCCATCCTCGTACCCCTGCGTCGGAGGAACATAACTTTGTGATAATCTGTGGGTACGAGATGAAGAAGCAACTGATGCGCCACGTGATCGACCCCTGTGAGAAGTGCCTGGTCCAAGCAGCGTGCGGCCTGATGTATGCGCAGTAGCTCCCTGTGACATGCCTGCAACTAAGACTCGGACCTGCTCTTCTAGTGACACCATGCGATCTCTCAGCATGGCGTTCTCCGCCTCTGTTGCCTGCATCCTCTCGTAAAGTTCATCGTTACGGCGTAACGATGAATCTAGAGTCTGTCGCATGTCTGCCATCTGCTGGGACTGAGACGACTGACTGACACCCGATGACCCACCACGTCTACCCGGAGCCATCTCATCTGGATATAAGGTGCTGGCCATCGACCCACACCCGTACATCCTCCCCTTCTTCTTCCCCCCAACCACACTCTTGAACATGCTGTTCACCGACCGCGGGCTGGGAACAGCATGCTCTGATCCATCATCTACAGGGGTCATCGACTCCGCCATGTAGCGCTCCATCTCCTCCTGTGATGTTGATAAAAAATGAATCATATCGATTATTCTTAATGTAAACGTTAATGTGAATAATGATATTTCATAAACTTACGTGAAGCAGGCGTGATCGCGTGTCAACGAACGATCCATCGTCATGCCGATGTGTGTGAACGTATAGCTCCCATGACGTTGGATCTCTGCCATGTCGTGCTCGCTAAAATAAACTCATTAATTGTAAAACATTAACATATAAGCTCATTAATTGTAAAACATTAACATTTATAAATAATGAGATGAGAAACATATATATATATATATATGNTCTTACGGTTGCATGGACATCGTAATTTCCCATCCAATAAACACTCAGGATGACTTAGTGCAAATGACACAAATGTCTCAACACCAACACAAAATTCACTACTCAAGAACCCATTTTCCAACCTACGATACATCCAACTTCTATCTGTGTTATCCATTGAAGCCTACAAGTTTTTAAATATGAAAAAAATCATGCATTATTTACAAAATAAATAATCTATTACGCTAAATTTCATAAATCAAATACTACGTTAAAATTCATAAATAAACTACTACGTGAAAATTAAAATTTCATATCTTGTAAAGAAAACGCTTTAAAAACCTGATGTGCGCGAAGATTTGCAGATCCACGTAACGTTGGAAGATCACACACCGACGAGCGAATCTACGAAATTATATAGTCTCGCTAATACCAGAGAAGAAAGACGAAAATCGATGAAGAAAATGTTCGCGAACCTCGGTATATAAAGAACCATAGCGACGGTTTTTTTCATAAACCGTCGCCATTAGCGACAGTTTTAATTTAAACCGTCGCTCATTGCGACGAGTTTTGATACACCGTCGCCGATCTAGATCGGCGACGGTTTATGCAAGCCATCGCTAGTAGCGACGTGTTTTTATACCCGTCGCTACTAGCGACGGTGAACAAGACCCGTCGCCGTATATTGCGACGGGTAAAAAAACCGTCGCCTAATATGGCGACGGGCTTAAATATAAACGTCGCCAAAGGCGCCGGTCATAAAACCCGTCGCCTAATATGGCGACGGGTTGGTTCAAGCCTTCGCAATATTAGCAACGGTTTGACATAACCCGTCGCTGAAATAGCGACGGGAATGATAAACTGTCGCTACAATAGCAACGGGTTCTGATAAACCGTCGCTTATTTTTGTAAGCGACGGTTTTATTAAAAACTGTCGCTACTGTAGCGACGGTAGTTCTAAACCCGTCGCTATAATTGCGACGGTTTTTCCTACAACCGTCGTAATCTCTCCGTTTTTTTGTAGTGACTTTCCTTCGCAGTCATCATAAAGTTTGTAGGCGAAGGATGAGGAGAGGACAAGTTGGATTGATCAAGTTGTATAATTGATTTGTTATGAATGTAGCAAGTTGTATTAACTGTTTCGTCCCAAAATCTTTGAGATGTACAAAAATCAGTTATAATTGTCTTCTTTCAAAGGGTGGTTCCTTCTCCCGGCAACACCATATGTTGTGGTGACCTAGTAACAGAGAACTCATGCTTGATTCATTGGTTATCTAGATAGGATGGGAAAGTTTTGTTTGTAAATTCAGTGCTCCCATAACTCCTTATCCTATATTCACAATGAATTTCTAATTTTGAAGACGTTTTAAAATCTTGACCAACTGGACAGTAGTACGGTATTTGGAAGGCAATAATATTATCCAAGTAACCTTAGAATAATAATCTACAATCACCATAGTATAACCCATTCCCCCAAAGCTGTTCACTGATACAGGAGCAAAGTGATTCATGTGCAGTAAATCCAAGAAATTGGTTGAAGAGTTATACAATTTATTTTAGAAAGTTGATCTTACTTATTTACCAAGATGGCATGCGGTGTGAATCTTATATTTGGTAAAATTGATTCACTACAAGAAAATACACATTCAACAACACATCAAAGACAATGGTTTTTATTAAAACCGTTGTGTTTTTACTTTTTACAACGGTTTCCACAAAAACCGTTGTCGTAGCCTAAAAAATCTGCTCATAGACAACAGTTTCTTTAAAACCGTTGTCTTTGATATGTCTACAATGGTTTTTAAAAACCGTTGTCTATGAGCGTGTTTTTTTGGGCTACGACAACGGTTTTTAAAAACCGTTGTCTATAAGTGTTTTGTAAAGGGTCAAAGACAACAGTTTGTTTAAACCGTTGTCTTTCAGCTGGATTTTTTGTTCTACGACAACGGTTTTTGTAAAACGTTGTTTTTTTTATTGTTTTATATGGTAAAAGACAACGGTTTTTTCAAATTTTTTTATTATAAAATTTGTTGTTAATATTAAACTGTTGCTAATTTAAAAATTGCGACGGTTTAAGTAAAACCGTCGCTAAATTTAGCGACAGTTATGCACAACCGTCGCTATGTATAACGACAGTTTAAAGTAAAACTGTCGCAAATTTTAAATTAGCGACGGTTTGATAAACAACCGTCGCTAATAGCGACGGTTTTGTACAAGCGACGGTGTTTTTTTAACTGTCGCTAAGATATTGTCTATAAATATCCGAATTTTCGGTTCATTTTCCTCCACATCACTTCACAACACTTAAAATTTTTCTCTCTTACACGATTTTAGTTTCGATTTAGGGTAAATTTTTTTGATTTAATTTTTGATAAATTTTTAAGTTTTAGTTAAGTTCAAGAATATTGTTAGCATAGTAAGATTGTAAGTTTTTTTTATATATATAATAAATTATTAAAAGTAAATTTTTTTATTTTACTGAAAAAATTAGCTACGAAAATCATGCAAAACCGTCGCTAAAATTAGCGACGAACTTTATAAAAAATTGTCGCTAATTTTAGCGACTATTTACTAAACCGTCGCTAATTAGAGACGGTTTTGCATGAACACCGTCGCTAATTTTAGTGATGGTTTTTCAAAAAACCGTCGCAAATTGTAGCTACGAAAACGGTAAAAACCGTTGTCTTCGAGCGTACCCTTTAACCACAATGCCTTTAACAACGGTTTTACAAGACCTACGACAACGCTTTTTCACCGTTGTCTTTAGCCTTTTTTTGTAGTGATTTTTGGCAGTTCAGAAATCAAATCTTGCTTATTTAAACTAGAAATAAACTTGAAGTTTAAGTGATTTAATCTATTATGTCATAGCCAAATTTTATTACCATGTATGGCAGAAAGCATGTACGAACAACATGTTGATCATCATTTCAACTAACTTTATTAGTGTTTTATTATCTTAGTTTAGTTAACTTAATATCACCATTAGAAGATTTGACAGTGCAAGTGACTGTGAAATTCAACAGAATATTCATTATCACATAATTGGATAATTTCAAATTATAGCATAAATTTTCACTAAAAATATATCTTTAATTATTACTTTGTCATAGATAATCTTACTATTACCTACAACCTTAACCTTAAAATTATATCCAAGAGTGATTCTAGGTTACCGAGGTCCTTGGTCCTTGGACTCTCTAATAGCTACTGTCTTTACGTCTCATTCTCTGGGAAAAGCTTTCATTTTCAAAGCAAGTTCACGGTTAGAATATATTTTGTCAAGAGTGGCAAGATCAATAACAATGCTACTAAAGCATTCATCTAATTCATTTAGTGTCTCACCGGGTTTCTTCTTAACATTAACAAACATTTGGATTGAAACCTTGAAGTTATTTTCTTTGGTTTGATCGTTCTATCACTTAATTGGGTCATTTTCCCCATATTTCTTTTGCAATAGTAAACATTTTAATTTATTAAACATGTTATTATCCAGAGTTTTATAAAGAATACTTTTAATCACAATGTTAAAACCGTTGTTAAAAGTAAAAAGACAACGGTTTTAATAAAAACCGTTGTCTTTGATGTGTTGTTAAAACCGATTTTTCTTGTAGTGACAGCTGTTAAAAGTGAGTTGTAACAGTAAATTCAATGGACATTAACGGCCTTTAATGAGTAGTAAAGGCTGCACCTTTCATTTGTTCATATTGGCCTATAAATAATGGCCAAAGATAGAGAACTCACACCACAAAGCAAGCACAAAAGCTGTCCAACTTTGGAAGCATCTGCAGCAAATTTTCGAGCCCCTTAGCAACAATATTTCAGCAACATCTTGGAGCTATATCCAATCTAAGTTGCTGTCAATTTTCTGTTCCAAGTTACTGTCCAGTTCGAGCTAATTTATGTCCAAATTCGAAGCCTTCCGGCAGCTGTTTTCGAAGCAATAATCGAGCAGCCTTCCTTGTCGCAGTCTTAAAGATTTACAAACTGTAAGTGAGTTTTTGCTATACTTTTATGTACACTTGCATTTCATAAGTGTACTATTTGATATATATATTGACATACTTGTTCTTTATAAGTGTGTCCACGTTGTACAAAAATAAATTATGTATGTTCCTTTAAATTCGATCGGCATATGTTATTCTTTCAATTTGCTAAATTATATTGAAAGCATGTTTGAGAAAAATATTTTTGAAAGCACAATTATGATTCACATTTGAAATGGTCAGGACTTCCGACATTTGATTTGGCTCTGATACGGTGGGATATAATAATTGATACTATGATCTCGCTCTCTTAGAGGATATAACTTAGGGAACTGATCAGTTTGCCATGTAAAATAAGATGCTTTTCAGTGCCATTTGTTTGATTTAATATGATATGATTTGAACATGTTATATGTATTCGAATGATATACAATATATATATTTATATATGCATTTGTTATCAACTATGATCGATCGGCCCCTACTTGCTGAGTATTTATCCAAATACTCACGCCTTACTTCCTCCTCTCAGATAAGAATAAAGAAAAAATTGAGGAAGAAGAAGAATATTTATGGGGATGGTAAAGATGAAAATTCGTAACGAGACTGCAGTCATGTTATTTCATTTTTTTTTGCTTCCGTATTTCGTTCAAATTTTGTAAATACATTGATATGATTTATGAAAAAGACTGATTTTGGATATTTGATTACTACGAGGGTTGTTGTTAATAGTCATGTGATTATTAACAATGCCAGATGTTCCATGTCTCGATCTCGGGGCCTGACTTTTTCTTCCCAAATTCGAATTTATGTCTCAAAAATTTACTTGCTTATATCTAATATCTCTTTATTAATTTCTTGGATCATGGTCTATTTATTTATCCCAAGTTCAAAATATATATACAATATCATCTTAAATTTCGAGCTCCATATATATTGTACACACGATATAATTATCGCACATAACTTTAGATAAACTTTAAAATCTTAAATAAAATAATGAGATAAATAACAAAAATCTTGAATAACTTAGTACCATTTTAAATTACAAAATACTATCACGAGTTCTACAAATCGTGGTTTTTACATCCTTCTCTCCTCATAGAAATTTTCATTTTCGAAACTTGGGTTGCCTTGGTCTATGAAGAGGTACGGGTATTGAATCCTCATCCTTTTTTCTAACTCCCATGTGGCCTCTCTTTTTGTGTAGTTAGACCATTGTACCTTGACGTAAGGAATGATTCATCATCTTAGCACTTGGTCTTTGGTGTCCAAGATTCTCATGGGAATTTCTTCGTACTTCAGATCTTCTCCCAAGTTATCTTTGATCATGAGCGGTTTTACTTCCAACACGTGGCTTGGGTCCGGGATGTATTTCTTTAGTCGGGACACGTGAAACACATTGTGGATTCTCGACATGTTCGGTGGCAGTGCCAATCAGTATGCCAGCATGCCCACCATTTCCAAGATTTCGAAGGGTCCCAAATATCGAGGGTTTAGTTTTCCAGCTTTACTGAATTGGACAACAACTTTCATAGGCAAGACTTTCACGTAGCCTTTTTCGCCAACGTTTAATTCCACAGCCCTATTTTCAGATCCGCAAAGCTCTTTTGTCGGTCTTGAGCTGCTTTGAGTTTTTCTCGAACGACTGTAACCTTGTCCACTATTATCTGTGCGAGTTCAGGTCCTACCACAGTTTTTTCTCCCACTTCATCCCATTACAAGGGTGACCGACATTTTCTTCCATATAGAGCTTCGTATGGGGCCATCCCAATGCTGCTGTGACAGTTATTATTATATGCAAACTCAATTAAGGGTAAACGAGTGCCCAAATTGTCACTGAATTCTAGGGCGCATGCTCGCAGCATATCTTCTAGAGTTTGAATTGTTCTCTCGGTTTGACCATTGGTCTGAGGGTGATAGGTCATACTAAGAGTAACTTTTGTTCCCATGGCCTCTTAGAAGCTTTTCCAAAAACGTGAAACGAATCTCGGATCTCTGTCAGACATAATACTCATTGGCACCTCTTGCAGCCGCACAATGTTGTCCATATACAGCATAGCCAACTTGTCGCGGTTATAATTCATACAGACGGGCATGAAGTGTGCAGATTTCATGACTCTATTTACGATTACCCATATCCCATCATTACCTTGCCTTGACTTTGGTAATTTCACCATAAAGTCCATGAAAATATGCTCTCATTTCTACTCAGGGATTGGTAAAGGCTGCAGTAATCCTCCAGGTCACAGGTGCTCTGCTTTGACCTACTGATATACTTGGTACTTAGAGACAAATTCTGCCACATCTCTTTTCATTCAGTTCCACCAAAAATTCTTCTTAAGGTCTCTGTACATTTTTGTACCCCCTGGATGAACTGAAAACTTTGACTTGTATGCTTCCGTCATTATTTCTTGGCGGAGGTTATCGCTGTCAGGTACACACAACCGCCCTTTCATATATAGGACTTCTTTGTCGTTGATCTGGTGATCTTGATACTTTCCTATTTCAGCTTGTTCTTTGGCACCTTAGAGGTAGTGCCTCCAAATTTTTAAGGCAAAGATGACCGCCACTAGTTCAAGATCACGCGTAGGGTAGTTCTGCTTGTGCGGTTTCAACTGCCTTGATGCATAGGCAATCACCCTTTTTTCATGAGTACGCATCCCATACCTTCCTTGGATGTGTCACTGCAAATGGTGAGTTCCTTATCCTCCGTGGGCAAGATTAAAATTGGTATGGAGTCGAGCTTTTCTTTCAATATCTGAAAAATTTTCTCACAATTTTCATCCCATATGAACTTGGAATTCTTAGATGTGAATTTTGTCAGTGGCACGGCTATTGAGGAGAAATCTTCGACAAACTTCCTGTAATAACCTGCCAATCCAAGAAAGCTCCTGATATCGGTGGCGTTCTTAGGTTTCGGCCAAATCTGTAATTGCCTCCACTTTCTTTGGATCCAATGATACACCTGCTTCATAGATCAAATGTTATTAAAAGGATACAATCTTTAGCTAGAATTAACATTTCTTGAACTTAGCATAGAGCTCCTTTTCTCTTAGGGTTTGCAGTGCAAGGCGGAGGTGCTATTCATGATCTCTCTCATTGGGGAAATACAGGAGGATTTCATCAATAAATACTACTATGAAATGATCCAGGAATGGTTTGAATACTCTGTTCATTAGGTCCATGAAGGCTTCCGGCGCATTTGTCAGGCCAAAAAGCATCACTGCGAATTCATAATGTCCATACCTTTTCCGAAAAACTATTTTGGGGATATCTTCGGCCATGTTCAATTGGTGGTAGCCCGTCCTTAGATCCAGTCGTTACCATCGCAAAGTTGGCTTAATTTTTCCCAAATCTCCTTCGTTGTAGAACAACTTTTAATTTTGCTAACCATATTCTTTTCAAGTGTTTTATAAAAGATATCTTTGGTAGCATTTTCTAGATTGACCTTCTTTTTTTCATCAATAATCCATTCACACAAGTGCTTTTCCACTATCTGTGGAGCATCTACTGTTATAGCAACGACTAGATTTACTTTCAGAATTTTCATTGGGTCTTCTGTGATACATACCACATATCATCATGTTGAGTCGCTAAATATGTCTGCATTCGAATTTTCCAGTACTCATCATAATCCTCTATGGAAAATAAGAATTTTGTTAAATGATTCCATTTAAAAGTTTAGTTATCAGAGTTCAAGAACAAGCCGCTTTGATATTACTTATTAAGATCGAGTTAGAGTTTAAAAGATGATGAATAAACTCTTTTAAAATATTTGAAAATTTTAAAGTTTTGTTAACATTTTTTAAGCTGTTAAGAAGTGATCTGGAATGACTAGATTTACTAGACCATTGTGAACATAAAACAAGTGCAGAAACGGTCGGTTAGGCTTGTGATAAACACAACGACGGAAAATTTAACAAGCGCTCTGAAAATTTGAATACGCAAGAATGTGAAATTGCGTAGGTAAAGAACACAATTTTTAATGAATGTTCGGAGATAAAACTCTTACGTTACCATTTCTTCCACTTAGGAAGTTTCTACTGAAAGACTTTGGATTTACAACGTCTTGTAATAGTCTGTTTCAATTAGGACTTATCACTTAAACTGAACTCTTAGTGATCACTTTACAAGGCCCGAATGTTTAAGAACTCTCGATTCATCAAAAAGTACAACAAATAACAATGATCATACGGTCGGCTTCATAATGACTTGACTTGGTTGAGATAGTATAGATTGATCCTTGAAGATATGATATATTCTGATAAGTGTGTTTTGGTTGAGGAGTGAGAAAGAAGGTCTCTTAAGTGTGCTCAACAATCTTGGAAATATGCAGAATCTTGATTTCATGAAAGTTTCAACAATTTGAAAAATACTTTGGTTGTCTTATCTTTGAAATGCACTGCATTTTTATAGTAGAGTGCTTAACCGTCAAAATTTCTTTTCAACGATCATTTGTACTATTTTTCGACAATATGGGCATACTCCGTACTTATCATTAAATGCATATTAATGCTCTCTTGACTTTAAGTCCATACTTTTGATAAAGCTGCCTGAAGGGCTTGAAATAAGCTAGCGGTTTGAAAAACCTGCTTTACAATAAAGTGAGCAGGTGGATCCTGAAATAGTTCGATGCTGTTTATTTTGTCAATCACCAAAACTTAAAAGTAATAAAAATAATTCTAATATCATGCTTAAATAATTATTAAAAAAATCTTTATATAAATTCGTTTTTAAGTTAAAAATATCAATTTTTATATTAGTTACTATAAAACATAGTTGACACTGCAAGATATAACACAAAATATTTAATTTATAATCGTACAACTGTGCCCAGTAACCTATACTTACAAAATAATAAAATATCAACCTCTTAAAGTAAATAACTTGGTCGTTTTAATGGACAAAAAAAAATACTATTTTTTTCATTTAATAAAAATTATTATTTAAAACTAAAAAAATAACCAAATGATTTTTTATCATAATCAATTATTAATAAATTAAATTTTAAAAAGTAATTGGTTATGTTAAAATATGTACGCACACGATAATTAGCGTGAGTGAGTTGCTAGTGCTTGTAATCTAATCTATGATTCGACTCCAGTGGATGCAAGTTCTGGAACATGCAAGACAAAAACAGTGGTGAAAAGTACTGTAAATTAAAGTACACTACAAAATAGAAGCAAACTGCGAGTAAATACTGTCAACTTCAAACTTGGACAATCGGTACATTGCTCCAGCTTGTAGACACATAACATAAACATATTTTTTTTAAAAAAAAAAATAATAAGAAAAACACACACACACACACACAATGTTGTATAACCAACATGTCACTAGGGAGGGAGGGAGGGAGGAACAAAAATGTAGGTGAAATAAGGAACGAGAGACTATAAGATTCTATATTTAATCCGTAACCTTTCGAAATTTTAAACAACATACACCAATTGAGTTGCTTTCTTCGAAGTTTTCGAGTTTGGTGATCGAATATTGTTGAACCGTGAACACACTCTGGTGACTAAGAAGCTGTTTCTTGATTCTTGGCATGTGTTGATATGAGAGGGAACAGTTGTAGGGTTTGAAGTGGCCGCCTGTTTCTGCAGCAGGTGAAACCGGAGCCAATATTCGTTGCCATCGCTAGATCGCCGCCGTATGTTGGCTTCATCGCGCAATCTTTTGTGAGATCGTATATCCATGACATGTTGGGGAAATCTTTTGGGAGGCAAGCTGCACCCTGCATTAATATTTTGTTTATTCTATTAGACTTTGTTTTGAAGTTATAAACAGTATAAATGACAAAAGTATGCTCTTGCCTAACACCTATTTTTTCCTGTTTTCATGCTCTTCCTCTTCCTACAATCATCAATGGAGCAAAGCTGATTTTGACCATTTACCATAAACATATATCAAGTCATTTAAATCAACATCGCGCATACCACCGGAGCATCCCTATCGATTATTTATTACCATTATCTTACTTATTAATATTATTACTCAATTATTGTATCGTTTTTTCATCTTTGAGTAGCTCTCTTGTGAGACGGGCTCACGAATCTTTATCTCGGCTCAACCTTATCGATATTCACAATAAAAAATAATATTCTTAGCATAAAAATTAATACTTTTTCATGGATGACCCAAATAAGAGATCCGTCTCATAAAATACGATCCGTGAGACCGTCTCACAAAAAATTTTGCCTTCATCTTTTCACTAAAAAAATAGTTGCGATCTCTACGTTTGATATACAATCTTTCGACTTTTTAGGAGTTAGTACTTAGTAGTGAACACTAATTTTCATTGGTATGAAAATTAACAAGATCCAATTATGATTGTAAAGCTGATATATTCTCTTGTTCATTCTGCAAGAATGGCAAACGTAGGATAGTATTTAATGATTTTTATGAAGATTGTCGAGTACTGTACCCTGCTTCACCACCCAAAACTCCACATTTAACTTCATATAGTACGTACAGATATATTTTTTGTAATTAATTTATAATGTATTTTTCAGAACCTGGAAATTAAATCTCCCGCTGTGCCAAGTTTTTTTTAAAGATTTTCAAATCATAAACTTTAATTTTGTGTCAATCTTAGAACAATATTAATTGATCCGATTTTTAGGCGATTGTTATCAAAATCAAATAGATAAAGAAGTTATTATGAAGAAAAAGTTGGTTTTTTAATTCCCCGTAAAGTAACCAATATAATTATAGGAAAAAGTTAATTCAAATTATTTTTACTTAAATATGATTATATACATAAATTACGATGATAAAAACTTGTACGGTCTCACGGGTCGTATTCTGTGATACGCTTATTTGGGTCATCCGTGAAAAAATATTACTTTTTATGCTAATAGTATTATTTTTATTGTGAATATCGATAGGGTTGACCTGGCTCACATATATAGATTAGTGAGACCGTCTCACAAGAGACTTACTCAATTACGATAATAATATAAAGTTAGAAGTTTTTTCTCGATTAAATAAAATCTCACAGTCAGCCTAATCGAGCTAGAATCCAAGTCTCGCGAGCCTACTCAATTCATCTTATATCTTGAGTCACAATTACTGAAATTACAAAATTATTCATGTACTTAATTATTTGGAAAAAAATCTTTTCAAAAATGGATTTAAGATAGTATTGTAATTTTAAATACACTTTATAACCTAATTTGTACATGTATTATAACCCATTTATTAAATTTTAAGTAAAAAAATAATTTAACATGCAAATTAAAAAATAAATAGAATACTTATGAAAAAAAAGAAAATTTAACATGCAAATTGAAAAAAAGGCATATACTTAAAAATAAATGAAAGATAAAGAAAATAGTTCGTGAGATGAAATGACGAAAGGATTGTGATATATGGGTAATATGAGTGATAAAAAAAACTAATAGATATAAGAAATTATGTCGCGTAACTGTTGGCTAGACAATCTACAGTTAGCTTATCCAATATACCAAACAGTGATGAAACATGTACCTGGTGAGGGATAAGAATCTCTTCTGTAGAAGAAATGGAAAACCGATGAAACCCAGAATGAGATTGAATATTGTTACTAATTAATGGGTTCTGCGTAACAATAGGGTATGCAGGGTTCAGTTGGTGAAGTTGCTTAGCAAGTACTTTCTTCCTCAGCTTCTTCCTATCCCTGGCTTTGTGGTTCTGAAACCAGTAAAACACGCTTTTCCCTTGAATCTTTCCGTAAATAGAGAGATGGTCAGTGATTTTCTGAATCTGAAAAGAGTTGGGACTCCTCAGTCCAGTTCTGTACAATTCCTCCAGTATCATGAGCTGTTCCTGGGTCGGACACCATCGGGTCGAGGGAGATGGAGACATGGTGCGTGCTGTAACTAATTAACTGCAGGGATAAATAATTTGTGTGTGATTAACAAAAAGGGTATAAATAGAGAATCATTATGAAGGAAGAACGTAGAAATTAGAGAAATAGAGAGATAGATAGGGTTTTCGATGTTTAATGTGAATATAAATTTGTACCAAACTATGTGTCATGCTGATGTCCTGCACTGACACATGTGGGCTATTCTTCCGTTTGCGCACGTCAATTCGGCCATTTAATATTTGTCACATACATACATATATATATGTATATAATATTGTAATGTTTTTTTTAACATAGCATATCTTAAATTTGAAAAATAGTTATAGCTTCTATTGAATTATATCATATTTATGTATTTCAATTTGTATATTCATACACGATACATACATCATGTATATATCCAGACTCATAGGTGCAACAAGCCTTTTTGGAATGCTGCATGGGATCGCTAGCTTTAAAGTAAAATAAGACAAATCTATATTTTGATAGGATCTTAGACAATGAAATTAGATTTTGTAGTGCATCAAATTCAAGTTGATCAACCAAGTTATAATTAAGACAAGAATCTAATAATAACTGATCAAAGCCTGATGCCGAACACCACACATTCCCGAGTATTATAACATAGCTAGATTCACTCCTTTTTGTATTGTGGAGTTGTTTGCAAAATCTAATACGTCATAGCAGAATAGTCATATACATATACACGCATTAAAAGTAAAGCTTGGAGTTGTTTATGCACGTAACTCGTAAATAAAACATGCATGCGTGCATTTGGTCTTGAATGTGGAAGTAGCTGAAGCGGATATATCAGGGGGGAAAAAAAGTGACGAGGTCGCTGCTTAGGGGTTAATGGGTGCCTTAAAGACATATAGTATGCTACTCCGCAGCAAACGGATCGGATATCAGAGCCGGTCACCGGCATGGAACACCGAGAAATAAGTGCTATGCAGGACAAAGTGCTACGTGCATGGGAGCCACCTCTTGAACCTGCGGGGCAAAGTGCTACATGACGAGAGCCACCTCTTGAACTTGTAGGAGCCACCTCTAGATTCTCGGTGCTCGTGGATCGAGGGGACAGGCCGCGACGAGGACGTCGTGTTCTGAAGGAGGGTTGATTGTGATACTCTTGTCCCACATCTGAAAAATCAAATATTTAATATGAGTTTATAATGGCTTACAATGGACTTCTATAGCAACTTGGGTTAATCATGTTCGTAAAGCGAGGACGAATACGAAGTAGTTGCTATAGGGGCCCATTGTGCAGTCACGCAGGCGCAATCCCAGGCTCGTGCGTGACAGAATGGTATCAGAGCCGCCAGGTTCATAATCCGGTTGGGGCCGAAAATTTTTCAAAAATTTTCGGTGAGATTTCGAGAATCGGCCAATGCTATCCCCTCCGAAACGGTCCAACGAGCGATTTTCACCCCTTCGTCGTGAGGTAGGGGCTGAAATCGCGAAATTCCTTCGTTTAGGCCTCCGAAACGTCGTTTTTGCCATTTTAGGAAATATTCGTAGACCCTATAACTTCGCGTAGAAAATTCCGAATTTGTTTCCGTCAATTGTTCTGGAATCCTCTCGACATGTGCTTCAAACCCATGTGTCTATCTAAAAACTTTCTATTTTTGGAAAAAAATATATATATTTATGTAATTTTCGAAAATTTCATTTATGTTGCATACTGCCCCTTGTTATATATTGTCTCTTTCCGATTCTGAGCATTTTTTTTTTGATTTCAGGAAATGGCTCCGTCTACTCCCATGCGACCCCGCACCCGTGCCCAAGCTGCCATTCGTATGAAGGAGATTGCTCTTCACTTTCAGTCCCGTCAGATTCAGCGACTTAGAGCCCGACTGAGTGAGAGGAAGAGGGAGATCGAGACCTTAGCCGCTGAGAAAGAGGAGATTTATGTCCGCCTTACCCAGTCGATCTATCAGGGTGAACTAGTTAGGAATGATAACATGAACCTCAGAGATGTCATAGAACAGTGCAAGTATCAACATGGAAAGTTACGAGAGGATGTGGAGCGTTATCGCAAGGAGCTGGAGGAAGAGAAACAGCAGAATGCCAAAGGTAAGAGGAGACTGGAAAATTCAGGTGATGCAATGAACAGCCTTGCCTATGTGAACCAACGTCTGGTCCAGCAAGTTGAAGCTCTGAAGGACCAAATCAAGCAGAAGAAACAGTACCATCTGCAGTATCAGCAGCATTGGAATGACGAGATGGACGTGGCTGATGCGGAGAGACAAGAACTTAAGGCACAGGTGGCCCAGCTAACGGAAGAGAATGCCCAGCTCACCCATATGGTGGAGATACTGCAGGAGGAAGAGCCAGAGGAGGAACCGGAAGAGGCAGGGCCGATAGAGATAGATGAGCCGATAGCTGCCGTAGGAGATGGAGAGATAGAGGACTAGATTACCTTGATGACCTTTTCATAGTGGTATTCATCGACGATTCGGGTTAAAACCGGGACCCCCGTTAAGTTTCGAGTCGATTCGGGTTAAAACCGGGACCCCGGTACAAGTTTTAAAACAATTCGGTTAAGTTATGATATGGGCTCGAATTTACGTTTAGGAATACTTTTAAAAATGTTTTGTGACATTTTAAGGAGTTTGGTAAGATTCGGGTCAATTTTAGAGGTCCATGGGTGAAACGATAATTTTTGAGCTTCTAGGGGCAAAATGGTCATTTTGCACCCGGGGTGAGATTTTAGTCCTAGCAGCGCCCTATGAACAATTCCGATCTTCTTGCATTAAAATCATGTACTTGCGATATTTAAAAATACCTATATGGCTTGATTGAAGAGTTAAAGAAGATATAAACATGCCTTGGTTTGTTTTGACAGAAAACAAACGAAATAACGACGCGCCGCGGCAGAGACGGAGTGCTCTTCACGTTCTTACTTTTCTCTCTTAATTCCTTTAAACCAAGCATGCACCATAATTATTATAATGGCATAAAAATCGTAAACGTGATGCGTGAACATTTAAAATATTATGATTTGTGCTCAGGGCGCTGCTAGGACTAAAATCTCACCCCGGGTGCGAAATGACCATTTTGCCCCTAGAAGCCCAAAAATTATCGTTTCACCCATGGACCTCTAAAATTGACCCGAAGCTTACCAAACTCCTTAAAATGTCCCAAAACATTTTTAAAAGTATTCCTAGACGTAAATTCGAGCTCATATCATAACTTAACCGAATTGTTTTAAAACTTGTACCGGGGTCCCGGTTTTAACCCGAATTCGAGACCACCAAGGCAAAACTGCAACCCCCGTTATGCAAACAACAACAATGTCAATGAAGAGGACAATGGACCACCACCTGGGTTCAGTCTTAACCAGGCCGACCTGATGGCCATAGCCACGATCGTGGCAACGATACTGCAAGGGTTAGTGAACCCGAACGCTAATCAACCACCACCACAGCACGGAGTCAAGTTCCATTATGAATCACTGCGCTAGAACAGGTGTCCAACTTTTAGTGGCGCCGCCGACCCTGAAGTTAGCCAGAGTTGGCTGAAAAGCGTGGAGACTCAGCTGCGACTGTTGGAAGTCCCTGAGGTACTGAAAGTGGATGTGGTTGTGCCTTTCTTGGAGGATAGAGCAGGAAAGTGGTGGGAAGCAATCTCACCAGCCATGACAGCTGCAGGACCAGTCACTTGACAGCATTTTAGAGAAGCTTTTCTGAAACAGTATTATCCAGCCGAGGTCAGACTGCAGAAACTGAGTGAGTTTGAAAATCTCAATCAAGCTCCAGACATGTCAGTTGTGGAATACACCTCCCAGTTCAATGCCCTAGGATCTTATGCTCCGGCAATCATGGCGGACGAAGTTTTGAAATTGCACCGCTTTAAGAAGGGGTTGAACAGCATGATCCAGTCAGCCCTAACAGTCTACCAACCTGCCAAATTTTCAGACTTGATAGGCGCAGCTATCCGAGATGAAGCTGATATACAGCGCAGGGAGAAGGAATTTAAAAACAAAAAGCCTATGAACAGTCAGTCCTCGCATAACAGCAGACTTTCAAGAAGCCTAACCAGTCCAGTGGACCATCTAAAGGGCCTTCACCTGCCACTAACTACAAAGCTATTAAGCCTTGCACAACTTGCCACTTACGACACCTGGTAGATTATCGTAGAGCGAGCGGTGTCTGCTTTGGATGCGGGAAACCAGGACACCGTATGGCAGAATGTCCAGACGCCACCAACAGGACAAGTGGACCGGGTAAAGGAGACGGATCAAACTCAGGGGTGAATGCCAATAAACCACGGGAGAACAAACCAAATGCCAGGGTGTTTGCCATGACGCAAGAGGAGGCAGACGATGCGAACGATGTTGTGTCAGGTACCATATTTATTCAGCTAGTGCCTGCTTATGTGTTATTGGACTGTGGTGCTACACATTCTTTTATGTCTAAGAGATTTGCTAAGACGTTAGGATGTAAGCCCGAGAAACTAAATGAGCCCTTTCGAATAGCCACACCTACAAGTAGAGCCATTGAAACTGACGAAATCTATAGGGATTGTATAATCAGTATTGGTGAGCAGCCTTTTAGTGCCGACCTGATACAGTTGATCATGGTCGGTTTTGACATCATCTTAGGGATGGATTGGTTAGCAAGAAACAGTGCGATAGTAGATTGTAAGGGAAAGAGAGTCAAACTCCGGACCCCAGATCAGGAGGAAGTCGTCTTTCATGGTAAATCCAAAGAACGAAAGTCACTGCTTTCCGCATCTCAAGCTTGGAAAGCCATGAAATCCGGAGAAGACATCTACGTAACAATGGTCAGTGAAATAAAAGAAGAAATCGAGTTGAAACTGGAGGACATCCCTACAGTAAGAGAGTTCCCAGATGTTTTTCCAGAAGAACTCTCGGGGACGGTCCCGAACCACGAAGTGGAGTTCGAAATCAATCTGGTTCCCGGTGCTGCGCCAATCTCTAAAGCACCTTACAGAATGGCACCAGCCGAACTCAAGGAGCTGAAAGAACAACTCCAAGAATTGCTAGATAAAAGACAAATCCGACCGAGTGTGTCCCCGTGGGGAGCTCCAGTACTCTTCGTGAAGAAGAAAGACGGGAGTATGATATTGTGCATCGATTATAGAGAACTGAACAAGATCACAATCAAGAACAGGTACCCTCTACCTCGGATAGACGATCTGTTTGATCAGCTTAAAAGGGCCGCCGTCTTTTCTAAACTGGCTCTGAGGACAGGTTACCACCAATTGAAGGTCAGGGCTGAAGATATCCCCAAGACAGCCTTTCGAACCAGATATGGACATTATGAATTTACAGTGATGCCGTTTGGTCTAACAAACGCACCAGCAGCATTCATGGATCTGATGAACAGAGTATTCAAGCCATTCTTGGATCGGTTCATAGTGGTATTCATCGACGATATCCTCGTCTATTCTCCTAACGAGACGAGCCATGAAGAGCACCTTCACCTTGCTCTGCAGACCTTAAGAGAAAATAAGCTCTATGCTAAGTTCATCAAGTGTGAATTCTGGCTAAAAAGTGTGTCCTTCCTAGGACATGTAATTTCGAAAGCAGGAGTATCAGTTGATCCAAAGAAAGTACATGCAATTACAGAGTGGCCGAGACCTAAGAACGCCACTGACATCAGAAGCTTTCTTGGACTGACAGGTTACTACCGGAAGTTTGTCGAAGGGTTCTCCTCCATAGCCGTACCACTGTCGAAACTCACACAGAAGAATTCTAAATTCATCTTGAGTGAAATTTGCGAGCAGAGTTTCCAGACATTAAAAGAGAAACTCGCATCCACGCCAGTATTGATCCTGCCATCAGAGAATAGAGATTTCACTATCTACAGTGACGCCTCTAAGGAAGGTCTAGGATGCGTACTCATGCAGGAAGGAAGAGTGATCGCCTACGCATCAAGGCAATTGAAACCACACGAGCAGAACTACCCTACTCATGATCTGGAACTAGCAGCGGTTGTCTTCGCCTTAAAGATTTGGAGGCACTACCTCTATGGTGCTAAATGTGAAATCTTTGCAGACCATCAGAGCCTCAAATACTTGTTCACCCAAAAGGAACTAACTATGAGGCAAAGGCGATGGATCGAACTTCTGAAAGATTATGACTTGACCATAAGCTACCACCCGGGTAAAGCAAACAAAGTGGCCGATGTGCTAAGTCGGAAAGACCCAGGAAAAGTGACTCTAGCTTCCCTCTCGGCTCAGCCATGTCTACTGGAGACCGTCAAGTTAAAGCAAGATCGAGACCCAGCACTGACCAAACTTAAGGAGCAAGTCAGAGAAGGGAAATCTCAGGATCATAAAATTGATGACAAGGGAATCTTGTGGATGAAAGGAAGACTGTGTTTGCCTGACAGTGATAACCTTCGCCAAGAGATAATGGCAGAGGCGCACAAGTCAAAATTCTCAGTCCATCCAGGCAGTACGAAAATGTACAGGGATCTCAAGAATAATTTTTGGTGGAATGGCATGAAAAGAGATGTGGCTGAATTCGTCTCCAGATGTCAGGTATGCCAGCAGGTCAAAGCCGAACACCAACGGCCTGGAGGATTACTGCAACCTTTGGAAATTCCCGAGTGGAAATGGGAGCATATTTCCATGGACTTTGTGGTAGGATTGCCAAAGTCTAGGCAAAGTCACGACGGTATATGGGTGATCGTGGACAGACTCACGAAGACTGCACACTTCCTACCCGTCCGCATGAATTACATTCTCGACAAATTGGCTTCGCTGTACACGGATAATATTGTGAGACTGCATGGAGTGCCAGTGAGCATCCAATCCCACAGAGATCCGAGGTTCGTCTCACGCTTTTGGAAGAGCTTTCAGGAGGCTATGGGAACGAAAGTGACCCTAAGTACTGCCTATCATCCTCAAACCGATGGGCAAACTGAGAGAACCATCCAAATCTGGCCTAGAAGATATGCTGAGAGCATGCTCCCTTGAATTCAATAGCAATTGGAGCACTCACCTACCCTTAATTGAGTTTGCTTACAACAACAGTTACCACAGCAGTATCGGAATGGCCCCATACGAAGCTCTCTATGGAAAGAAATGTCGATCACCACTTTATTGGGACGAAGTGGGAGAGAAAGCCTTAGTGGTACCCGATCTAGTATAGATGACAGTGGACAAGGTCAAAATTGTCCTAGAAAAGCTCAAGGCAGCTCAAGACCGACAGAAGAGCTGGGCCGATCTTAAAAGAAGGCCTGTAGAGTTCAACGTGGGCGAGAAGGCTTATGTGAAAGTCTCGCCTATGAGAGGTGTTTTCCGATTCAGTAATGCCGGGAAACTGAACCCTCGATATGTTGGACCATTCGAAATCTTGAAAAAAGTGGGCACGCTAGCATGCAGGCTGGCACTGTCACCAAGCATGTCAAGAATCCACAACGTGTTTCACGTGTCCCAACTGAGGAGGTACATTCCAGACCCAAGTCACGTGTTGGAAGTAGGACCACTCTTGACCGAAGGAAACTTGGGAGAAGGACTGAAATACGAAGAAGTCCCCATAAGAATCGTGGACACCAAGGAACAAGTTCTTAGGCGACGTACTATTCCCTACGTCAAAGTGCAGTGGTCCAACCACACTGAGCGAGAAGCAACTTGGGAAGTTAAAGAGAAGATGCGAAAGGAATATCCCTACCTATTTGGTGACCAAGCCAACTCAAGTTTCGAGGACGAAACTTCTCATAAGGATGGAGGGATGTGAGAACCGAAATCTTCCTCAAATACAATTAATAATTGTAGGGGAATTTTTTTTAGCATAAGATTTTGTAGAATAAGAGGTACATATTGAAATCTTTATTGCCAAGCCAGTTAAATCTACACCTTGCAAGCAAATTTCGAATTTTGGGTAGGAATATTACCAATTTGTATATCATGCAAGATACAAGGAAATAAGATAAAGAAATTCATTAATATTCAAAAAAAAAATCAAAAATCAAGGATTTAAATCTCACAAATTGGAAGCAAATCCTTGACTTAGCCACCAAGGAAAATCAAGCCAATCAAGGCTGTAGGATTAGGATCAATTAGAGTCAATTATAGGAGAGATTTGATGATGAAATGGTAAGAAAATCGGGTGATTTCGATGCCTTATGCGTGAGATTTGGCTGTCACATTAAAACCTCTCCCCTCCACCTATAAATAGGCCACCACCCTTAATCATTCCCCACACCCCAATTTCGAATTCCCTTGCTGCATAATCTCGAAATTCCAGCAACTCCCCTAGCCGAAATTTTGCTCCAAATCCATCTCAAGGTTAGGCTAGAAATCGAAGCCAAAACGCTGTCCGAGCAAGAACGAGAAACGACCCAGTTCTCGAAGCCAAGCATCCACGTTTTTTTAGCACCAATTACGCTGTAAGTGGGCTTGTTTTAAAAATTTAAATTTCGGTTTTGATGCTTATGAAATTTCGGTTCTTGATGTTAAAAAAATTCGGTCGAGCTCGTCTCCCGTCTATTCGTTTTTATGAAATTTTGATACGTTATGTTTTGACACTGTGAGAATTCCTTGAAAATGGGTGGAATTCCAATATATGGCCCTTCAAGGTGGGATAGAACCGTTTTATGGCCTCGCCCCCTTAGAGGATTAAAACTTAGGGACTGACGTCAGTAAACCGTTGAAGGTGAAAAATCGCAGTGTTATTATGTTATGGATATGATGTTACGATTATGAAAAGCATGCTGTATTTATATGTTATGTTTTCGAAAATGTTATAAAATTTTATGTTGTGTTCGAAATTTCCCCATTTACTGAGTATTTCCCAAAATACTCACCCCCTTACAACCCTTCCCAGATAAGCCCGAAAAAGAACTCGAGGAGGAAAAGTCCGAACAGTTCTGGGGATGGTGAATGCTCGAGGAATTTAGATTAAGTTTAAAGTTTATTATGTTTACGTTTCCGCATTAAACTCTGTCATTTTCGGATTTCGGTATTGTAAAGACAATGTTTATTTCGTTGAAATTATGATATATAAACTGGTTCGGTTTATACTGTGCTACAAAAGGCTTGTTGTTTCGATCGTGTGATTGTTCAACAACGTCGGTGTCAATCCCGAGTTTCGGGACGTGACATCGGACGCAAGACTTTCCATGCTGGTTGGCAAGCACAATGAACCAGGGTCATGCTGCTTTCTCCATTGCCATCATTGTGATAATCCAAAACAAGAGAAGGAAAGGCAAGACAGGGTTGAGCAACCCCGCGGTAGGATATCGAGTCATCCCAAGTACATAAATACCAAGACTAGTACCTCAATTAATCAATGGATAATGGATCAAGATGCATGTTGACCGATCTTTTCGGTTGGGAAAAACTAGCAACTGGACCATGTGAAGTTATGATATAGCCGAGTTAAAGTCCAAGAAGATATCGTAAAGATTAATATTTAATAACTAGAATTTTAACTACTTAACTTAAGCTAGACTGAATAAAAAAAAAAGAAGATAAAATTATTAATTAAAATTAACAAACAAGGGAATATTTAAAATTAAATCTAGTGATATTCAATGATCAAGGAAGAACCTCAAATTCAGATAAAGGACACACGCACAACTGTACCAAACTATATTGTATTGACACATGTTAAAATCCAATTAATTATCGAATCCTTTGAAAAATCACGGTGAAATCTTCAATTTATTTATTAAAAGATTCCACATATTTATAAATTAATACTTATTTAAATCTAAAAATTCAATTATTGCTAATTGAATTTAATTAGATCTAAAAAAATTAAATTTTTAGGAATTTCAGTTTTCACCTAAAATCTTACATATAAATCAAATCTATTCATACTCAATTTTACTAGGTGTTGATTGAATTCTTTGTTGCCAGCTATATTTAACTAATTATCTTTCGATTTGTGATTAATCAATAAACATATAAAGATGATAGTCAAATCCACAAAAATATAGTAGCAAATCGAGTTTTTGACCTATATAATAACAAAAACATTGCAAGAATATTATCGTCGTAAAAATTTAATTCATCAGCTGTAAAAGACAATTTTCTACTTTATAGAACTACTCTCTAACCCGTAAACACCTAGAAGAAGATCCCATGAATTTGACAAAACGAGGACTTAATTATAATTTTGTGCAATTTCCAATCTCACTTGGTATAGCACTACCAAAATTATTTATTGACACATCTAGCACTTAAATTTACATGATCATGTCACCAAATTTTAACTTGGTGTATGACTAGTTTCAGCAACTCACATTTCCAAATGAACAAGAAAATAGATATATTGCTAGTCATCATGACTGCAAAAATGATGATGTAGAAGCTCCCCACCTTCCATTAAATTTCGCAAATTCTCCAGAAACCAAAAACTTATTTCAAATTTGTCAAGAAACCCATAAATCAGTCGTAATCCAACGATATTTTCGTCTGACACTGAAATGATTTTGGGAATTCTCTGCAGCCTAATTGCGTTGAAGAAATTGATATATGGGAATCTTCTTGATTTTCTTCCCCATTGGCCATGTTTGCTACTGCTAGTAAATTGAATACTACGAGATTTCTCCAATCGAACAAAATAAGCACATTGAAATCGACTGTCATTTTATACTTTATTGGATAAATTTACGGCACGTCTCGTCGAACTAACATCACCTCTCATTCTTGTCCAATGTTTTTGAAAGACATTCACCAACTTCCAAGTTGATGGAGTGCATCAGAGTTTCACAGAGCTTAATTTCATAAATGGATTACATACAATTGAAATAAATTGAACCATTTGATTAATTAACGAACTCAAATTTCGGAAAATTCCCTTGAATTCATGATGTTTTACGTTGTTATGTACATACATATTATTTTAAAGAATTTAATAATGCAATTTAGTGTTATGGACTATGGGATCCCATACGTTATATAATTACCTGAATCATGTCGAGCTCTTGATATTCCCCTTTATTAATTGTCCTGAACCTAAAAACTTATATCCGTTGAATAAATATTTTAATGCTCTTGCGAAGATGTTCGAGTTGGTTGGAGTACTAGGTGAACATTTAGTCAGTAGTTTAATTCTCTCTATCAACACTTCCTCAGACAAGCTAGCCTGTCGTACAGTTTTGCCAAGTGTGATTTATCTTGTTCGCATAATTTGCAGACTATTGCGCTACTCCGGAGGGCTATCCAATATGCACCGAAAAATAGCGCGCAGAGGTGTGTTCGCAAGTCTTAAAACAGATATTTTAGTTGGCAAAAGTAAATATTATATTTTTTTTATGAAAAGCAAGTCTTTTCCAAACGACAACAATTAAAACTTTGCCCACGCAACTGGGCTCCATGTTTCGGCTCGTTGTTGCGCCAGTGTGCGTCATATTTCGTCAGTGTAAAAAAGACATCACATCACAAGCGGTCCCAAACATTTTAATTTGAGCTTGGCCATATTAATTACATCAATTTTCAATATTTTAAAATTCGTACTCATCCCCAGCCAATTGTATTTCAAATTTAAAATGTCTTAATTAATTGGTATTGGTTTTTCATTCATACGATATGATGCTGTGATACCTCGTTCTCACACCACATGGCAAAATTTCAATTTTTCTCGTTCAGACAATAAACGAGAGGTGTGCGTATGAATAAAACAAATAAAATAAATAACCATTTATATGATGTTTTAGTTTATTATCTTAAAAAAAAAATTGTTGTGTCTCCAACTACTCTGGTTATTAAGCAGATATATCTAGCCCTTCTTTGTTTACTCTTCTTTTGAAAGTCTAATTAGGTACACGATCAGAATTTAAATTCCTTTGATTGATTGCGTGCACTAGAAAAACAAACAAGATCATTTGCGAAGAGAATGAGAAAGAACAGAGAGAAACATCAACAGAGACCGATGGTGGTGGACGAAGGCCAAGCACGACCGACGGCGGCCCGAATTGGCGGCCGAACGTGGAAGAAATAAAAATGAAGTAAGGTAGGGGAGAGATTTCTGCTTGGAGGCTACGCTAGAATATCAATTAGGTCAATCAAAATCACCTATTTATAATTAACCTCATGGGCTCACTTAATTTACCAGACGAGCTTGGTCTTGGTCACTTACTTTGAGCCCTTAATCGTAGTATCATTATAATCTAGATCGATGATTAGATGTCATTAATTATGTAACGAGTTTAAATAGCTCGTTATTGTGATACAAAGTCATACTTTTCGAACCACTAATTCAAAACATGGCATTTTCCAGTTTTGTAGCACATCCTTACATTTTTGGCAGTTTCACTCCCTTTTCACTTTTTCAGCAAATGTATTCTCAAATTCTTCGAAACACTTATAAACTCTTTTATAACATCAATATTTGATCACATCAAACTTCTTTATCCAAATTATACTCCTTTAATTTATATATCTCAAGGGGAACAAGTAAACCAATGTTTGTGTGACCCTCAATGGTTCAACGATATACATAGTCGCTGGTTCACAACTCATTGTGATTAAGGACAATCAATGTTTGTGTGACCCTCAATGGTTCAACGATATACATAGTCGCTGGTTCACAACTCATTGTGATTAAGGACAAAATATTTCCGTTATTTGGACTTACCATAATTAACTTCACTCTATGCGTCAACTGATCATAAAAATGTCGGAACTTGCTTCTGATTAGATCTTTAGAATCATGATAAGAGAGTCTAGCAATATCGTTCCATGATTCCTTATGTATTACTGACAGTTTCTAAAAGACCAATCGATTATGGTTAGCGCACAATACGATCTATTCATATCATATATCACGATCGATTCTAAAACCATTAGTCCATCGAAGGTTACTCGAGATTCGATAACCATTTGATGTATATCATAGTGGCATTGCATGTGCAACTACGAAACCCATTTCCCCTAAAGCACATCTCAAACTTTGTCTACATATTTCATTCACTATTATTTTATCAGGTCTCATGAATATCCACGGCCGTAGGTGGGCGATTAATCCCCGACTATATTGTACTGGCTCCTACATGTGTCGTGACTGCAACCAATATCTTTACCTAATGACTATCATGGATTCAGTATACGAGTCAAAGCGCAGCCCTAGCATGGGGAACCTCAGTGTTGTCCCTAGTCATAAGGAATAATAGTGTACAACTGTAACCATTGACTTCATCCACTAGATAAATGATAAACACTTAGAATATCCGAGTAAGGGTAGTTCAGTTAACCCATCATATGAGCACTAATATGTTTTTTCGAACATATCTATGTCCATAATAAAGAGCGTGATACACAACATCACAGATACTAGTCTCAAGATCGAGCGGTCCTTATCCTCTTTTTGGGCGGCCCAATTGAATAGGAACTTGGTTTAGAATATAGAGTAATTAAATATTCGTATATCATGATATTCATTTACTATTTGTATATGTAATGTCCTTATCTATGCAGCTTGCATGGGTAAACCAATAAAATAAATACCTAAATAAATATAAATTATATTAAAATAAATATTATTTATTAAATTTGATTCAATCAAGTAACCAACCAACAATTGGCTTTCGGGCCTTCTACTCTACATGTCGCCAACTACCCATAAGCTTCAATCTTATTGCTTCACGATGCTTCTCAAATAATAGACCTGACACGGGCTTTGTCAATGGATCAACAATGTTGTTTGCAGAGTTGACTATATCGAATGATATATCTCTTCTTACCACAATCTCTCGGATGATGCGGAACTTCTTTAGTATATGTTTGGATTGCTGGTGAAACCTTACTTCCTTTTCTTGTGCAACGACGCCATTGTTTTCATAATTAACCAGGACTGGATCAACTCCATTAAGAATAACTTCCACTAACTTTCTTATACAAACATGGTTCCTCAAAATTTTTAAAAAAATCGAACTCCTCGATAGTGTTATTGAATATAAGGTTCCAAATTCTTGATGCTTGTTTGAGACCATAGATCGACCATTGAAGCTTGGATACCTTATGCTCGCTTTCCACTTATGTGAATCCTTCAGGTTGAAACACATATATATTTGTCTTAATATCTCCATTAAGGAACGTTGTCTTCATATATATTTCATATTAATATCATGTTGCTATGACTAGTAGAATCCTAATGGACTAGAACATTGAGAATAAAGAAAAAGTTTATTCATAGTTAATTCTTTGCCTTTTAATATAACTTTTTGCCACCAATATTGCTTTGAAGGTCAATAGCTTCCCATCCGCCCAAGTTTCTTCTTATAGATCCATTTGCATCCTATAAGAATATTTCCCTCAAGTGGATTCACTAATGTCCAAACTTAATTCGAATACTTGAAGTTCATCTCAGACTTCATGACTTCAGGACATTTAGATTAATATGCATCAAATATTGCTTCTTTAAAGTTTCTCTTCCATGGTCAGGATCATCTTGGCCTTATCATCCTTTCAGACCTTATGGGTGTGTGTACTTCTTCTACTAGATGTTGGGAAACACGTCTTATTACCTCAATTGTGGGCATTTCTTGAAATTCTTCAATATCCATAATTTCACCCTTTATATCAAATAAAAATTCCTTTTCAAATAAGTTGGAATTTGTAGAAACAAAATTTTTCGTTTCTTTTGGATTATATAAATAATATCCAACAGAATTATTTGGATATCCAACAAAATAGCACAAAATGATAAACTATCAAATTTATCTCTTACTGTCTACTTCACATAAGCAGGACATCCCCACATTCTTATATAAGAATACTCGGGAGGTTTCTCCATCCATATCTAATATTGTGTTTATTCGGCTGTCTTAGTATGGATATTATTCAACAACTTTGTCATGGTTTCAAGCGCAAAACCCCAAAAATATGGTAGCATCTAATTGAATCTCTTTATAGATCGAACCATGTCTATATATGTCCAATTACGACGTTCTGCTACACCATCGAGCAGAGGTGTTGCCGGTGGAGTCCATTGTGAGATAATATCATTCTATTTAAGATAGCTTTGGAACTCAAAACATAATTATTCTTCACCTCGGTCTAATTGAAGTATCTTGATACTTTTTCCCAGTTTGTTATCTACTTAATCTCTGAATACCTTGAATTTTTCAAATGCTTCAAACTTTTATTTCATCAAATACACATACACATACTTTAAATGATCAACAGTAAAGGTAATGAAATAGAATTGACCATATTTCATGCTAATAATTAGCAAGCCAAACGCATCTGTATGGATCAAATCTAATATGCCATGTTCACACACTGCATTTCCCTTTGAAATGGTTTTGGTCATATTTTCTTTCAGACAAGATTCAGAAGTAGGTAGAGATTTTAAGTTTGACAAGTCAAACATTCCGTCTCTCATGATCTTGTGCATTCTTCTTTGGGAAATATGATCTAATCTAGCATGTCATATGTGTGTTGGGTTAGGACTATCTTGTTTTCTTTTATTTTTGTTGATTATGTTTGGACATTACTCAATGAAATATCTTTTAATTTTAATTTTTATATATCGTTTTCTAATTTCCCAGTTCCAATCAAACATTCATTCGTATAAATACTGCAAACATCTTTAACAAAAACACAAGAATAATCATCTTTATCAAGCATCGAAATAGAAATAATGTTTTTAGCCAAATCAGGAATATATAAAACATTTTTAAAAAATAGATTAAAATTATTGTTTAATATCAAAATAACAACTCCTATTGCCATGACAGCAAACCTTGCTCCATTCCCGAGCCTCGGAAAATTTATCTTTCTTTAAGCCTCTTTCTTCTTCCATCACATGCAAATCATTGAAAGATCAGAACCACAATCGGTATCCAAAACCCAAGAACAATAGTTAATTAAGAAGATTACTTCAATATAAAACATATCGTGGCCATAATGCTTCATGGCTAGATACTCAGTGCAATTGTGCCTCCCATTTCCAGGCTTGTTGTAGTGGAGGCTGACTTGTTTTGACTTGTCGAGATTTTTTAGCCTTGAGTGGTCTTCTTATAATATGTCTTCTTGTTGGACTTATTTTTATTTGGTGGGGAAGAACACTTCTTTCCCTTGTTTTGAGCTCTTTATTCTTCAAGACAAGGAACCCACAAGAAAAACAAGTTTTTCTTGTTTTATTGTGGTTACACAGGTAGTGAGCATGTTGACCAATTCTTTAAGGATGACCTCCATCTTTTTCATGTTAAAATCGATCACAAATCCGTCGAAGGAGGAATAGAGCGACAACAAGAGAATATAAGTCGTGAGTTCTCTTTGAGTAACCAAGTCAAGCCCTACCAATATCTCGAGGATCCTAATCATCCTAACGCCATGCTCATAGACCGAGGACCTTCTTGTATGCATGTAGTCATAATCTCCTTGACTGTTGCACGTTTACGGAACATGTTTGAACACCATAGAGCTCCTTGATGTGTTGGTGAATGTCAGTAGCATTCACCGCCTCCTCAAACCTCCTTTCCAGTTCATTCCACATCGAAGCTAGAATATAAATTTTAGCTTACAAATCATGATCCCACCATTTCTCAAGCTTAGCCAACTTGTCAGCGCTGATTTCTGCAGCTGACTCTTTTGGAGGAGCCTTGTTGAGTACATAGGAATTCTTCTCCAAATTCAGAACAATATTTAGATTTCTTAGCCAGTTGTGATAGTTAGGTCCGATTGGCTTGTTTTGGTTGAGAATGATATAAAGTGGATTACGTGACGAGATCGTAAATATACTGAAAACGAAAATAGATACAAATTACAAATTATTTCAAAATAACTTTAATAAGATATAAAATATAGACTTTCATTTTATAAAATTTTCATCCCACTATTTTCATATTTTCACAACCCTATTTTCTATCTCATTAATTAAATAACCAAATTATGTGACTTGTTATTTTAATACTTATCTTCACACTTGTCAAATAAATTAATTAGAAATTAAATAAAAGAGTTTATTTAATTTCTAATTAATTTATTAATAATTAATTCATGTGAAATCAAATCTTATTATATATATAAAAAGATTACATTTTAATTATTTAATATGTAAGAAAATAATTCTAATTTAATAAAATTACTTTTATGGGACCATTCATCTAAATCTTTACATAAAACTTCAATTAGACTCCAAAACGAATTTTTGCACAAGGTGTAGGAGTTTTTAAACCTTAACCGTAGCCGTCGCCTAGAACGCAAGAAAAAGAAAAGAGAAGTTTTCCTTTTTCCCAAATTTTTAATTTTAGAAAAAATCAAAACTTTACCTATGAGGACAACGCTGCACAAACCTTTCAAGAAGCTCGGGTAAGTAAGGCCACTCAAGGACAGCTAGCCCCGCTCGAACAATTTAAAAAGGAAACATTTTGTGGCTACCTCTAGTCAGCCAACGCACGGTCGGTCGCTGACTTAACAGTTTTGGGTAGCGGCCAAGAAAATTAAACCAAGTGTACTGGAGGGGAGAGATTTTTTTGGAGGCTAAGCAAAAATGCCTATATATAATTAACATGAGCTCACTTAAGTTACTAGATGGGCTTGGTCCACGTCACTTATTTTGAACCTTTGATCGTGTTGTCATCATAATCTCGATCAACGATCATATATCAATGATATGACAAGTTTAAATAGTTTGTTATTGTGATGCAACATGAAACTTCTCGAACAATTGATTCTAAATATGATAACTGTCAATTTGGGAACACTTCCTCATATTTTTTGCAGGTGCACTCCCGTTCATTGTTTCTAAAAATTGTACTCTCCCGTTCATTGTTTCTAAAAATTGTACTCTCAAATTCTTCAAAACGTTTATAAACTCTTTTATAAGCTCAATGTTTGATCCCATCAAACTT
This sequence comes from Primulina huaijiensis, assembly GCF_012295235.1. Taxonomy (NCBI): domain Eukaryota; kingdom Viridiplantae; phylum Streptophyta; class Magnoliopsida; order Lamiales; family Gesneriaceae; genus Primulina; species Primulina huaijiensis. Next base: position 13,379,503 of record NC_133311.1, on the reverse strand, counting down.
CTTTCTCCAAATTCAACTCCTTTAATTTATTTATCTCGACGGGAACAAGAAAAACAACGCTTGTGTGATCCTCAATAGTTCAGGGATACAACTAGCGATCATGTGTTCACAACTCTTCGTGAATTTAAACAACATATGTCACTTATTTGGACTTACCCTAATTATAATCATTCTATGCATTAACTCATTGGTCATAAGAATGTCAGAAATAGATTCTGATTGGACCCATCGAATCATGACAAGAGATCCTAGAAGCATCATACCATGATTCCATCGGTATAACTAATAATGCCTAAAAAAACCAATTATAGTTAGCGTACAGTATATTTCTTTCATTACATACATCACGATCGAATCTATAATCTGACAAGATCGATTAGAGGAAAAATCGTTGAGCTACAATAGCTCGGTTTTTGAAATATTGAACACCGATGAATTAAATCGAGTTTGATTTTCAAATCAAGCGGATGAAACTCGAAATAATCCTTCGTAGAAACCAATTAAATATTTTGTAAAGCATTTAAAATATATACAAGTTGAATGAGTAAAAATATTTTGGTTGAAGCATTTTATCAAACACTTGGTATGCAATATTTTGGTATTTTAAGAACACATAAAAAGTTTCAATAATACATCTTTAAAACTATGAAAATGATAAGTGAATGAAATAAATAAATAGACACGAATTTGTTTATGGATGTTCGGAGATTAACAACTCCTACGTCACCCCTTCTTCTCTTAGGAAAGATTCATTGGAAGACTTTGATTTATACAACTATTTGTACAAATCCATTTCAATTTAGGACTTATCTCTTGCCTAATTGAAACTCCTCGCATACTCTCGATTGTAGGCCGCAACCTCACAATCTGCATAATGTTTAACGTCTCTTATACCAAGACTACAAACACAATATTTAATATCTTTGTGTGAAGAATCACTCAACTAAACTTTAAAGTTCAACTCTCTTGTATATGTGTGAGTGATTGTGTGAGAAGAATTTATCCTTTACAGTGTACATCTCAAATGTATCTCAAACAACAGATTTCTTCATGTTAACTGTTCATGCTTTAAATCCTCTTCAAAAACTCTTGTTCGATCTTCAAGATGTTGTATGAGTGCTTGGAAAGTTTTTGTACTGTTTCTGAAATTAAAACGTTCAAATTCTCCTTGCTGAACATGTTCCCGAGCTTAAACTGGTCAACTGGTCAATTGGTTCAGTTTCAGCTGGTCCGGTTCAATTCAGTTCTCGTCTAATTTAGTTCAACTGTTCTGGTTCAGTTCAACTGGTTCGGTTCAGTTTCAGCTGGTCTGGTTTAGTTCAATTGGTCTGCTCAACTGATCCAGTTCAGTTTCAGCTGGTCTAGTTCAATTCAATTGGTTCAGTTTCAGCTGGTATAAGCTAATTTTAGTTTGTGCAAAACCAGTAGTTTCATCGTCATTTATCAGCATCTTAAGCTTCTATTCAGACTTTGACTTCTGAAAATGATTTGTATATCATCGTCTTATCTTTTTAACGCATACTGAATCGCTTCATTCCAATAATTGAGCTGAGAGATATGACCAAAATACCGCAATTGCTCATACCCAACTGATTGCTATTTTCGTGCAATCAGTTCGGTATTGCAGCGATCAGTTAGACCTTGATAACATCTGATTTTGCCCAACTCACGGGAAATGCGACTTGTTCCAAATTGACTTTCTGATCATTCAAGTTAGCGGATTGTCATTTGAATCATCCAGCTAAGACATTTCATCAAAACACCCAAGCTCACCAGAAATTCAGTTTGGCTAAATTCAGTTTCAGTTTTCTTCTTGTGTTTGTAACTTCACACGTGAGTAAATATGTTAGAAATACAATAACAAATTTTGTTAACATCAAAATCAAGATTGCGAACATAAAATGTTCGAACACAATCATTGCTACATAGAAGGTTGCTCGAGATTTGATAACCATATGAAGCATATAAGAAAATATGTAACATCTGCCTTTTTAAAAGTGTGGAAAATTTTTTTTTAAAAGCTCACAATTTTAAATTTATCATTTAAATAAATTGCATGCATTCAGTCCTACTAAAAATATCATTTTAAAATAATCATAAGTAATCACCAATAAAAATATAACGGAGTAAAAACGAGTAAACATCCCAACATCAAACAGTAATATAAAACATCGTTTAAAATACGCATATCCTCTCAGTAACATGAAATCATAAAATATGTGGAAAAATCATGAGGTCCTCGGGTCGTGTCGTCCACCATGTCTGCTGACTCAGAGTTCAGCACGTCTTGTCCCCTCGACATCGAACTCACCTGCATCACATATGCCTAGTGAGTTTAAAGACTCAACACACCTGTACCATAAATAACAAATACCTATACATAGCACACATCAGTGAAAAATATCATACTGAACATATCTTTAATTAACCTCAAAAGCTTAATGTAAACGTGTCATATGCAATCGTGACGTGTCAAAACATCTCATCGTTAATCATCATTCATCATTTATCATTCATCATTGGTGAATTCAGTTCATTAGAGGTGACTATCGTACATCATCATTTACGATGGATCCATTATATATAGAACGACGGTACCCGGAGGCTGTCGGACATCAGTGACAGGATCACCCATTCACTGTGCCTAGGTCTCATCATCATCATTTATATATACATCTTATGCATTTAAATATAATTCGATAGCCACAACTAATTTCCATCATTCAAAACATCATCATTTACATCGCTTATGAAATCATGCACAAATGCAAATTTTCTTTAAATTCAAGCAGACAACGTATATTTTCATAAAATCTTAAAAATCGTGATCATGATGCATAAACATTTAAAATATAGTAAATTGGTGCTCAGGACGTTGCCAGGACCAAAATCTCACCCCGAGTGCAAAATGACCATTTTGCCCATGGAAACCCACAAATTACCGTTTTACCCCTAGACCTCTAAAATTGAGCCGAAGCTTATCAAACTCCTTAAAATGTCCCAAAATATATTTAAAATCATTCTTAGACGTAAAATCGAGCATATTTCACAACTTAACCGATTCGTTTTAAAACTTAGACCGGGATCCCGGTTTTAACTCGAATCGAAACTCAACCAAAATTTCCCCAACTTTTTATCACCCCGTAAACCCATCTAGAAGGTCCTAAAACCTCAAAAATCAGACCCCTAAACTTTCGAATTTGAAGATATCTAGCTGCCGAAATTTCGTGGCTTCTTATTCATCCAAACCCTAGTGCACTACTTCCCATTTTTTCTCCCTAGCTCACAACCGATTGGTCCAGCCCTTATTCGGCCCTCCCTAGGACACTCAAGAACCCTCTGGACTGAACCCACATCAGCTCCTTGCCCCATGCATCCCCCGCAACTCACACAGCCTCTGGCCTCTCACGTAGCGCTCCCGATCATCACCCCATGTCCAACGCTCAAGCGATTCTCCTCCTCGTCCCAGCTGTGTTCAAACCACCCTTGACCGTGGTTCAGACCCCTCACGATTTGTTCCAGGTCTCGGGATACCGTTGCACAGCCAAGACTTCCCCAACAGCCGATCTAACCTCATGCATTCGATCCCTCCTAGGTTCGCTCATTCTCCTACTAAACCATATCATGCCTCAACCTCAACCCTTAGACATCATAACCTTGATCTTAACAGCACTCAGCAACCCCTCGACAGTCCTCTTGCACACAAAACATCAAAACGTGAGTAACAAACCACATGATGCAAGTTTCATGTCAAAACATCGCCGAAAACGCAGCTATATAAGAGATCGAAGAACAACCAAACACATACATATATTACAGCATACTTAGGGCGTAAGTGCTGAGAAAATAACAGTACACGCATGACTTTGATGTTTGATGAACAAGAACGAGGCGAGGGAGACGCCGGAAGGATTTTTATCTTGAAGAAATGGAGTGGCCGATGGAGCCTTCAGATGGGGGAGGCTGGAAAATGATGAAACCGAGAGAGAAAATTCTGAATGAAGGGGTGTCGGCTGGTGGGGAGTGTTTAGGTTTAGGTTTAGGGTTAATTAGCATTATATAAATAGTTAATAAATAACTAATGGGCCCTAAATTGTTAATTAAAGGTTTAAAAAAATATTTAAGTCCAATAAGCTTAAAAGTAGGTCCATTAAATCCAAACACGCTCTCGAAAAATATTTTGTGTTGGAAAATTTTTGAAAATATTAGCCGAACCCTCAAAAAGTCCCCCGATTTGATATAATTTACGTACCGTTAAAAATTATGCTCTGACGGGTAAAAATACCCAACAAAGCCCATTTCTTGAAAAATACATTTAAAACACCTTATATTAATTAATAAAAATTACTCATGTAATTAAAATAATTTTTCTGAAAATTCTCCGGTCTCCGTTTCTCGTTCGAGCGTGAAATGCACCTAGAAACCCTTATGCATGAACTTATAAAATTTTACGAAATAAATTCTACATGCATGAATTATGCATAAAATACATAAAAATAATAAAAAACATAATTTAAAATAAAACCCTAGATTGAATGCATTCAGGTTACGTGATTTAAATTCCTGGACTTTACTACTCTCCCCCCTTAAATAAAATTTCGTCCTCGAAATTAAAACGTACCGAATAACTCCGGGTAGCGACTCCTTACCTCGGTCTCGGTCTCTGACGTGACCTCTTCCTCGGAATGATTCAGCCACTTGACCTTGACCATCTGGATCACCTTTTTCCGGAGTCTCTTTTCTTGTCTGTCCAGTATCTGAGTGGGTCTCTCCTCGAATGATAGGTGCAGTGTTAGCTGGAGTGGCTCATAATTAAGCTCATGCGAAGGGTTCGACATGTACTTTCGCAGCATGGAGACGTGGAACACGTTATGAACTCCCGCCAGATTCGACGGTAAAGCAACTATGTACGCAAGTGTCCCAACTCTCTCTAGGATCTCGAATGGTCCGATGAATCTAGGGCTGAGCTTGCACTTCTTCCCGAACCTCATCACACCCTTCATCGGTGCGACCTCCACGAACACATGATCCCCTACTGCGAACTCAAGATCCCGCCGCCTCTGATCAGCATAAATCTTTTGACGGCTCTGAGCAGCCTTCATCCTGTCCCGAATCTTGGCCACCAAATCTGTTGTCTGCCTGACAATATCCGGACCCAACTTTTCTCGCTCTCCCACCTCATCCCAATAAACTGGCGACTTACACTTCCTCTAGTAAAGTGCCTCGTACGGAGTCATACCTATCGATGCCTGATAACTGTTGTTGTATGTGAACTCCACAAGAGGTAACTTCGGCTCCCAGCTGTCCTGAAAGTCGATCATACGTGCTCGGAGTAAGTCCTCCAGAATCTGAATCTCCTTCTCTGACTTCCCGTCCGTCTGAGGATGAAAAACAATACTGAACAGTAGCTTCGTGCCCAACTCCTGATGGAGACTTTCCAAAAACAGACGTGAACCTCGGATCCCTGTCTGACACGATGGACACTGGAATCCCATGCAATCTGACTATCTCTTTGATGTACAGCTCTGCATACTAAGTCATGGTGAATGTCTTCCTGATCGGTAAGAAATGAGCTAACTTAGTGAGTCGATCAACAATCACCCAGATGACATTGAATCTTCCAGTAGTCCTCGGAAGCCCTGTCACAAATTCAATAGTAATGTTCTCCGATTTACACTCGGAAATAGGGAGTGGTCTCAGCTTCCCTGCCGATCTCTGATGCTCTGCCTTAACCTGCGGACAAGTCAAACACTCGGAGACGAATCGCAGAATATCCGCTTCATGCCCAGCCACCAATACAGAGTCTGTAGATCATTATAAAACTTCGTACTCCCTGGATGGATGGAGTACGGGGTGCTATGGGCCTCGCTCAAGATATCTGCTCGAAGGAATCTCTGTCAGGAACCCATAGGCGGTCCATATATCTGACTATGCCGTCCAACACTGTATACAGTCTCTGGTTCTTAGCCTCGTTCCTCTATCTCTACTTCTATAATTGCTCGTCAGAAGTCTGCCCTGTCCGGATTCTGTCTCTCAGAGTCGGCTGTACTGTCAGAGTAGCGAGATTCGGGGCCTCGCCCCTGGCATAAACTGCGAGCTCAAATCTCTGAATCTCAGCCTGTAGTGGTCTCTGCACTGACAGATGAGCAATCACTGCACGCTTCCTGCTCAAAGCGTCTGCAACCACATTAGCCTTATCCGGATGGTAGCTAATTTCGCAATCATAGTCCTTCACCAGCTCAAGCCACCTCCTATGTCGCATATTTAGCTCGTTCTGTGTGAAGAAGAACTTCAGGCTTTTATGATCTGTGAAAATCCTGCACTTCTCCCCCATACAGTTAGTGTCTGCAGATCTTCAAGGCAAACACCATTACTGCTAGCTCGAGGTCATGAGTCGGATAGTTCTTCTCATGCACCTTTAGCTGTCTGGACACATAGGTTATCACTCTGTCCTGCTGCATCAGAACTGCGCCCAACCCAAGCTTAGATGCATCTGTATATACCACAAAAAGCTATGGATCTCTGTCACACTCTTAGGAACTGAACAATCTCTGATCAAATAAGTCCTCGATCCTCGGCAGCGGATACTTATTCTTAACTGAGACCATGTTCAGCTCTCGATAGTCAATGCACAGTCGCATACTACCATCTTTCTTCTTAACAAAAAGAACTGGTGCGCCCCATGGAAAAAAACTAGGGCGAATGAAACCCTTATCGAGCAGTTCCTGAATCTGATCCTTAAGCTCCTTCATCTCTGCAGGCGCTAATCGGTAGGGTGCCTTAGATATCGGCACTGTCCTTGGAATGAGCTCAATAAAGAAGTCTACCTCTCTGTCTGGTGGAATGCCTGAAACATCGTCAGGGAACACACTGGAGAACTCACTGACTATATCCACATCCTCCAGCCTCGGACTGACTGGCTCTGTCACTGACATGATGCTGGCTGAGAACGCCTGGCAGCCTCTCCTCATAAGCTTCCTCGCACACATGCAGGAAATGACGTGTGGCATCTGCTGATGTCTAGCTGCCTCAAAAACAAAGGGCTTCCCACTGGGCGGTCTGACAGAAACTGACCTCTGTCGGAAATCTATGACTGCACCGTGAGAAGATAGTCAGTCCATACCCAATATGATGTCAAACTCCGGTAGTGGTAGCACTATCAAATCTGCGTGCACCGCATACTTCTATAACCGGAGCTCCAATCTCTTCACTATCTGAGAAGTGAATATCTGATCCCCATATGGGATCGATACTCTGAAACCCAAATCCATCGCTGCAGGTATGATTCTTAGTCGCTTCACGAAAGATTCGGATATAAACGAGTGCGTAGCCCCTGAATCTAGCAATGCATGCGTGGCTACACCTGCAATATATATCTTCCCTGCGACAAAACATACCATCAAATCTAATAGTGTTGAACTTAAGGAATTTCTTATCGGCAATTAACCCAAAATTCTCGAACAATCACTGAATTAACTCAAACTAGGGGTGGTATACCATACCGTACCGTACCCAAAATCATATACTATATACCGTACCGAAAATTACGGTATAAGAAAATTCATACTGATACCGTACCGAAATTTTCAGTATACCGATTTTAGGTATACCGAAATTTTCAGTACATATAACTAACATACCGATTATATCGAAATTGTACGGTATACCGAAATTTTGGTGCGGTATCGATATATACCGTTTTATACCGAAAAAACCTTATATTTTAAATTTTTTTTAAAATTTATTGTTTTAAAATATTATATATTTTAAAAATTTTGTATATTTTTTCGGTATTTCGATTTTCTCTATATACCAAAATTTTCAAATTGCATACCGTTACCGTACCGAAAAATTCGGTATTGTTACCGTACCGTACTAAAATCTTCTGTATACCGAAAAATCGGTAAATTCGATATTTTTTCGGTACGGTAATCCCGGTATACCGAAATTTTCGGTATTTTTTCCCACCTCTAACCCAAACATCAATTCCCAAAAAATCGAAATTGAACCTCAGAAAAATCAAAAATTGCAATTTAGTCCCTTAAAGTTCGAAAATTGCACATTGGGTCCTTCAAATTTTCGAAAATTACAATTTGACCCCATAAAATCCTTGGTTGATGAATTTGTTCTCAATCAAATAATTACATTCTTATTCTTAACTAGGTAGAGCATGCATCCTAAATCCTTCTAAGTTATCAATCCCCCAAAAATAAATCCTCAAGCAAGCATCAAATCCATGTAATTGTACATTAAATTTAAAATCTTAAACAAGAGGGTTACCGGTAATCAGTGTCGAGTCTAGCTCTGCTTAAGCCTCCTCGGCATGAATCACATAGGCCCAGCCAATAGTGGGGTCTGTGTTCTTTGGGCAGTCCGCTGCTTTGTGGCCCTCCTGTCCACAAACGAAACATCTGAAAGTCCCACATAAGCACCTGCCGACATGGACCTTGCTGCACTGTGGGCATGGCTTCCTGTCATTTGGCTTATACGCCAGGGAGGTCTCTGCTGCTGGGGCCTCTTGAACTGTACCTGGGGCTTCTGCTGCCCCTGCTACCTCGGTGGTCCAGAGAACTGTTTCTTCTGTGGTTGGGAACTGGACTGAGGTTGGTGCCGCTTCCGTTGCAGCTCAAAATCTATGTCTCGGAGCGCCTGCTCAGCCTCGAAGGCAAAGGAAGTGGCCTCATCGTAACTCGCCGGCCTAATCAACATCACATACCGGCGAAAGGTAGGTCTCAGTCCATCCATAAAGTGCCGCAGTTTCTGACCGGCATCTCCCGCTATCATGGACACAAAATGGCAGTCCCTGTCAAACTTGCGGATAAACTCCACCACAGATACATCCCCCTCCCAGAGACTCATGAAGTCCCTCATCAGGCGGCCCGGACGTTGGCTGGAAAGTATTTCCCATAGAACAACTCTTTGAACCTGGCCCAGGTATGGGTAGCCAAGTTCACAGCATAAGCTACGCCCTCCCACCATAGGGATGCATCGTCTCTAAACATATAGATGGTGCACCTGGCCCGGTCACCATCCCTCATCTGCAGATACTCAAAGTGTAGCTCCAGAGATGGGATCCATCCCTCTGCAATGAATGGATCAGTAGTGCCCCCGAACTCCTTCGGGTTGAGCCGACGAAACTGCTCAAAAACATCCACCTGAGGCCTAGGAGCCTGCTGAACCTGCTCCGGTAGCCTAGCCATACCCTGCGGAACTCGGGTAGCTGGGTGCCCTGGCGGTGGTGGTGGAGGTCCTCTGCCCCCTCCTGGAATCTCATCCTGCCTATCAGTACTGGGATCACGTCTGGGAGGCATATCTGAATACAGTCCAATTTAAAACATAACCCCTCATGCAATTAATCTAGTTTTTAAAACAGTAAATTCTTAAATCTAAACATGAACAGTAAATCATCGTAAAGCATAAATCATGCAAATATGCAGGTGAAAACAGTAAATCATTTAAAACATAAAAGCTTACAGACTTGAGGCTTGAAGACTGAGCTGCAGAAGCTGGCGGCGGCACAACCCTATACATGACCTTTTCTCTGATACTAACTGTAACATCTACTTTTTAAAAAGTGCGGAAATATTTTTTTTAAAGCTCACATTTTGAAATTTATCATTTAGATAAATTGCATGCATTCAGTCCTACTAAAAATATCATTTTAAAATAATCATAAGTAATTACCAATAAAAATATAGCGGAGTAAAAACGAGTAAAAATCCCAACATCGAACAGTAATATAAAACAGCGTATAAAATACTCATATCCTCTCAGTAACATGAAATCATAAAATATGCGGAAAAATCATGAGGTCCTCAGGTCGTGTCACCCACCATGTCTGCTGACTCAGAGTTCAGCACCTCCTGTCCCCTCGACATCAAACTCACCAGCATCGCACTGGTGAGTCTAAAGACTCAACACACATGTACCATAAATAACAAATATATATACATAGCACACAACAGCGAAAAATATCATACTGAACATATCTTTCATGAACCTCAAAAGCTTAATGTAAACGTCATATGCAATCGTGACGTGTCAAAACAGCTCATCGTTAATCATCATTCATCATTCATCATTGGTGAATTAAGTTCATTAGAGGTGACTATCGTACATCATCATTTACGATGGATCCGTCATACATAGAACCGCGGTACCCGGCGGCTGTCGGACATCAGTGACAGGATCACCCATCCACTGTGCCTAGGCCTCATCATCATCATTTACATATACATCTTATGCATTTACATATAATTCGATAGCCACAACTAATTCCCATCATTCAAAACATCATTATTTACATCACTTATGAAATCATGCACAAATGCAAATTTTCTTTAAATTCAAGCAGACAACGTATATTTTCATAAAATCTTAAAAATCGTGATCATGATGCATAAGCATTTAAAATATAGTAAATTTATGCTCAGGGTGCTGCCAGGACCAAAATCTCACCCCGGGTGCCAAATGACCATTTTGCCCCTGGAAACCCAAAAATTACCGTTTTATCCCTGGACCTCTAAAATTGACCCGAAACTTACCAAACTCCTTAAAATGTCCCAAAACATATTTAAAATCATTCTTAGACGTAAACTCGACTCATTTCACAACTTAACCGATTCGTTTAAAAACTTGGATCGGGGTCCCGGTTTTAACCCGAATCGAATCGAAACTCAACCAAAATTTCCCCAACTTTTTACCACCCCGTAAACCCATCTAGAAGGTCCTAAAACCTCAAAAATCAGACCCCTAAACTTTCGAATTTTAAGATATCCAACTGCTGAAATTTCGTGGCTTCTTATTCCTCCAAACCCTAGTGCAATACTTCCCATTTTTGTTCCCTAATAGGAGTTTTTGTAGATTAACTCCTACATGTTCTAGCCACATTATGTGATTTAATATTTCTAAGAGTAACTTTTTTAAATTTAAAAAAAAAAAACAAGAAGAAATCATTTGGATGGCTAAAGAAATCGAAGCTCTAACCCTCCGGGTTTGTTAGAAACGAGACGACCTGAGTTACATGAAAAGTATGAGATTGAATAAGAGTCCAAAGTGAGTAATGCATTTAAATGAGTTATATATTTAAACTTGCAATACTTAATGCTTAAACCCGACGCTCCATATTGTTCTTGAAGTGTATATAAAAATATTTAATTTTACACTAATTTATGGGTCTTATTTTATGGTTTTCTTAGCAAATTCTCCATCCTTTTTTTCGCTTTAGTAACTATTTTTGATAAATAGCAATTAATAGATCGATCGGATCAATAGATAAATACATAGACATGTATGCGTGTGTGTGTGTGTGTATATATATTTAATGATTATTATTTGCTGTTTTCTGCTAGCAGATTTCAAATGACATCACTAAATATGTACACTTTTAAAGTTGCATTGAAATTATTGCTTTGGCATTTGGCTGGCAAAATTTATATGAATTTATTGTGCTTTTTATTGTTACGTCTCCATTGGTCCAGTGCGTTAGACAGACATTCATGACATAAATATTTGTAATCCAGCTACGAATTCTTTTTGTGGCTTGCAAAATATTAGTAGAATCGGCTCTGTCATGTGACCATAAATTATCTATGGTATAGGGATAGTGTATATAAATTGAAAGATGTGAATAATATAACTGTTAAAATTGATCTAAATAGATTAATAAAGGAAAAAAGTGTCAGAATTGAGTATAATATGAGAGTTGATTTGAATAGTATGAATTTAATTAGGGTAACATAAGATACATACATAGGTTTGATAATGTAGGTCAAATCACGTACGATTTTTTAAACGCAAAAACTCTAATGAAATCGTTTTACATATCAATTTTGTGAAACAGATCTTTGACCGACTCGAATATAAAAAAATATTCAGGCTTACCCTAATTAGTCTCCTTCGTTGCAGCCGATGCGCGATAATGTATTCGGCCTAAGTTGTTAAATCCATTGTGGTGTCTTGCTTGGAACCCTTCCAAGAAACAGCACAACTATTGAAATTGAAAACATATCCAGAGGTTGATTTCTGATCATCCACGTCTGATTGAAAACTAGAATCAGTATACCCTTCAAATTTTAATTATCCACTCCCGTAAATCAAGAACAAATTCTTAGTTTTTCTAAAATACTTAATAATGTCCTTTACGGCCTTCCAATGCAATATACAGTGATTCGATTCATATCTGCTTGCAACATTCAATGCAAATGCAAAATCAAGTCGACTAGATATATATCATACCATACATATTGCTTATAGCATACGCATATAAGATGTTGCTCATGCTTTCTGTCTATCGTCGGTTTTAGGGCACATAGGCTTAGATAAAGTCAAACCATGACACATTGAAAGATATCCTCTCTTGGACTCCTCCATAAAGAATCTCATTAGTATGGTATCGATATAAGTGGATTAGGTGAGCCCCTAGTATCCTCTTTGATCTATCTCTATAGATATGTATTCCTAATATATAGGATGTTTCACACATATCCTTCATGAAGAATTTACTAGATAAACATATTTTAGTTGACTGCAACATCTCCCACTAACCTTCTTGTATACACAAGGTACCTCAAGATTTTTGACAAAATCAAACACTTTGATAGTGTTGTCAAATCTGAGCTTTCTGTTTCTTGATGTCAGTTTGAGTCCATAGATGAATATATGAAGTTTGCATACTTTATGCTCACTTCCAACTGATGTGAATGTTTCAGGTTGAGACATGTAGATCTCTTCCTTAATATGAAATTAAGGAATGTTGTCTTCACATTCATCTGTCATATTTCATAGTCATATCATGCTGCTACAACTAGAAATATTCTAATGGATTTAAACATTACGACTGGATAAAAGGTTTTCTCATAGCCAATACCTTGTCTTTGAGTATATCTTTTTGCTACCAATCATGCTTTGAAGGTCATTATCTTTGAAAAGGGATCGGTTACGGTGCCCGAAAGCACAACGAAAGTTTTGAAAAATAATGTTTTCACAAGAAAAAATCCGAGCACCTCAAAATATTGTGTAACAAATAACAAAAACACAAAAATATGTCATGCATGCATAGAGTGTTGTAGAATTTCTTACCTATCAATCACAAGGATTAATGTTTTGGCTCCAACTAAGTTGTAAACAACTTAGCTTTTGATGGTAAAAAATCTACAAGCTATCCAAGAGCACTCCTTGCTCAAATTCCTTCAAATTAGGTCCACCATTGACAAAGACGATCCTCTCTAATTTTGCAATAGAAAAATTAGAGGATTTTTCTTTAAAAAAAGTATGCTTTCATCAATAATTGAAGAAGCCGAATTTGGGAGAGAAAAAGGATGAAAATTTCGGCCATAGCATGTGTGGAGAGAAGGAGAGGAAACTTTCTTGGTGCTTGAAAAAGTAAAAAGTTGCATTTGCATGTCATTCCTAGTTTATTGAAAAAGTTGCCTCCAACCCTTCACCTCCCAAGCATACAATTTTATTTGGGCATGTAACATTTACAAAGCCCATGAACTTTTATTTAAATATCTCAAACACATTTGAGACCATTTAAATTTTACTTGATTTTACTCAAGCCCACTAGTTGAATAATTTTATCCTATTGGGCTCTACAAGACCCAATGTTATTTAATTAATTCAACACTTGGAATTAATTTAATTATTTGAACTCTACTAGGTCCACTGGTGTTTAATTAATTCGAAACTTAAATTAATTTAATTTAGTCCATAATAATGTTTATGAAAACCACAATTTTCAAACACATTATTTATTTGAGCCATCTTTTAATTTAGAAACACTTTTACAAATTAAAAGCTACATTCCCCATAATCCTCTTATAGAAGTCATACTTCTATTTTTCTTTGCACTTATAAACTTCTTTACAAGCCGTTCAACATATTGAACTATTTTCTTTCTCAACGGGATCTAGAAAGTTAGCACTTGTGTGACCCTCAATGGTTCAATGATACAACTAGTCGTGGGTTCACATCTCAATGTGATTCGGGACTAAACATGTCCTTATATGAGCATATCACAGTTGCTCCATTCTTACTTATCAACTTCTTGATAATAAGAACGTCAGAACTCAAGTCTGATAGTTCCCAACTAATCATGTTAAACGCATAGCAGCATCGCTTACATGATTCCCTAGGTATCAAATGATAGTGCTTGCAAGAATCATTCCATTATGGTTAGCATATAGTACGGTTCTTTCATCTTATATATCCAGATCGATTCGACAACTATTGGTAAATCGAGAGCTGTCAAAGAATCGATACTATATGTCATGTCGTAGTTGGATCGATGGTGTAATATATGAAACCCCTTTCATAATTACCACCAACACTCTGATCAGATATTTCAAACTACATACACATGAGATCACATAGGACATCCATACCCGAAGTTAAGCGGTGAATCCCCGACTACAATGCATCAATTCCTATATGTTTCGACAACACCCAACCTTGCCAACTGATGACCCCATGAGATTCGTTAAACAAGTCAAAGTTCAATGCTAGCATATAGTGAAACGTCTGCCTTTCTTTTTCATAAAAAGTACTAGAAATTTTTTTTTTACACTCGATTTTCGTCCCTTTACATATATCACATGAAAATATTTTTATAAAATATTTTACCCTTTTAAAATAAAACATCAACCAACTAGAATTTTAAAATCAAATGAAATAGTCATAAAAATGAAATGTCAAAAGTTAACCAACCTAAAAAACAATAAATTTGAAAAGTATAGCCCATACTAAACCTCTAAAAAATCTCTCAAAAGCACAAATAAATTGTCTTAAAATCTTTAACGTAAATCATGAATCATAAATGCGGAAAAAGTAGAAGCGCTGGTCCTCGGGTTGTGTACGCCTTCAGTCCAGTCCAATCACCCATCAAGACCTCCCTCAACCTCACCTGCATCCATCACATCTAGTGAGTCTAAAGACTCAACACACCATAATCTTTATAACAAATAATACGTATAAAATCACATGCAACAGTGAAAAATACTTGTACTTAAAATATCTTTTTCATGAAGATGCATAAACTTTAACATGAACATTTTCGTAAACGTTTTAATGATGCATAACTTAAACCTTAGCCTTTTTCTTTTTCCTCAAAACATATCATAAAACCTTTTTATCATGATCATAAACATTTTTCTTTTCTTTTTTCCTTTTTCATATTCCTTTGTTGAATTCAGATCGTTAATTGTGACTTTCCTCAAACCTCAAAAGTCGATGGATCCATCTACATGTAACCACAGTACTGGGCGGCGGGGACACCAGCGACACTCTCACCGGTCAACTGGGCCTTGACCTATCCTCATCGAATAGAAATACGATCGTCGGGGCTCTTTCTGGGGCCTTTTCCCATAAATGGACTCCCTCTGGGGCCTTCTCCCCTCACGATATTCTCATTCTTACCTCAAACCTCATGACCTCAAATCCTCAATGGTGTCATGGGAAATACGATCTTCGGGCTCCAACTTGGACCATAACCCTCACGATATCTCCACATAACATCATTATAGTCACAATTACTTACCTTCCTTCAACGTTTTACATTTCCATCACTTTATAAAAATCATGCATCACATATCATCTTTATTTTTGAAACCAAGCATGTAACATTACTTTTAAATGTCAACCTTAAATCATAAAAATCCATGGACATTTAAAAAAAATAATTTAATCATAAACATTTCATAAACATTAAAAAAATAATCATAATATCATAAAAACAGCATTTAGAGCACTGCCATGACGTTTACTAATTTTTGGTGTAAAAAGACCGTTTTATCCCCGGGACTTGACATTTTGCGTTTTTGACTTTTTTCTTGATTTCTTGACTCTAACATGTCCCAAGTAATTATTTAAGCCTAAATTTATTTTTCTATAATTTTATTTAGCTTAAATGTTAGACTTTTTCATTTATCTTTAATTAATTGTTTTGACAGTGTTTTAATCCCGAAAAATCCCAAACTTTAATATAAATTCCTAAATTCTAAATTTAGTCTTTTTATATTATTTTAGCCCTTATGAACCACGACTCGACCTCCGTGAGCCGTTTTTCAATTAATTTTATTTTAAGAACCCTATATGACTCATAAAATTCGACCCCGAACCAACTTTAGATTTTCACGAGTCACCCCCAAGCCAAGTTGATCCAAACCTTGACCAACATCCTAGAGTACCCTACTGGACCCTAATTGTACTCAGAACCCACCCAAAACAACAAAAACAAAGGCCCCTCACTTACCCCTATGCAGCCGAGAGTTTCATTGTGACAGGACTCTATGCTTTTTGCGTCCAGGCCTCTACCAGCGAGCCCAGTCCCTGAACCAACCACCCGTGCACCCTACTAGGACTCTAGTGCATCACCTTAGCCCGCCCCTGAACCACAGACCGAGCCCCAAGCCCGTGGAAGCTGCGCGAACCCTGCACAATTCTGTGCATGTTCTCGGGTAGAGTCCTAGCATGGCTAGGATTCTTTCCCCAGCCCCTAACTTGAGTCCTAGCCTGGCTAGGCCCCTCCCTTCGACTGAACCAACCCCTGACCGACCTTGGCCAAGCCCTGGCCCAAGCCAAGACCTTTTTCCTGGAACCCGATCACCCCAACCCCTTGACAGCAGCAATCTGCTTTTTCCTTGTTTCCTTGTTTCTGTCGTGAGTTTGTTGATTGGTTAAGACTATAGTTCATATAAAAGCTTTGCTTAAACATAACATGACATCATGGCAGCCCCTTAACATTCCTAGAACAAGTTTTTGGATCAAACCTAATGAACTTAATACGTGCAAGTGCAATAATTCGAAAATACAGAAAATGGCTTCATGTTCTTCATGCATATGATATTTAAACAACATTATGATATGATGGACGAAAGAAAGAGATGTATGGCGTGCCTTTGCATTTTATACGCATGGATTAACGTTGACGACGAAGAACGGGCAAGAACCTTGGTATTGAATCCCCTAGAGCCTCTTCGAAACCCTTCTACCTTGAGATGTGCAAGTGTGTATCGTGTAAGGGGTGGTGGGGAGTGTTTCAAAATTCCTTGAGTGTTTGGCCATGAGTTGTGTTGCAAGAGTAGGGCTTTTTAACAAATTAAATACCAATTAACTTACTAACTAGGCTTAGGCCTATTAAGCCAATCAAATTAGGCCAATTATTATCAATTAGGATTTAATTAAATCATTAAAATGGTTTTGCTAAAATAAGTTTGTGACTTTAATAGCCGGGTTACTAAAAGTTCGTATTTTTGTTGAAAAACCGACACCGATAAAATTTACGTCCCGGCATATAAAATTATATCAAAACCCTATATTTTCAAAAATATGAAAAACCATCAACTATATTTTAAATAGTTAAAAATAATTATTTAATAAAAATATTTTACATTTTTCAGCCCTCGGTCCACGTTCCTCGATCGCCACTTGAATATTCCTTAAAAATACTATTTTATGCATGATGATAATAAAAATCATATTTAACATGTAAGCATGTATGTCACATAATCAAGTAGCAATTAAAATCAGTTAATTGCTCATTTTCAATTATTTCCTAGATTCGCATGCAGTTGGATTACGTCGTCTTAATTTTGGACCTTACAATTCCTCCCCCCATTAAATAAAATTTCGTCCTCGAAATTAGAACTTACCGAATAGATCAGGATAGCAACTCTTCAAGTCCCTCTCGGTTTCCCAAGTAGCTTCCTCTTCCGAGTGATTCAGCCACTTGACCTTAACCATTGGAATGACTTTGTTTCGCAATCTTCTTTCTTACCTTGCTAAGATCTGAACAGGTCTTTCTATATATGTCATATTTGGAGTTAATTGAAGAGGTTCATAATTTAGTACATGTGACGAGTTCGACATATACTTCCACAGCATCGAAATATGGAACACATTATGAACTCTTGCAAGCGCTGGTGGCAATGCCACTCTATAAGCTAGTGTTCCAATCCTCTCCAAAATCTCAAACGGACCTATAAATCTTGAGCTTAGCTTCCTTTTTTTGCCAAAGCGCATAACACCCTTCATGGGTGCTATTTTCACAAATACATGATCTCCCACTGCAAACTCTAAGTCCCTCATTCGTTTATCTGTATAACTCTTTTGTCGGCTTTGCGTCGTCTTCATTCTATCGCGAATTTTGACTATAAGTTCGGTAGTCTCTTCAATCATATCTGGACCAATATCTCTTCTTTCCTCGACCTCGTCCCAATGAATAGGAGATCTACATTTCCTTCCATAAAGTGCCTCAAAAGGAGCCATCCCGATTGATGATTGGAAACTATTATTGTAGGTGAACTCCACTAGAGGTAACTTTGGTTCCCAACTGCCTTGGAAATCAATAACACATGCCCGCAGTAGATATTCCAAAATCTGTATAACCCTTTCTGACTGACCATCGGTTTGAGGATGAAATGTTGTACTGAATAATAACTTGGTCCCCATCGCTGCATGTAGACTTTTCCAGAAAGATGACGTGAATCTCGGATCTCTGTCAGAAACAATGGATACAGGAATCCCATGCAGACGAACTATCTCTCGAATATACAAGTCGGCGTACTGAATCATGGTGAAGGTCGTCTTGATAGGTAGAAAATGTGCTGATTTAGTAAGACGATCAACTATCACCCATATAGCATTGAATCCCTTAACTGTCTTTGGCAATCCCACAACAAAGTCCATGGTGACATTTTCCCATTTCCACTCGGGAATAGGGAGTGGCTTCAATTTCCCCGCTGGTCTTTGATGCTCTACTTTAACTTGTTGACAAGTCAAACACTCGGATACAAACTTCAGAATGTCTCTCTTCATGCCTGACCACCAATATAGCAACTGCAAATCTTTGTACAATTTCGTGCTACCCGGGTGAATGGAATAAGGTGTGTCATGAGCTTCTTTCATAATAAGATCTCTCAAATAATCGTCACTAGGAACCCATAACCGATCTCGATAACGAACTATACCATCCACCTCTGAATATAATTTCCGACCCTTGGCTTCATCTCTAGCTCTCCACTTTTGCAACTGTTCATCAGTGGACTGCCCATCACGTATTCTATCTCTCAAGGTCGACTGTACTGATAATGTGGCAAGATTAGGGGCTTCGCCCCTAGCATACACTGTAAACTCAAACCGCTGTATCTCGGACTGCAACGGTCTTTGGAGTGATAGATGAGTGATAACTGCTGCTTTTCTTTAAACGTCTGCTATTCTTTTTCTTAAAACGTGCTAGAATTTTTTTTTTTAAACCCTCATAATTAAAAATATACATATATATAAATACTTTAAAATATCTTGTCACTATTTTAAAAATAAACATCCAACTACCATTTAAAAATCCAAAGGAAAATATTTTAAAACATAAAATCGTCAAACGTTTTACCAACCTAAAAACATTATTTGAAAAGTGTAGCCCATACTAAACTTCTAAAAATCTCTCAACAAGCATAAATAAAATGTCGTAAAAATCTTTAACTTAAAATCATAAACTTAAATGCGGAAAATAGAAGCGCTGGTCCTCGGGTTATGTGCACCTTCAGTCCAGCAAAGTCAACCATCAAGACCTCTCTTAACATATTCATAATCAATAGCACCTGCATCAATCACACCTAGTGAGTCTAAAGACTCAACACGTCATATCCTTGATAACAAGTAATACATAATACAGAACACATTCAACAGTGAAAAATACTTGTACTTAAAATATCGTTTTTATGAAGATGCATAAACTTTAACCATAAACGTTTTCAAAAAAATTTTCATGATGCATAAACTTTAAAGGAAAACATTTTCATAATGACGCATCATCTTTAAACATAAACATTTTCATAAACTTTATCATAAACCTTTGCATAAACGTTTTCATATCATCATAAACATATTCATATTCATATCATCATCAACATATACGTATTCATATTATCATCAACATATACATATTCCTTTTTTTTCTTTGAATTCAGATCGTTAATTGTGACTTTCGTGTTCGTCTACGTCTACGTGTTGGGCGATGGATCCATCTACATGTAACCACAGTACTGGGCGGCGGAGACACCAGCAACACTCTCACCGGTCAACTGAGCCTTGGCCTTACGTATTAACATATCATCGTATACATATACATATTCATATCCGTATACAAGGAAACAAGATCGTCAGGCTCCCACTGGGACCATAACCCTCACGACATTTCCAACATATCATCGTATTAGTCACAATTACTTCACTTCCTTCAACGTTTCATATTATCACCACTTTATAAAAATCATACATTTAATATCCTTTTCTTTTCAAAAACAAGCATGCAACATATCTTTTAACGATATCGTTTCCTCATAAAAATCCATAAATATTTTAAAAGAAACCTTTCAACATATAAAATTCCATAAATCTTTTAAATAAACATTTCAACATCATAAACATTTAAAATATGCATTTAAATCTCAAATATTTACAATAAATATTTTAACATATTAAATCATAACCTTATAAAATAACATTTTGACATAATAAATCGTAAACATTTAAAATCCATGTCATAAAAATTCATAAACATTTGAAATAATCATATTAGCACATAAAACAGTATTCAGGGCACTGCCATGACGTTAACTAACTTTTAGGTGTAAAATGACCGTTTTACCCATATACGTAAAATTTCCCGTTTTTTCACATTATTCTTAATTTCATCGACTCTAACATATCCCAAATAATTATTTAAGCTTAAATCTAATTTTTCATAATTTTATAAAGCTTAAAACTATGCGTTTCAATTAATTCGTTAATTAGCGTTTCGTGCGGCGATTCAATCCCGAATAAATTCAAAACTCATTATTTTGATCCCAAATTTTAAACATAACATTTTTAAGATTTATTCTACCCTTCCAAGTCATGAGCCACGCCCGTGGACCCTTGGATTAAATTTTTGTTCTTTAATTTTTGTTTTTGACACATAACCGAACCACCCGAGCCAACTTCTAATTTACTCGAGCCACCTCAAGCCAAACCCAAGCCAACCCATCTAGGAACCCTACTGACTAGCCTCGAGCCCAAGAACCAGCCCCTAAGTCGCACAATCACTCCTGGAAACCGACCCCAAGTACATGCGTGTGTGCGTTTGTAGTGTTCTAAGTGTAATAGGTTTCCTAGCCGCCTTGGGACACTACCAGCCCTTACCCATCAGCCACCCATGACCCTTACCGACCCTAGACCACGCCCAGACCCAGCTTAACCAAGCCCAGCACCTGAACAAGAGCAGCGAGCCATCTGAACTCTGCACAACAACCTCAATCTTGATGGCTTTCCTTCACAGTTCCCTCTTTTCCCTTGAGCCAGCAGCGACCCAGCCGCACCAGCCCCTATCCCAGACCTTACCCAACTTCCTTAGACCCTATAGGACCCACCTGGCTTGCCCCCAGGCCAGCCGCGAGCCCCTTATATCAGCAACCCAGAATCCTGCAGGGGTCCTAGCCATGCTAAGACCCTTCCTGACCCTTACCCACATCCAGCACGAGCCCCCCTCGAGACCTGGCCCAACCCCAAGCCCCCATGCATAGTGATCGAGTCTCTTAGCTTTGCACAACCCAACAAACACTCACAGTACCTTTCTGAAATAAATCCTACGGTTACCAGCTTGTTCTGATTCATGTTTGTAGTTATTTGGTGTGTTTCTAGGACCCTAAACTTTGAGTAAAACACCCTTAATCCATACCCTAACCATGGCAGTCCCTTAACACAAATTAAATATGATTTTTGAATCAACACACAAGAGTTAAACACATGCATATGAATAGTTGCGAAAATTACGATTTGAGGGCCTTGTTTTCTTTCAAAACATGTTCAAATAAATATTATGGTGTGATGATGAGTAAAAAGAGAATTATGGCGTGCCTTTGCATTATATACGCTTGAATAACCGTTGACGACGAAGAACGGAGGGACACCTTGGCTAGCTTTCTACTTGAAACTTCGAAAAACCCTCTTGGAAGCTATGTATGTGTGCTGTGTGTGTGTAGGGTGGTGAGGAGAGAATTTTCAGATTTTGAAATAGGGTGGCCGATTGTTTGTGGTGAGTAGGGTAGGGTTTAACATATTTTATACACTAATTAACTACTAACTAGACTTTGGCCTATTAAGCCAATTAAATTAAGCTAGCCCATTAGCCTAATTAGGTTTTAAATAAAATATTAACAAGGTTTTGGTAAAAATAAATTTGTGAATTTATTAGCCTGATTGCTAAAAAGCTCGTATTTTATTTGAAAAATCAATACCGATAAAATTTACGTCCTAGCGTATAAAATCACCTCAAAACCCCATATTTTCAAAAATACTAAAAAGCCATCAACCGTATTTTAAACAATTAAAAATAATTATTTAATAAAATCATTTTCTATTTTTCAGCCCTCGGTCTCCGTTCCTCGATCGCAACTCGAATAACCTTTAAAAATACATTTTAATGCAACCATGTAGAAAAATATATTTTTAAACATGCAAATATGCACAACAAAATTAATTCATCCAATTAAAACATTTAATTAAAATACAAGAGAATTTAATAATTGAATGAATGTGGTTTGCATGGGCCTTTAAATTTTCGGGGCGTTACATTTCTACTCAGTGCGTCTGCCACTACATTAGCTTTTCCCAGATGGTAGCTAATGTCACAATCATAATCCTTTACTAACTCAAGCCATCTACGCAGTCTCATATTCAGCTCTTTTTGGGTGAAGAAGTATTTTAAACTTTTATGGTCGGTGAATATCTTGCACTTCTCCCCGTAAAGGTAGTGTCTCCAAATCTTTAGTGCAAAGACTACTGCTGCAAGCTCAAGATCATGAGTGGGGTAGTTTTTCTCGTGAATCTTCAACTGTCTCGACGCATAGGCTATAACCAGGTCATTTTGCATCAGAACTGCGCCCAATCCAAGTTTAGATGCTCGGTATAAAGAACATAATCCCCTTGCCCCAATGGCATAGATAAAACTGGTGTTGAAATCAAGGCTTGCTTTAACTTGTCAAAACTGTCTTGACACTTGGATCCCCAAATAAACTTTGCATTCTTCTTAGTCAAGGATGTCAATGGTACTGCAATGGATGAGAATCCCTTGATGAATTTACGATAATAGCCGGCAAGTCCCAAGAAACTGCGAATCTCAGTAACACTCTTCGGTACTGGCCACTATTTCACTGCCTCGACTTTGCTTGGATCTACTTCAATGCCATCGCTAGAAATGATGTGGCCTAAGAATGCCACTCTATCGAGCCAAAACTCGCACTTGCTGAATTTTGCATATAGCTTCCTATCTTGTAGTACTTGCAGTGCTGTCTTCAAATGACGACTATGCTCCTCTTTGTTCTTCAAATAAATCAATATATCATCAATAAAGACTATAATAAACTGATCCAGATACGGCTGAAATACGCGATTCATGAGATACATGAAGATCGCCGGCGCATTGGTCAACCCAAATGGCATGACCATAAACTCATAGTGCCCATATCTCGTGCGAAACGCTGTCTTGTGGACATCTGACTCTTTTACTTTCAACTGATGGTACCCAGATCGAATATCAATCTTAGAAAATATCGATGCTCCTTGCAACTGATCAAATAAATCTTCAATTCTTGGCAGTGGATACTTGTTTTTGATAGTTACCCTATTAAGCTCTCGGTAATCGATGCAAAGATGCATACTACCATCTTTTTTTTTCACAAATAACACCGGTGCGCCCCATGGAGGATAACTAGGGCGAATGAAACCCTTGTCTAGCAATTCTTGGATTTGATCTTTCAATTCTTTCATTTCGGCGGGCACTAGACGATAAGGTGCTTTAGATATAGGAACAGTGCCCCGCATTAGATCAATAGAGAATTCCACTTCACGATCGGGTGGAATACCAAAAATGTCCTCGGGAAAGACGCTAGGAAAATCTCTCACAATATCAACATCTTCTAATTTCTGACTGATAGATTCCTGTGCAGTAGTGACACATGCTAGATAAGCTTGGCATCCACGCTTAATAAGCTTCCTCGCACATAGAGAAGAGATAATGTGCGGCATTTGCTTGTTTCTTGCCGCCTCGAAGACAAAAGATTTACCACTAGGTGGTCTAATAGATACCGATCGTTGACGGAAATCAATCGAAGTTCCATTTGCTGATAGCCAATCCATCCCAAGTATAATATCGAATTCGGGCATAGGAAGCACAATAAGATTTGCCTGAACTGCATTATTGAATAAACGAAGCTCCAGATTCTTAACAATATTAGACGTGAGCATTTGATCACCGGATGGGATAGAAAATTTGAAACCCAAACCCATATCTTGAGGAGTAATTTTCAGTCTTTTGATGAAGGTTTCAGATATAAAAGAATGCGTAGCTCCTGAATCTAGCAATGCATAGGTAGCTACACCTTGGATGATGATCCTCCCTGCGGTGAAAGATGTCTTTTAAATCTTTTTAGTGTTAAAACTTAAGGATTTTACTATCATTAATTCCCAAAATTATACGTAGAGTGCGTGTTGAACTTAAACATTTCTTGAAAAATTGCATTTTAGCCCTCCAATTTGTTTTGAAATTTGCATTTTTGTCCCCAAGAATTCGGATATATGCAATATGACCTTTCAATTTTTCGAAATTTTTCATTTTAGCCCTTGAATATTTTGAAAGTTACATTCATGGCCCTTAAGAATTCGGTAATTGCATTTTGGTCCTTTAACTTTTTGAAATTTACAATTTAAATCCCAAAATTTCGAAATTCTCCTAAATCCCCTTTATTATGATTTTCTTTAAATTTTGGCCCTAAGCTTTTTATTTGGAATTAAGTCATCCTTTACATAAAATAAGGCACAAAATCAATATCATTTTCCATGGTTTCTAACATCATAACTTAAATTCAACTAAGTAGGACATGCAACCTAATTTCCACTAGGTTAGATCTTGTTCCCAAATCAATTCTAATAACCAATTTAACACTTCATCCAATAAAAGCAATATAAAAATGCTAAATGACTAGGTTACCCGTGATAAGTGTAGTGTCTGCCTCTTCCTCAGCTTCCTTGACATTCATAACATAAGCTCGTGCCGTAGTAGCTGCTTTCCTCTTTGGGAAATCGTTAGCTTTGTGTCCATCCTCCTTGCAGTAGAAACATTTAAATGATCCCCATTCACATTTGCCTAAATGTAGACGGTTGCACACTTTGCATGGTTGCCTCTCGGCAGGCTTCGGTGCTCCAGGATTTGTGGCTTTGGTGGTGCTGGCTTCTTGACTGGATCTTGGGGCTTTTGAGGCCCTTGAGGTCTAGGAGGACCCGTATATGGTTTTTTATTCGGCTGATTGTTACTTTGGTGTAGTTGCCTCTTGCGATGTAGCTCAAAGTCAATGTCCTTCAAGGATTGTTCCGACTGGAAAGCATAAGTAACGGCAGTAGCATAGTCCAAAGGACTCATCATCATAACATTATTCCGAATGGTAGGTCGCAGACCATCCATAAAGTGCCTAAGCTTCTCTTCAGCATCGCTGGCAATAAAGGGTACGAAATGACAACCCCTATCAAACTTCTTGACAAACTCAGCAACAGTCGAGTCTCCCTGACGGAGGCTCATAAACTCTCTCTTCAGCCGTCCCCTAACGTTAGCAGTAAAATACTTCTCATAGAATATCGTTTTGAATTGAGCCCAAGTAAGTGTAGCAAGGTTAACACCCTGCTCAGCTCCTTCCCACCATAAAGAAGCGTCATCCCTAAGAAAATAAGTGGTACACCTCACACGGTCCGCATCTCCCATATCTAAATAGCGAAAGTGTACATCCAGAGAACGAATCCATCCCTCTGCAGCAAAAGGGTCGGTAGTGCCAGAAAATTCCTTCGGCCCTAGCCTCCGAAACTGATCACATATATCCAGCGCCTGCTGCATCTGCTGTAACTGTTATTGCAACTGCTGCTGCTGCAATTGTTGCTGATGTAACTGCTACTCGAAGAGACGAGCCATCCCCTCTAATGGACGTGTAGCAGCGTCTCCTGGTGGTTGTGGTGGTGGTGCATTTCCTTATTGATTCACACTGTTCTCTGCTTGGTTTCCATTAACGGGGGCACGTCTAGGCGGCATTTTATCTGAACGTTTTTCAAATTCTAACGTAACCAACATGTATTTAAATCTAAGTTTTCTAATCATGTGACATAGCTTATCCCATTTAACAATTTAAGCATGCAAGCATAAATACTCAAAAGCTAATAAACGTGTAACGTAAACATAATATTCATATCGTCATGCAGGTAACAACATATTAAGTCACATAAAGCATGTAAAACTTACGACTTGAGGCTTGATGACTGATCTTCCCGGCACTGATGGTGGCACAACACATCACAGGACCTTTGCTCTGATACCAACTGAAACGTCTGCCTTTCTTTTCATAAAAAGTACTAGAATTTTTTTTTACACTCGATTTTCGAGCCCCGTGAGCCGTTTTTCAATTAATTTTATTTTAGGAACCCTATATGACACATAAACTTCGACCCCGAGCCAACTTTTGATTTTCACGAGTCACACCCGAGCCAAGTTGATCCAAACCGTGACCAACATCCTATAGTACCCTATTAGAGCCTAGTTTTACTCAGAACCCACCCAAAACAACAAAAACGAAGGCCCCTCACTTACCCCTATGCTGGACGAGAGTTTCATTGTGATAGGACTCTATGTTTTTTGCGTCCAGGCCTCTACCAGCGACCCCAGTCCCTGAACCAACCACCCTGGAAGCTGCGCGAACCCTGCACAATTCTGTGCATGTTCTCGGGTAGTGTCCTAGCATGGCTAGAACTCTTTCCCCAGCCCCTAACTAGAGTCCTAGCCTGGGTAGGACCCTCTCTTCAACTGAACCAACTCCTGACCGACACTGGCCGAGCCCTGGCCCAAGCCAAGACCAAGCCAACCCCTTTTTCCTGGAACCCCATCACCCCAACCACTTGACAACAGCAATCGGCTTTTTCCTTGTTTCCTTGTTTCTGTCGTGAGTTTGTTGATTGGTTAGGACTATAGTTCATATAAAAGCTTTGCTTAAACATAACATGACATCATGGCAGCCCCTTAACATGCCTAGAACAAGTTTTTGGATCAAACCTCATGAACTTAATACATGCAAGTGAAATAATTCAAAAATACAGAAAAGTGGCTTCATGTTCTTCATGCATACGGTATTTAAACAATATTATGATATGATGGATGAGAGAAGGAGATGTATGGCGTGCCATTGCGTTTTATACACACAGATTAACGTTGACGATGCAGAACGGGCAAGTACCTTGGCTTTGATTCCCCTAGAGCCTCTTCGAAACTCTTCTTCCTTGAGGTGTGCAAGTGCGTATCGTGTAAGGGGTGGTGGGGAGTGTTTCAAAATTCCTTGAGTGTGTGGCCGTGGGTTGTGTTGCAAGAGTAGGGCTTTTTAACAAATTAAATACCAATTAACTTACTAACTAGGCTTAAGCCTATTAAGCCAATCAAATTAGGCTCATTAGACTCAATTAGGATTTAATTAAATCATTAAAATGGTTTTGATAAAATAAGTTTGTGACTTTAATAGCCGGGTTACTAAAAAGTTCGTATTTTTGTTGAAAAACCGACACCGATAAAATTTACATCCCGACGTATAAAATTATCTCAAAACCCCATATTTTCAAAAATATGAAAAACCATCAACTATATTTTAAATAGTTAAAAAAAATTATTTAATAAAAACATTTTATATTTTTCAGCCCTCGGTCCCCGTTCCTCGATTGCCACTTGAATATTCCTTAAAAATACTATTTTATGCATGATGATAATAAAAATCTTATTTAATATGTAAGCATGTATGTCACATAATCAAGTAGCAATTAAAATCAGTTAATTACTCATTTTCCATTATTTCCAAGATTCGCATGCAGTTGGATTACGTCGTCTTAATTTTGGACCTTACATATAGAGTCTCAATGTTGTCTCGGGTCATAAGGACTAATGGTGTACAACCATAAACTAGGACGTTTACACTCGATAAGTGAGAATCACTTGGAAAGTCCTTTATAGAGGGTTGTTCAGTGCACTCTACAAGAAGTACTTATCTACATGCTTGGACATCACAATGTCCCCTACCAATGAAACATGGTACTCACATCGCAGTTACTAGTCTCAAACTCGAGCGGCCTTTATCCTTCTTAACGGCGGCTGAATCGACTAGGAACTGTTTAGAATATACAGTATTCCAAATATGAGTTTCATGATACTCATCATATGAGCATCTCATATTCTTTCTACTATTTGTATATTCACATATTTTATCTATGCAACTAGCATGGGTATACAGAAAAAGATGTGCCAAAACAATAATTTCAAATATTATTAAAATAAAGATTGTTTATACATAGAGTTTCAACATGAACCATCGGCCAACACTTGGCTCGACGGGCACCTACTCTAACATAACCATGATACCAGGCGACGGGGACATCAGCGACACTCTCACCCGTCATTTGAGCCTTGGCCTTACGTATCATCATACACTTTCATATTAGTCACTAGAGCCAACTACCCATATGCTTTAAACCAATCGATTCGTGATGCTTCTTGAATAATGGTCCTGGTAAAGGCTTAGTGGATCAGCAACATTATCTGCGGAGCCGACTTTGTCAATCGACACTTCTCTTCTTTCCACAATCTCTCGGAGGATGTGGTACTTTCTCAATACATGTTTGGATTTCTGATGAGACATTGGCTCCTTCGCCTGAGCAATGGCTCCCTTGTTGTCACAAAACACCGGGACAGGAGCAACTCCATTAGGAATTACGCCCAACTCTTGGACAAAATTCCTTAACCAAACATCCTCCTTTGCTACAGCTGATGCAGTATTGTATTCGGCCTCAGTGGTGGAATCCGCAGTACAGTCTTGCTTGGAACTCTTCCAAGAGACAGCAGCACCATTGATCATGAATACAAATCCAGATGTTGACTTTGAGTCATCGATATCGCTTTAGAAGCTAGAGTCGGTATAGCCTTCCAATTTCAGTTCTCCACCCCCATAGACCAAGAACAAGTTATTGGTCATTCTCAAATACTTGAGGATGTCTTTCATAGCTTTCCAGTGTAAAAGACCAGGGTTTGATTGATATCTACTCACTACACTTAGTGCAAAAGCCACGTCAGGACGTGTAGATATCATCCCATACATGATACTACCAATTGCAGATGCATAAGGAATGCTTGTCATCGCCGCTATTTCTGCATCAGTCTTGGGAGACATAGACTTGGATAGGGACACGCCATGACGCATTGGTAGATGTCTTTTCTTGGACTCATCCATCGAGAACCGCTTAACGATGGTATCAATGTATGTGAACTAGGTGAGACCAAGCAATCTTGTTGATCTATCTTGATAGATTTGTATTCCCAATACAAAAGATGCTCCACCCAAGTCCTGCATCGAGAACTTACTCGCTAACCATATTTTAGTTGATTGCAACATCCCTACATCATTCCTAATTAGTAGAATGTCATCAACATAAAGTACCAGGAATGTCACAGCCCTCTCACTGATCTTCTTATACACACATGGTTCCTCAGGATTCTTAGTAAAACCAAACTCTTTATACACACAGGGTTCCATATGCTCACTTTCGATAGATGTAAACCCTTCAAGTTGAGACATGTAAATCTCTTCCTTAATTTCCCCATTAAGAAAGGCTGTCTTTACATCCATCTGCCATATCTCATAGTCATAACATGCAGCTATGACTAGCAATATCCTCATAGACTTGAACATTGCAACTGGAGAAAAGGTTTCCTCAAAGTCAACTCCTTGTCTTTGAGTATAGCCTTTTGCTACCAATCGCGCCTTGAAGGTCAATACCTTCCCATCCGCCCCAAGTTTCCTCTTGTAAATCCATTTACACCCTATGGGAAAAGTGCCCTCAGGTGGATTCTCAAGATTCCACACTTGGTTCAATTGGATGGAATTCATCTCAGATTCCATAGCTTCAAGCCATTTGGATGAATCGTCATCAGATAATGCTTCCTTGAAGGTCATTGGATCACATCCATGGTTAGGCTCATCACGGCCCTCTTCAAGAAGCAGACCATACCTCATAGGTGGTCTCGAGTCTCTCTTGGATCTTCTAGGAGCTTGTATCTCCTCTCTTGGCTCTTTGAGTGTGGGTTCTATAATTGTGGGTGTCTCTCGATCCTCTTCGAGTTCTATCATCTCCCCTTTTCTATCCAATAGAAGAAATTCCTTTTCCAAAAAGGTTGCATTCCTAGAAACAAACACTTTTGTTTCTTGGGAATGATAGAAATAATATCCAACTGAATTCTTTTGATATCCCACAAAGTAACATAAAATGGATCGACTATCCAATTTATCTCCCACTGCCTTCTTCACATAAGCAGGGCATCCTTATATTCTAAGATAAGAATATTTGATAGGCTTACCCATCCATATCACATATGGTGTCTTATCAACTGCTTTTGAATGGATATTGTTCAACAACAGTGCCGCTGTCTCAAGAGCATATCCCCAAAAGGATGGCGGCAACTCCGTGAACCCCATCATAGACCGAACCATGTCCATCAAATTCCGGTTACGACGCTCTGAAACACCATTCAATTACAGTGTAGCAAGCGGAGTCCACTGCGAGAGAATCTCATTCTCCCTAAGATACTCTTGGAACTCGGCACTCAAGTATTCACCACCTCGATCCGATCGAGGTGACTTGATGCTTTGTCCCAACTATTTCTCTACTTCACTTCTGAATTTTTTGAATCTTCAAATGCTTCAGATTTGTATTTCATCTAATACACATACACATACCTCCAAAAATCATCTGTAAAGGTGATGAAGTAGGCATGTCCATGCTTAGTGGTGATGTTAAGCGGACCGCACACATCGATATGGATCAAATCCAATAAACTTTTGGCTCACTCCACATGGCCTTTAAGGGAATTTTTGTCATCTTTCCTTTTGGACAGGATTCACAAGTCGTGAGAGAATTAATATCAAACATGCCTACTCCCACTAGCTTGTTCATCCTTCTTAGGGAAATATGTCCTAATCGAGCATGCCACAATTGTGTCGCATTTAGAGTATCTTGTTTTCTCTTGTTTGTTGTTGTTAATGCTTTGACATTGTTTAGTGGAATATCTTTCAATTTTAAGTTATAGAGATCGTTTTCAAGTTCTCATGTACCAATCAAACATTCATTCTTGTAAATGTCGCAAACACCTTTGCTAAATAAACAAGAATATCCATCTTTATCAAGCATAGAAATGGAAACAATGTTTTTCACCAAATCAGGTACAAACATAACATCTCTTAAATTAACTTAAAATCATTGTTCAAAAGTAAGTAAACATGTCCAATAGATTTAGCAGCAACTCTTGCCCCATTGCCCATCCTCAAGAAGGTCTCACCTTCCCTAAGTCTCCTACTTCTTCCCATCACTGCAAATCATTACAGAGATGTGAGCCACAGCCACTATCTAATACCCAAGAAGTAGAGTTAATTGAAATGTTTACTTCTATATAGAACATACCATTTGCAGAACCTTTCTGGGCAAGATATTCTCTACAGTTAAGCCTCCAATGTTCAGGCTTCTTGCGTGTTTACAGATAGCAACAGTCTTGTCAGTCTTAACTGGTGTGACTGCCACAACGGGATTCGGAGCTTGCCTCTTCAAGGGCACATTCTTCTTGGGACGTTGGAAAGAATGTTTCTTTTCCTTCCCATGTGGACCAATCTTCGTACCAGATGAAGAACCCACATAAAAAAAACGACTTCTCTTTCTTGATGGAGGACTCAAACGTAACAAGCATATTCACCAAATCCTCAAGGGTAGGCTCCAGCTTGTTCATGTTGACATTCACCACAAAAAGATCAAATGAGCTTGACAGTGACAAGAGTAACACGTCAGTAGTCAACTCCGATGGCAACATAAGATCCATGCCAACAAGCTTATCCACAAGCCCAATCAACTTTAGGCCATGCTCATGGACCAAAGCCTTATCTTGCATGCGTAAAGTGATTAGCTCCTTGACGGTAGCATGCCTAAGAGGCCGTGTTTGCTCACCAAAGAGCTTCTTAAGATGCAAATGAATGTCAGCAGCACTCTTTGCATCCTCAAAACGCCCTGCAGCTCATCATTCATAGAAGCCTGCATATAACAAGGAGTGCAGCTAGTCGGAGCTTCAACAGGGGGCGACTCAGTAAGTGTATATGCAATCTTTCCCAATTAATGGCTATTTTAAAATATTTAGTAAGATATAAAGTATGGACTTTTACTTCATAAATTTTCACTCCCACTGTTTTGACATTTTTCACTACCTTATAGTGAAAACGGGAAATCCCTTTCTTCAGTAGATACGTAAGGTCCAATTAGCGGATTATGACCCCGAATAATATCAGTCAATCATAATTCCTAAAAATGAGTTTCCAATTGCATCTCCATGCAACCCTCTACGTAAATTTTTGTCTCACGTTTTATTAGGATCCAATAATATGACGTCATTCATCTTTACGTGTCAAGCCTTACCCATCGATGTTGAACCTTAATGAACGATCGCCACGAGTTCCCTCAATAATATGAGCCGAAATCATGGGAGTTCCACATAGTTCACATCATCATGTCAATGGATGTCACAACATTCCGGTGTCCAGGGCTCCCCAATAACATGAGCCGAGCCCCGAGCACGGGTAGCGTTCATCATGCACCCATTGTCAATGGAAGACATGGAAATTATAAACACCTTTATAATTCCCCTTTTCGAGCTTGATATTAATTTTGAATCTTATTCAAAATGAGGTTTTTTAATTTTTAAATGTCTCATCATTAATTTTATTTAAAAGCTTGCCATGTTTGATCGTATGTTTGCTGGATTCATGCAACTTAGTTATTATAATAATAATAACGCACATACTCATTATTTATAATATATCATGCATATATTATAAACAGTAAACTAAACAAGGATGATCAATCACCCCAATCACTAATGGTCCGTGTGAGCCAAAAATGGGCCTAGGTCGAATTCTAGGGAATGCATGGGATGCAAATGCATAATTACATAAGCCTCCAATAATTACATTTATTCGATCTTCATAATCATCATGGCCCACCATCTTCCAATCTTGCTCTTCCACTATACTAATATTTACAAATAAATATCCATGGCAAATAGAGATACATCTCATGGGGTGGGAACAGGCTATAAACCAAGCCCACTTATAAATTGATAATTATTACAATCATTCAACACAAAATATCCTTGCATACACCTAGCAAATTGGGCTTGAACTTTTGATTATCCTTCATGCATAATATCACATATCATACACCATCAATTAATTATCACAATAATCAATTGATCCAATATTATATATCTTGATCCAATCACTAACCGCCACGATTATAAACTAAATGAACAAAGTAATTAATTTATTTATAACCGAATTTTATATAAATCACAATTTACTATAAATAATTAA
The DNA here is from genome assembly GCF_012295235.1 of Primulina huaijiensis. Taxonomy (NCBI): domain Eukaryota; kingdom Viridiplantae; phylum Streptophyta; class Magnoliopsida; order Lamiales; family Gesneriaceae; genus Primulina; species Primulina huaijiensis. The sequence continues at coordinate 13,346,000 of NC_133311.1, read as the reverse complement.
AGTCCAACTTCAATTATTTATTTTATGAGAAAATATATACAAATTTTTGTAGATTTAAACTTAAGGGCCCAAAAAAGACATTTTTCACCAAAAATATTTTGGTCCATTTAAAATTCACAAAATATGTTAACCATCTAATGGCCCAACAACTCAAGGCCCATGACACTTTGATATTCCAAAACACTTTTGGAAACCCTAGTCGTCATCGTCGTTGCCGGAGCTCCGTCGCCAGATTCCTGCCAACAAAAATAATTTATTTAAAAGATGGGGGTTCAGACAGCCCTTCGGGCAGCCGAAGCTGCCCGAAATCCACCCCAAAACCGGCCTCGATTTGTTGTATCGATTATCTCATGCGGTTAGAAATTGTCATCAACATAATATCATGTATTTGCTACACAATATAGTAACTTTAGCTCTGATACCACTTGAAAGGGGATCGGTTACGGTGCCCGGAAGCACAACGGAAGTTTTGAAAAATTATGTTTTCACAAGTAAAAATCCGAGCACCTCAAGATATTGTGTAGCAAATAACAAAAATACAAAAATATGTCATACATAGTGTGTTTTAGAATTTCTTATCTATCAATCACAAGGATTGATGTTTTGGCTCCAACTAAGTTGTAAAAAACTTAGCTCTTGATGGTAGACAATCTACAAGCTATCCAAGAGCTCCTTTCGCAAATTCTTTCAAATTAGGTCTACCACTAATAAGGAAGATCCTCTCTAATTTTGTACTAGAAAAATTAAAGGATTTTTTTTAGAAAAGCATGCTTTTATCAACAATTGAAGAAACCAAATTTGGGAGATAAAAAAGATGAAAATTCCGGCTATATCATGTGTGGAGAGAAGGGGAGGAAACTTTCTTGGTGCTTGAAAAAGTAAAAAGTTGCATGTGCATGTCATACCTAGTTTATTGAAAAAGTTGCATCCAACCCTTCACCTCCCAAGCATGCAATTTTATTTGAGCATGTAACATTTACAAAGATCATGGACTTTTATTTAAATATCTCAAACACATTTGGGACCATTTAAACTTTACTTGATTTTTACTCAAGCCTACTAGTTGAATAATTATATCTTATTGAGCTCTACAAGACCCAATGTTATTTAATTAATTCAACACTTGAATTAATTTAATTATTTTGACTCTACTAGGACCACTAGTGTTTAATTAATTCAACACTTGAATTAATTTAATTTAGTCCATAATAATGTTTATGAAAATCACAATTTTCAAATATCATTATTTATTTGAGTCATCTTTTAATTTAAGAACATTTCCACAAATTAAAAGTTATATTATCCATAATCCTCTTATACAAGTCATACTTCTAATTTTCTTTGTGCTTGTAAACTCCTTTATAAGCCGTTGAAAACATTGAACTTTTTTCCTTCTCAACGGGATCTAGAAATTTAGCACTTGTGTGACCTTCAATGGTTCAATGATACAACTAGCCGTGAGATCATATAGGATATCCATAATTACCACCAACACTCTGATCAGAGATTTCAAACTACATACACATGAGATCATATAGGATATCCATACCCGAAAGTAAGCGGTGAATCCCCGACTACAATGCATCGACTCCTATATGTTTCAACAAAACACACAACCTTGCCACCTGATGACCCCATGAGAGTCGGTAAACAAGTCAAAGTGCAATGCTAGCATATAGAGTCTCATTGTTGTCCTGGGTCATAAGGACTAATGGTGTACAACCATAAACTAGGACGTTTTCACTCGATAAGTGAGAACCACTTGGAAAGTCTTTTTAGACGGTTGTTCAGTGCACTCTACAAGAAGCACCTATCTGCATACTCGGACATCACAATGTCCCCTACCAATGAAACATGGTACTCACATCGCAGATACTAGTTTCAAACTCGAGCGGCCTTTATCCTTCTTAACGGGGACTGAATCCACTAAGAACTTTTTAGAATATACAGTATTACAAATATGAGTTTCATGATACTCATCATATGAGCATCTCATATTATTTCTATTATTTGTATATTCAAGGACTTTATCTATGCAATTAGCATGGGTATACAGATAAAGATGTGTCAAAACAATAATTTTAAAAATTATTAAAATAAATATTGTTTATACATAGAGTTTCAAAATGAACCCTCGGCCAACACTTTGCTCGACGAGTACCTACTCTAACAACCTTCTCCTAGAAGCTTGTGTTTCTTCAACTGGTTGTTGACACGTGGTATCTACTATTTCAGAAGTGGGTAGATTCTGAATCTTTTTGAGTTTTATCATTCCACATTTTTATCCAATATAAACTCCTTCTCTTATAAGGTAGTATTCCTTGAAACAAACACATTTGTTTCATTAGGATCATGGAAATGATATCCAATGGAATTATTTGAATATCCTACAAAGTAACACAAATTGCCTCTATCATTCAATTTGTTTCTCACTGTCTTCTTCACATAAGCAAGACACCTTTATATTGTTAAGAAAGAATATATGAGTAGCTTCCCCATCCATATCTCATATGTAGTTTTATCCACGGCATTTGTATTGACTTGGTTCAGCAACTTTGCCGCAGTTTCAAGTGCAAATCCCCAAAGAGATGACAAGAAGTCCGTGAATCCCATCATAGATCGAAGCATGTCTATCAATGCTCGACTACGACATTCTAGCACACCATTCAACCAAGGTGTGGCAGGGGGATTCCACTATAAGAGAATCCTATTCTACTTAAGGTATCCTTGAAACTCATTACTTTAAGTATTCTCCACCTCGATCAGATCAAATGTTTTAATATTCTTTCCTAATTGTTTCTCTACTTCAGCTCTAAATTCTTTGAAGCGTTCAAAGGCTTCATACTTTTATTATATTTAATACACATACTCACACCTCGTACTAACACTTAGCGGGCCACACACGTCTTTATGGATCAAATCCAATAGATCATGTTCACGTTCCACTTTCCCTAAGAAAAGGCTTTGTTCATCTTTTCTTTCACATAGGACTCGCATATTTCAAGAGAGTTAATATCTGACATACCAAACGTGCTCTCTCCCACTAGGTTGTGCATCCTTCTTTGGGAAATATGTCCTAACCTAGCATGCCACAAGTATGCTTGATTTAGACTATCTTGTTTCTTTGGTTTGTTGTTGAAATCTTGTTTACTTGGATATTCAATTATCATTGCCAAAATATTTTTTGCCTAGATAATTTCTTAATCCAGACTTTTTGTAGTGAAACAAACATATTCTAACTTATCGGACTTTGTGAGCCATTTAAGTATCCTTTGGAACTTGCCTCTTATTGGGTTTGTTTTTTTTGTAAGGGGCAGAACATTTATTTTCCTTACCTTGTGGGCTATTTTTCGTCCTTGATGAGAATCCCACTAGAAAACAACATTTTTCTTCTTTATGGTGGCATCGTAAGTCATATGCATATTGACTAGTTTCAGCACCATACAACTCTTGCATGTTTTGATCGAGTATTACCAACTCTTGCATCTTTCAGCACCATACGAGTTTCAGCACCCCACAATTTTTCTCAGCCAATCTTGAAAATCAGAGTTCGGTTAACTTGTTTTGATCGAGAATAACATAAATGGATTATGTGACGAAATCACAAATATACTGTTATGAAATAGATAATCATCGCCGACTATTTTAAATATTTTATAAGACAAAAAATATAGACTTTTGTTTTTATGAATTTCCTCCCACTATTTTGACATTTTCACCCCCTCCCCTGATGAAAATGGCAAATCCGATTTTTTTAGTGAGTACGCAATTCCCAATTGTTAAATCATGACCCTGAATAATATCAGCTAATCATAATTTCCAAAAGATAGAGCCCAATTGCAACCCTCATGTAATTTAAAACTTGGATAGTTCGACTGAGGGTTGTTTAGTGCATCATTAAATGATCAACCATCTGTATTAATGGACATCTTCATGTCCTTGCCGATAAAATATGATGTTTACAGCACAGATGCTAGTTTCAAGCTCAAACGACATGTATCCTTATTTTAGATGGCTGATTCGAATAGAAACATGTTTAAAATATATGGTACACTGCCTAATGAGTTTCATGATCTTACGTTGAGAGACAGACCTCATGTTATCTTTTGCATATTCAAGGACTTTATATATGCAGCTTGCATAAGTATACATATAAAGTAAATGTCACTATTGGATAAAACCGCAAAATATTATTAAAATAAATATTATTTTACATAAGAGTCAATAAAATCCAAGCCACAAGTTAGCTCTCTGGACACATACTCTAACAGATTTATTTGGGAGATGCCTAGAAGTGTCGCCTTGTCAAATTTTTAGAACACTAGTCAAAAGTATTATTTTTACTGCACATATACACGCACTAGTAGAATTTCCTTGATTTACTTCGCATATTAAATGAAGTAATAGGTAGATAATTGTCAAAGTAGACGCACGTGAATTAATAGGGTATCATTTTACTTCGCATTATCACCGAAGTCGTATCCAAGAAATTAGCGAAGTCTTTGGCTGGAATTAGACCGATGACGAAGTAAAACAACGTCTTCTACATCATCGATTTCGTAAAATGCAGAAGTAATAGCTTATATATAACTGCATAGTTTATATAGAATGACGAAGTAAATGTGTTGTATTACTTCATAGGTTTTGTATTTTTGTGAAGTAATTGATGCGAATGACTTCGGTGTTATGAAACTAAATTAGCGACAGTTTACATTTAGCGACGGTTTTGGAAAGATAGCCCGTCGCTAAATAGCGACGGTTTTTGACCTTACCGTCGCTCATTAGCGACGGTTTTACGAATTTCTGTCGCTAATTAGCATCGGTTAAACAAAATACCGTCGCTATCAAAAACTGTCGCTAACTAGCGACAGTAATTACCGTCGCTAGTTAGCGACGGTCTTTCATAAAACTGTCGCTAATTATATTGTTTTTTTAAAAAAAATTTATTTTTTAAATTTTATAATTATTCCTACATATTTTTAAATAACATCCTCAACACATCTAAAATATTTTAAATTTGTAAATAATTTATAAAACAAAGCTAACAACAAAATTAAATTCATAATAATAAATTAAAAATTAAAGCTAAAAAATATAATCTAAATCAAAATTAAAATCGACCGAGAGAAAAAATGAAAGTAGATATGAATGGAAATAGATATGAAGTGGTGTGAAGAAAAGCCGTGGAGGGATATATTTATAGGACATTTGCGACGGACATTTGTAATTTGTCGCTTTTAGCGACGGATAAATAAATATGTCGCTAATTAGCGACGGGTTTTATAACTGTCGCCGATTTATTTAGCGACACACTCTAAAAACCGTCGCTATTGGCAATGGTTATAACAAAACCGTTGCTAATTAGCGACAGTTTATAAAACCGTCGACGATTGATGTAGCGACAGACTGTTAAAACTATCGCTATTAGCGACGATTTAAAAACGCCGTCGCTACATATATCGGCGACACATTTATAAAATGTCGCTAATTAGCAACGGTTTTCGTATTAACCGTCGCTAATTCGTCGTTAATTAACCGTCTTAGCGACCGTTTAAATTTTTTTTTTGTTTTTTCCTCATCAAAACTAATCTATCGAAGTATAATGTTACAAAAAATTAGAAGTGAAGCCCGTANTTGATTGATATATATTACTTCATAATTCATAATCGCCGAAGTAACGAGTGGCGAAGTAAAAGCCAAAAATTCTACTAGTGACGTATTCTATATTTAAGATAGATACTATTAAATTAAATATAATATTCCGTTTATATTACTAGTAATTAGTGTACATGTATTTTTGAGTATATTTTATCGAGTTAAAAATATATTGTATAATATCTTATATACGACCATCATATGATCAATAAACTATTTTTGAAAATTTTAGAAAAATAAAGATTTGTAACGATTCTGTTAGGTTTTGTGAATATGAATGGAAATGCATTATGGGGAGGGAAAAAAAAAAAGAATACACAATGATAAGAAACATACCAAAAAATAGTTAATTAATTAGATTATAAAAGTACCGAAAATAATTTTTTTCAGAATAAATAATAACTTAACAGAATTTATATTCAGTAAATTATCGTTTTTTGGCTCGTGAAGAATTGGCGTGCATGCTCATACAAAGGACGTTGAATGTTCACTTTTAACGAATATATATGTCATATATATATAGCAAAGCAAAACCCTAAATGAAATAGACAACATGCTCTGTCTTCTTGATTTACATCTCATCTTGACGAGATTCGAAACTTCAATGACGACTTTGCATCAACTTGTTTACAATTCACATCATTTTTTGATCGTGAGTTCGAGAGAAATTCGAATCAGCAAGGTTGACCCGTCTCACGAATAAATAAATATACGTGAGATCATATCACAAGTGACCTACTAAATAAAGAAATGACGAATGAATGTAAAAATATATTAATGATATTTATTTTGCAATCATAATGGATAATAGGGATTGATGAGTCGAGGGTGGGAATACATACGTATATATGTGAGCTCTCTTTCAGTTCAGACTTACGATGACGTCAACTCGATGGAATTGGTGTCTTAAATTCTTTGACCCCATTTAGGTTTTTGGTTTTATGGCACGCTTTTCATTCATTACACCATCTATGTATAACAGTATTGCCTCGTCGGCAGCCTTTATTTCATTTGTGAATGCTATTTAATGTTATTTCTCGACCTCTTTGTACGTGTAAATTATAAGTTTAAAAAAAAATTTAGCCCTTGCACTATTTTGTGTTGTAAGTAATGAGGATTACAGAACATTTAATGGAATCTGATTTCAAGTTTCCTACACGAAGTTATAAGTCATTCAAAAATTACAAAAAAAAACACAAAAAGACGATTTTAAATGTCTAAACATTGGATGGAATTTGGCAAAAACGATGCAAGTAAATATGAATAAAACTTTCATCACGAGCTTTGCTCGTTGGACTGCTTAATTTCGATAGGAATGCACGAGTCCCTTGGCAAAATATTTCATTTTGTCATATTTTTACATATACTAAGATCCCAACCAGATTATAATGAATCTGGTGGACTCTGATATAATTTAGATGTCACGGCTCGCACCCGGGATGCATGGACATTGGCGTTGTTGAAAATTTTAACATTCAAAACAATAAGTCTCGTAGTACATCGATCAGATAGTCAAAGCCTCTCTATTTCTTAAATATTAATGTCTTTACAAATCAAAAATCCAGAAGAGAAATAGCGGAAACTATTACAATAAAAATAAGGTAAGAACTACTAGAAGAACTTGAAAAAACACGAATTGAAACAATAATCTTCGTTACCAATCCCAAAACAATCATTCATAGCTTTCAAATGTTTTTGGATAGTTATTTTTTGTGCTTCTACTGGGAAGGTCATGTTGTCCTAATTCTTCTCCCTTGAATGTACTTATTGTCATAAATAATAACATGCCATGCACCATCTTTAATTTATTCAAAAAATTACAAGGAGATTTGGTATGGATTTCCAAAAATATCTTTGTTATAAAGTGTTTTTGACTAAAAATATATGAATTTGGATATCAGTCATTAATTATATTAGAAAATTTTGAATCGGTTTTTATGGTTATTTGCAAGTACGAGGTCAACACTACGGAAGGAACGTGGACACGAGGAAATCAGACAAGTTCCGTTGTTCATATTTAGCAAGTGCTTCCATCTACAGATACTCTCTGCAAATCTTTATATATTCTTTGTTCATATTTATTCATAAATATTTATTCTACTGCATGTTGTGGATAGACGTTACAACATCTATATACAACACTTAAAATCTGATACACACAATCTAAATTTTTTCTGTACTTTTATGTTAAAAAAATCAACTTTCAGTAATTGATTATCAAATTAGGAATCCAAGTTGCATGAGATTATAGAAGTTGAATTTTATAATCGAATTCTCAACAAGTTTTTGTTTTGACGTACCTCGCATGCCCGCAAACTTAAAGAGGCTAACCCATTTTTTACCCATCTTAAAATGAGTCGTTAACCAAACCCAAATTTACTGCTCTAAATACACTTGTCTTATCCTTAAATGATACAAAGTTTATACGAATTTCAAGTAATTAAAATCCCAGGTCGTCATTTGGTTGGGTATTTATACAAGCTAAGAATTTAGGGATTTTAAGCTCAAATATAATTATTATACATTTATCTTAATTTTGCATATATAATTAGCTTACCATTTAATGGTGAAGTCTTTCCAAAATCTGCAATGGTGGGTAATTGATGGGTTATTGTCGATATTCTATAGGGCCTTGGGAAGGGAGTGGGTAGATTTGATTTATGAAAAGATGACTTCAAGTTTGGAATTCTTTAAATTGCTAAATTTAATATAATTTAAATTGTAGTGTTTGGATCAAGAGTGATCAAATTTTTTTATTAACCGCCCTAACCAAATTGCACTGCAGCGTTTTTCCAAATATTTTTATAAAAACCGCAATTAAAAAATAGCAATGATAAACCACGCCACATCATACATGGTTCGGTTATTTTTTTTCCCAAGAACAGCACCAAACCACTCCGTCTAAACCGCTTGCAATAATATTTGGCATATGATTATAATAATTTTTAAACAACATTTTCAATTAATTAAAGAAGTCGTCATTCATTATATATCAACTCTTTTCAAAATTATTACTCATACAAAATAAACTTATCTTCTTCTTAATTATTCTTCATATTAGTATTTTATTTGAGTATTTATTTTTTTAGCACAATATTTTGTTTGAAGTTTGAAAGTAAAAAATAAAATAAAATCGTATAAATGTCATTTTGTTGTGAGTGTGTTGTGTTTTTAAATTATTAAGTTAATTTTGAATCTTGATTATAGTTTTATCTTTACATTATTTGAACTATAATTTAAATTTAAAGACACTATATTATTGTTATTTTCAAATAAATTAAATATATGTTCTAATATTTTTCATTTATAAAAAACCGAAAACCGACCGCAACCGCTTGAAACCGCTCAAAACCATAAGACTAATTCTACATGTAAAACCGCAATTATTTTTTAAAAATACTAACCAACCGCATATGACAATTCGGTTTGAATTTTTTTAAAAAAAACCGCAAAACTGTACCGTGATCACCCCTAGTTTGGATAGAAGTATCTCATTTGAGAAGTGATTTAGGAAAATGGAAATTATTTCAATAATTAAAGGGTTTAAATATATTGGTCTGGTTTTAAAGAATTTCAAATTTATGATTTGAAAATTTTCAAAAAAAATTACATGGATTTATAGTAAAAAGTTAGAAATTCAAATACACTAAATACTTCCATAGAACACAACCTATAATTGTTGATATGTTAGATTAAATTGGGAGTACATAAAATTAAAATCACTTCATACAAATTCCATCCAAACAACTAAAATTAACTTGTGGCACAAACATGGTGCTGATGTGACAGTGATGCTACGTTAATGAAACATAGACATGATGCTGACGTGTGCAATGTCAAACAATACTTCCGATTAAAAAAGACTAAAATGTCAAAAATTGAAAAATACATGACTAAATTTGAAATTTGACAACACAGAGTCTCAAGATCGCAATGAGAGAAGAATTAAGAACAAAAATATAATTTTCCCAATTAAATTTGAAATTCTTCATATTGAAAAAATTGAGTGAGGTTATACACAAATTTGGCCCCATTCCTGGAGTTCTACGAAGCCATACCTGTGAACATCGAAAGTCCCTTTACAAGAGTAAAAATCTCCCCATCTCAAGCAGACAAATTTGATACATGCATATGCACAACATCCTTAATTGTGATATAAAATGCCTGAACAGTCCAGATACAGGTTGCAATGGTTTTCAAGCTTTGTCCATCAAAAACAGATCCCAAGCTTGGCCAAAAGTCAGGCACAAGAGCGAAAGGAAGTGTCAGGAACTAGGAATCTAGGACGCAGAGAAGTTAAGAAGATGACAGGTAACAAATAAATCAGATGCATTCTTCGGGGTATTTTATTTCAAACTATATCTTGTAGGACAATAACTTAATCTAAGTCTAAGTATTCTAAAAGAAAACAGGTCAGTTCCGCGGATGGGGACTTCTAAGTTCTAAATCATAGGATGTGTAGTTTAGAGGACATTATTGATCAACATATCAAAAGGGAGAGTAGTCCTCTAAATGCTTGAAATTGCTTTCCAGGGAGTGCGGCAGAATGTTTGTACTACCGTGGCCTTGATTATCAATTAATGGGACAAATCTCCAATACTCACGCCCACTGCAAAATAATCTTCGATGGACAAAAAGTAGTATCTGAACAAATGTCGCATGTGCCATATATGCAGGACTATTGAGTATTCAAAAGTAGAACGAGACCTCGGAGACCCCCTCCCCTCCCCTCCCCTCCCCCTTGGTCGTAGGATCGAGTCCCAATGAAACATGAAAGGAATCGAGGTCATAGTTCAAATGCAACCTTGCCACATATATAAAGTCTCAGTTTACCCATGTAAAGAAGGTACCACCACCAGAAACAGAAAGAGAGATTAAAAGATCCAAAATCTTATATTATACTGAAGCTAAAGAGACCACTGAAGTAGACAATGTTTTGACACAAAAAGATCCACAATCAACGTGTAATATGCATGTATCCTATGCACGAGAATCTCAATACTGCCTACACCACCACGGTTTCTTAAGAAACGGTACATAACTCTCGTTGTCAATAAGGCAAGCAACAGATTAACAAATTCAACCAAAGTTCATTTTGCCAAGAATTAAATAAATAAATGCATATCGACCAGAGAGCCATTAAAAACCAGCGAAATAAATCAGGCAGAACTTCATAACAATCGTCCAACAGCATTAAAAGTAAAATATCCACGTCTCAACACAAAAGTCTAAAAACAAAGCAAAACCCATATGCGGAGACAACAAAGTCCTTGCCGTGAGTGATTTATCAATCACCGCCAGCCTTATTGTAGACATAGGTGAGCCCACATTTACCACAGTAATGTCTATCAAAGTGATTGGCCATGAAAGTACCCGCACCACACTCGGCGTTAGGGCACTCCTTCCTGAGTCTCTGCACCTTTCCAGAATCATCCACTTTGTAGAACTGGAGAACGGCGAGCTTGACCTTCTTCTTCTTGTGCTTGATCTTCTTGGGCTTGGTGTAGGTCTTCTTCTTGCGCTTCTTGGCGCCTCCGCGGAGGCGGAGGACAAGGTGGAGCGTGGACTCCTTCTGGATGTTGTAGTCAGCGAGGGTGCGGCCATCCTCTAGCTGCTTGCCGGCAAAGATGAGGCGCTGCTGGTCCGGAGGGATTCCCTCCTTATCCTGGATCTTGGCCTTCACATTGTCGATGGTGTCCGAGGATTCAACCTCTAGGGTAATGGTTTTGCCCGTTAGGGTTTTAACGAAAATCTGCATTTTCGCCGCTGATATCTGTCAAATGCATCGGAGATGCGTCGCTGCATTCTTAAATAGTAGGGTTTCAAATCTGGGTTGGGCCTCACATTGAAAATATATGGGCTGAGACATGGGCTTTTTGTTTAAAAAAATTTCTAACGAATCCTACTATAATATTTTAAAAAATATTTGGCTGTGTTTTGGCCATTAATTTTTAATTTAAAAAAATTTTCCACATGTGTCAATAAACATACTTAACGGGTCGGTTCGAACCGGAATTGGTCTATTAAGCTTGGAATCGGAAGCGATTCAACGCAATCAGTTTCGATTTTTTTCATTTATGGAACATGTCCCAAATCGAATCAAATTATTTTGTAATTTGGCGCCCAAAATTGCAAATATTTTGGAAAATAGTAGAGAATGATATATCAAATTGTTTTTGTAGTTTGGCCCCCAAAATTGCAAAATTTTTCTCATCCTCTCCAAATTCAAGTATAAATATATGTTTTTTTAACATTTCAAACGACATGCAATTCTAAATTTATCTATAACCAATCTCCTACTTGTTATTATTTACTATACATTCACTAAATTTTATTTCAATGAGTCGTATTCAAACCGTAATGCTGCTGGTGGTGACGGAGGAGCGTGGTAGTGTGTGCCTTCAATGATTTTGGAATTTGATGAAGATTTTGACTACATTCCCGACTTTGACGAGTCTAACTTGGCCATGAGAAGGAAAGGCTATGGAACTCTCGATGAAGATGGTAGAAATTTTCGCACATCGTCGTCTGCTGGAGCAAGCAACACGATGACGAACACGATGTTGAGATTACAAGAGCGAAGCAAAGTTTGGTGGTATCGGTGATAACAGGTGGTGGTATCGTAATTTTGAAAACACATTTGATCAAAGTACATAAACTTGACCCTCATACCTTACAGTTATTCCATATATAACCAATCCAACAATAAATAACTGATAAAAATTTTACAATTACAAAAGATATTTCTCAAAAAATCATTATTAAATTTGTTACGAAATGTTGTCTTCCCTTTTTAATAGAAAAACAAGTTGGTTTTTTTTTTCTATTACTATTCAACCTGTTTTACACAATATTTCTATGCACGTACTTAAGAAATATTGTTTTGATATGTATAAGGAATACAAAGAATCATTAATTTTTCATCTTTCGAATATTACTTGTAGAATTAATTTGACAATTTCTATTTAGACTAATATAAAATTGAAATCTTATTTTGTTGTCACGTGTCATTGAATTGATGAAATTTAGACTATGAAAAGATAATTTTGTCTTTAGATAAAATAGAATTGTCACACGCATGTTATACTATAATTAGATATGTTTTAAATATTGCTAAGGTTTTATTGCATACAAAAGAAAATAATGTCGATCACATTAGATAATGCAAGTGTCAATAATATTGCGATTAAATACCTTAGAGATTCATTAAGACCGATTTTAGAAGGTGATTTGCATCATGTTAGATATGCATGTCATATAATCAATTTATGTGTTAAATGTGCATGTAAAGTCCAGAAAATTTGAAGGTCCACGTGAACCACGTGCATGCAAGTTATTAAATTTCTTAGGTATTTTAATTAAATGGTTTTAATTACATGAATTAAATATGATGTGTATGTTTACACATTAAAATGTACTTTTCTACATGAATGCATAAAACGGTGTTTTTAAAGGTTATTCGAGACGCGATCGAAGACGGAGACCGGGGACCATTTAAGGGAAAATATTTTTATTAAACAATAATTTTTAATTGTTTAAAGTGTGTGTATTTTAAATGGAACTTTCAAAAATGAGGTGTTTTGTGATTATTTTATACGCCGAGTCGTATTTTTAAACGGTATTCGATTTTCAACGAAAATATGAACTTTTCGAGAACTCAGCTAATGTTTACACAAACTTTCCTAAACAAAATATTTTAAATATTCACTAACGGGCTTAATGGGCTTATTATACTATGTTAATGGGCTTAAGCTTAAACCACTTCTTTTATATCAAATAATCAAGGCTTCCAAGTCTTTTATTTATCCCAAACTCACGTCCCAACCCCCCAAAACTTGTGTTAATGATGCATAAAGGGGCTGCCATCATAGGGCTATGGGAAGGAGTGTTTTTACACATGTTTAAGGGCATTTAAGTGGGTGTTTAAGGGCTGGAAAAGATTTGGAAGGAATAAGAACGAAAATAGACTCCTTAAGGGCTAGGACTCTTCGACTAAGATTCTTCGAGGGTGGTCACGGCTACTAGCTGCTTGAAAGATCGAGTGTGCTAGTGCCTTCGAAGGCATTTCGAACATTATATTCTCCAATGAGCTGCAATAGCTCGTGTTCTAAGAATGTTAACACCTGTGAATTAAATCGAGTTTGGTTTAAAACCAAGTGGAAGAAACTCGAAGTAATCCTTCGTGAAGAAGACTGTTATTAGAAAAAATTTTAACTTATGTAAACTGAATAACTGAAAAAAGGTAGATTAGTTTTTGCATTCATCAATTCAGTTATGGTGACAACTAAACTGACGGATACTCTAACTAATCAAAACAATTTGTAAACAGCAGTTAATCAGTTAAATACACAAGATATGTTTATGGATGTTCAGAGACTTCAACTGCTCTTACGTCACCTCTTCTACCACCACGGGTAGGATCCACTAGAAGACTTTGATTTATACAACTCTTTGTACAAACCCACTCAGGTAGGACTTACACAACTGCCTAAACTGAACTCCTAGCTACGACTGAAGACAGCACTTTCTTGCCAATACTTATTTAACGTCTATGTGTCAAAGATTGCATACACAAGTTTAACGTCTTTGTGCAAGACAGTATTTGAGTGGCTGAGAGTGTTTGTGTGTGTGAGAACTGAACAAGGATGTTCTCACACACTGAGGGTTAAAAGCTTCTATACTAAGCTGATAACACGTTGAAGTATTCTTTTGGGCTGATTGCTTCTGAAAGCCGATTTGCAATGTGCGTGCCCTTTCTTTTCTCTCTTATTTGCGTTTAAGCTTTTTCACTCTCTGTATCTTGTTGTTGTTGAGTCTTCACTGATCTTCTCTACATATAGGAGGGAAAAACTGTTCGTACAGTGAGACTCATTTATTGTATCCGTTGCATCTTGAATTCGTTTCTTGGACTTTGTGTCTCAACTTTTCGACTGCCCTTCTGAAACGTTTTGTCTTTAATGCTCTGATGCAACGTCCATTATTGTCCTTTGACTGGATAATGGCTTTGTTCCTTCACGTACAGCTGGAATCCACTGAAAGAGTTTGTCTTCATCTTCAACTGAAAGATTTTGACTGATGCTTCGGACTGGTCAGCTGAAATGATCTTCAGTTGGGCTGGTGAAATCAGTTGAACTTATTTCACTCTCGTTCAGTTGAATTGATCAGCTGGGTTTCTTCATCAGTTGAATACTCCTTCGGCTGGCCAGGCTTCTGAGGTTCTCCTGCTGAACCACCTATCAATTGGACAATCAGCTGGACTACTCAATTGACGTAACAGTTAGACTGATTCAGTTTGTGCGATCAGTTAGGTCTTCAGTTTGCGATGTAAACAGCTCGTGACTGATCCTAACTTCTGCACACTAAGTTAGATTATTAGTAACACAAAATAACAAGTTTTGTTAACATCAAAATCAAGATTGCGAACTTGAAAAGTTCCAACACTGCTGTTAGGGCACGTCTAGGGGTCCTAAGGAGGCTGAACCATGGTCCTATATAGGCTACACGATGGATGGTTTGAGGCTAAGGGGCTGTGGCCATGAGAGGTGGAGTTGCACATGCAAGGGATCGGGTTTGGGGGTGTGTGGTTCTAGGTCTTCTAGGCTCAGTCCAGTAGGATCCTTAGGGGTTATTCATGGTCCTAGGATGGTCAGCTTGGGTCTGGACATGGCTGATAGAGGCTGGACTCGAAGGGAGTAAGGGTTTGCAATCTAAGGTTTTCTTTCAAGTTTGAGCAGAAAATTCCAGCGAGGTTTTGGGCTTGTGCAAGGGTTATAATTGTCTTTATTTGGGATGAATATGGTTTACCTAGGTATTATTAAGCTTTGGTTCAAGTTTGGTTAAGTTACGAGTCAAAATCGAGATGTACGTCTAAGTTTCAAAATGAATCGAGGAAATTATCGAAAACCTAAATTTTAAGCCTAATGAATATTTAAGAGAGTGTTTTAAGGTAATAGGTTAAGTTTGGAATGATTTGGGACGTCGTTTTGAGATCTAAGAATAATTATGGGAAATTATTCTTCTAGGGCTACAACGGTCATTTTACACCTTAAAAATAGTACACGTACTAGCAGTGCCCTGAATGATGTAAAATATGTTAAAATTTTTATTTTAAATGTTTATGAAATTATATGATGAAACGTTAATGCTAAAAGACATGTTGTGTGCTTGGTTTGAAAGAAAAATGATTTAGATATGCTTAAATTTTTATGAGTGATGGAAATATGAAAAGTTGAAGTAGATGAATTGATTGTGACTAATACGATGATTATGATGATTCGATGATATGTAAGACCAAGGCTCAGTTGACGGGTGAGAGTGTCGTTGATGTCGCCACCACCCAGTAATATGGTTACACGTAGATGGATCCATCGACCTTCAGCTGATACGAAAATCACAATTAACAATCCGAATTCAATAAAAGGAAAACGTATACGTATATAATGAAAAGTGAAATGTATACGATGAAAAGTAAAAGTGTTTAAGCTATGCATGTTCATGAAAGCTATTTTAAGTAAAAGTATTTTCACTGTTGTATGTGATTGTATATGTTTTACTTGTTATCAAGATTATAGTTTGCTGAGTCAATAGACTAATGACTATGTGTGATCGATGCAGGTGAGCTTGATATTGATGTTAATGGAGGTCTCGATGGTTGATCTTGCTGGAATGAAGGTGCACACAACCTGAGGACTGTCGCTAGTTTTCCGCAAATAAAACTATGTTTATGATTTAAGTATACGTTAAAAGATTTTATGACTTATGATGCTTTTGAGAGGTTTTTGAGAGGATGTTAGAGTTAAGTTTATTTGAAATAATGCTAAGTTTAGGTTTGGTAAACGATTTGCGATTTTTTGTTTTGAATTATTTTTTTTGGATTTTCAAATATAGTAGGTGAAACGTCCACTACTCGTTTTTCTTAAAAAGTAATAGATTTTTTTTCCTTATAAAATATTCGGCCAATTCTATACATATATATATACTTATTTTTAAAATAACATTACCCCATTTTAAAAATAAAACAACCAACTATTAATTGAAAATTCAAAAAGACTTAATTCAAAACGTAAAATCGTATATCGTCAACCAACCTAAACTATCAATATTCCCAAAAATATATTAATACTAACATCCTCTCAAAAACCACTCAAAATCATCATAAAAGTCGTAAAAATCTTTAACGTCAACTTAAATCATAGATTTAATATAAATGCGAAAAACTAGCGCTGGTCCTCGGGTTATGTGCACTTTCAGTCCAGTAAGATCAACCATCAAGTCCCTCAACAACATCAATATTATGCTCACCTTCATCGATCACACCTAGTGAGCCTATTGACTCAGCAAACCATAACCATGATAACGAGTAATATGTATACAATAACATATAACAGTGAAAATACTTTTACGTAAGATAACATTTCATAAACATGAATAAACATAAACATTTTTCCTTTATCATAAACATATTCCATTTCATCATATACGTATACGTTTTCCTTTTCGTTGAATGCAGATTGTTAATTGTGACTTTCATATTAGCCGAAGGTCGATGGATCCATCTATATATAACCACAGTACTGGGTGGTGAGGACATCAGCGACACTCTCACCCGTCAATTGAGCCTTGGCCTTACATATCATCGTATCATCATAATCATCATATCAACGTATTAGTCACAATTACTTCACTTCCTTCAACATTTCATTTTTTTCATCACTTTATAAAATTCATGCATAAATAAATCGTTTTCTTTTAAACCAAGCACGCAACACGTCTTTTAGCATTAACGTTTCATCATAAAATTCAATAAACGTTTAAAATAAACATATTAGCATATTTTACAGCATCCAGGGCACTACCATGACGTTTACTAATTTTCAGGTGTAAAATGATCGTTTTATCCCTAGACGTAAAATTTCTTGATTTTGATTTTTTCTTACTTTAGTTGACACTAGACCAATCTCCTCCAAATTCAAGTATAAATATATGTTTTTTTTAAATATTTCAAATGACATGCAATTCTAAATTTATCTACAACCAATCTCCTACTTGTTATTATTTACTATACATTCACTAAATTTTATTTCAAGGAGTCGTCTTCAAACTGTAATGCTGGTCGTGGTGACGGAGGTGTGTGGCAGCGTGTGCCTTCAATGATTTTGGAATTTGGTGAAGATTTTGACTACATTCCCGACTTTGACGAAGTCTAACCTGACCATGAGGAGGAAAGGCTATGGAACTCCCAATGAAGATGGTAGAAATTTTCGCACATCGTCATCTGCTGGAGCAAGCAACACGATGACGAACACGATGTTGAGATTACAAGAGCGAAGCAAAGTTTAGTGGTATCAGTGATAACAGGTGGTGGTATCTGTGGTATCGGAATTTTTAAAACGTATTTGGTCAAGTGCATAAATTTGACACTGATACCTTACATTTATTCCACATAGAACCAATCCAACAACAAATAACTGCCAAAAATTTTACAATTACAAAAGATATTTCTCAAAAAATCATTATTAAATTTATTACGAAATGTTGTCGTCCCTTTCTAATAGAAAAACAATATGGTTTTTTAATTTTCTATTACTATTCAACTTGGTTTACATAATATTTCTATGCAAGTACTTAAGAAATAATTTTGATATGTATAAAGAATACAAAGAGTCATTAATTATGCGTGTTTTGAGTATTACTAGTAAAATTAATTTGACAACTTCTATTTAGACTAATATAAAATTGAAATATTATATTGTTGTTGCATGTCATTGAATTGATGAAATTTAGACTATGAAAAGAGAATTTTATCTTTAGATAAAATAGAATCATCACACACAAGTTATACTATAGCTAGATATATTTTAAATATTGCTAAGGTTTTATTGCATACAAAAGAAAATAATGTCGATCACATTAGATAATGTGAGTGTCAATAATGTTGCGATTAAATACCTTAAAGATTCATTAAGACCAATTTTAGAATTTGATTTGCTTCATGTTAGATTTGGATGTCATATCATCAATTTATGTATTAAATGTGCATTTGATGAAATTATGGTACTATGATAGAAAAATTCAAAGGATGTGAGAAATTATTACGTCAAAGAATATATAGTCATAATTGGAAAGAATTAGTCATTGCTTACGAAATTATATATAAAAAATTTTCCTCCCTATTAAAACTTGGTGGATTTCTTTGTATCACTTGCTTAGTATGTTGTTACGTTTTAAAGATTTGTTTAAACCATATTACAAACAATATTGCGGCAGAAGCTTTAATATTGACCGACTCTTATTATGATATTTTGAGTAAGTGTGTTTCTTTGTAGGAAATTTTTAAGAAGCAACTGAATTTTTTTTTCATTAACTACCCTACTGCAAGCATGTTGTGGGGCCTCGGGTCCGACATCTAATATTAATAATTATAAATGTAACAAATCAAATGATTGAGTAAAATACATAATCAGTGGTTCACCAACCGACATAAATATCGTTAAAATAATTTAAAGATCTCAAATACTTGAAATATAAATTTTAACATGCCAAAATAAAGTAGTGAACCAAAGAAATCCAAACATCATCACATAGCTCCTAAGACCCGAGAATCCCACTCTAACTCGTATCTCCTCGCCTGGAGCTGGACTCTGGCATCCCAAGCCTCTCCTCACCTACCGTCAAGCACATGAAAACAAGAGGTAGCCGATGTGCCGGTGAGTATGAACTCAGTATGATACAATCAATAACATATGATATTTAAAATGACAAATATTTCATATGAAATTCATAAAGATGCAAAATAATGCAATGCATGATCAGAAGTTGTGGCTATCAATAAATCTCAAGATCAAGTGAATCATCTGGTCATAAGGTACCCAAGGGAAAAGAATCCTCAAGCAACATCCACCTACTCATCCGCTCGGGGTGGGGTGTTGTGTTCTACAATCCCAGGACTATGGTGTGCCTATAGAGAGTGTTCAGGCCATAGCAGCGACCTCCGCATACACTATGCCAACTCAACTATAGCCTCATACGTCCAACAAATCAATAAATCAAGGCGACCTCCGCCATATCAAATCTGAATCAACAAGTGGCTCAATATGCAATGTAATGATGCAAATCAATAACATCATATCAATATCATAATAAACTCATCTCAAGACAATAATCATCATCAAATCACAAGTAATCCATCGAGCCATAGAATTTTCAATTAAAATAAAAATGATACTTTTACCTCGTATGTTACCGACCTTAACATACCTTTCAAATATTACCAAAAGGAGATCGAAAGGTGTAGCCGAGAAGTCTTGAATCTCTGAAATATACTATAACTCAAGAACTTGGTTCATTTATCAAAACAAAGCAGTTTCTGTACAAAATTCATAATTAATTCAATATTGCTTCAAATCAATATCCACGAATTGGATATGCAAGAAAACTCAAAGCCCAACAATTGTTCTTCACAAAGTTTTGTCAAAAAAGTTTTTTACCCATTCGTTCATAATCTGAAACATACAACATCATTCTCGCGAATTCTGCGTCAACATATTTCTGGCACACTTTATTATTTTGAGTATAACTTCTTCAATATCCAATGGAATCAAGCCAATTTGTTATCATTTTGAAGATAAGACAATGTTCTATAACTTTTATTTGAACATCAAATTCAGAATCCCAACCGATTTATACCAAAATTTGAATAAACATAAGGCATGTACACAAATCTGCACTAACTCGGATTTCCAGACCAGGTTTCGTAAAAATTACATATCTCTCTCATTTCTTCATGGAATTGAGTGATTTAAGAACCAAATCAAAGCTAACTTGATGGTCTACAAGTTTGATGAAGACCATAACTCCAAAATCCAAAAAAAACCATCTCATAAACCCGAAATACAGTTGGAATAAAAACTGATCTTGCAAAGAAACAAGAAACCATGCTCATATCCATTTTAAATTCAAACTAGCACAAATACAACATCTCCAAAATCTCAATATCTTAAATATCAACTCAAATATCAATTCTAAATTTCAACCCATTTCCAAACTTGAACAAAAATGGGAAAAACTTACATCCTTGTGAAGCCCCTGATGAGAGGATCACAAATCTAGCTTCATTTCATATTTTTACTTGAGCAATCTCCCATAAAATAAGGAAGAAATTTCGAAAATTGAAGGGGAGAGGGTTTCGATGGAGGAGAAGGAAGAGAAATGATTGGAATAGGTGAAGGTGAGCTTACATAGTCAATTTTCGCGTCTGTAGCGCCGCAGCGCCATTTTCTAGCGCCTCAGCGCCAAATTTTCGAACTGTCAGCGCCTAGGTGCCACTACTCAAGCGCCGCAGCGCGTGAATAGTAACTCGTGAACAGTAACTTTTTTTTTTCAAATTTTTTTTAAAAATCAGGCATTACAATTTCTCTTCTCTAAAAATAGATTTCGTCATCGAAATCAAATCATCAATTTCAAGTCTACGATATGATGATCAATACTGAATGTAAGATCGAAAATAGAAGCATACTTCATTTGAATAACTCTGGATATTTATGTCTCATTTTTTCTTCTAATTCCCAAGTTGCCTCCTCGACACCATGTCTGTTCCACTGTACTTTAATCAACGGTATCAATTTATTTCTGAGTTGCTTATCTTTTCTGTCTAGAATCTGAATCGGTCTCTCAATATAGCTCAAAGTCTGATCTAACTCAACCTCGTCAGGTGGAAGTACATGAGAAGGATTTGGATGATATTTCCTCAGCATAGACACATGAAAACATCATGAACACCTGATAATGCAGGAGGAAGAGCTAATCTATAAGCCAAATCACCAATACATTCTAAAATCTCATACGGACCTATGAACCTCGGTGATAATTTACCCTTCTTTCCAAATCTATCTGTACCACGGAAAGGAGATATTTTCAGAAAAACTCTATCACCTTTCTCAAAAATCAACGGTCGTCTCCTGATATTTGCATACTTAGCCTGCCTATCCTAAGCAGCTCGCATACGACTCTGAATCAATTTCACATTTTCTGTCATATCTCTTATCATATCAGATCCTATAATTGGTGCTTCAGATAAATCGTCCCAATACAGAGGAGATCGACACTTCCTTCCATATAGTGCTTCAAATGGTGACATTCCAATGCTCACTTGATAACTGTTGTTATAAGAAAACTCGACAAGTGGTAACGAATCCTGCCAACCAATACCGAAATCCATCACTACAGCTCTTAGCATATCCTCTAATGTCTGAATAGTACGTTATGACTGTCCGTCTGTCTGAGGATGATATGTTGTACTCAAATGCAACCGAGTACCAAGGGCCTCTTGTAAACTCTGCCAAAAATGAGAAGAAAATCTGGGATCACGATCTGATACAATGGACTTAGGCACACCATGCAATCTCAAAACTTCTTTGATATACAATTTAGCCATCTGATCATGCCTATATGTCATCTGATAAGGAATGAAACATGAAGACTTGGTTAATCTGTCAACGATAACCCAAATGGCATCGCAACCCCTCGACGACCTCGGCAATTTCGTGACAAAGTCCATGGTGATATGGTCCCACTTCCATTCTCGAACCTTAAGGCTATGCAAAAGACCTCCTGGTCGCTTCCTTTCTGCTTTCACTTGTTAACAATTCAAACATCGAGATACAAATTATGCTATGTCAGATTTCATTCTTTTCCACCAAAATTGTTTCTTCAAGTCATTGTACATCTTTTTTCTTCCAGGGTGTACACTGAATTTACTGTAATGAGCTTCACGCAAAATCTGCATCCTCAACTCTGAAATATCAGGAACTACAATACGATCATTCACAAACAAAATACCCTCATTATTGACCCGAAATTCTGATTGATGTCCGGATCTGACAAGTTCAACTGATTTCTGAATGCTTTGATCTACCCTTTGGGCCTCTCTAATTTTTACAAACAACTCTGGCTCTGCCTGAATCATAAATACTTTTACAGGTTGAGTATCTACAAGAAAATCCAAACCAAAAAGACAACATTCTTCTACTAGATCAGATACACTGCTAGTAATCAAAGACATATTGCATACTTTTCTGCTTAAAGCATCGGTTGATGCATTAGACTTGCCTGGATAATATTTTATTTCACAATCATAGTCTTTCAACAAGTCTAACCAACGCCTCTGTCTCATGTTCAGCTCCTCTTGTGAAAAGAGATATTTCAAACTCTTATGATCAGTGAATATTTCAAATTTCTCTCCATACAAGTAGTGACGCCAAATCTTTAAGGCAAAAACCACTGCTGCTAGTTCCAAGTCATGCACTGGGTATCTAGATTCATGTGGCTTCAACTGTCGTGAAGCATAGGCAACAACACAACCATGCTGCATTAATACACAACCCAGTCCTATGTGAAGCATCAGTGTGAACTGTAAATCCTCCTACACCTGATGGAATAGTCAGAACTGGAGCACTAGTCAATCTCTTTTCAAGTTCAACAAAACTAGCCTCACACGCCTGAGACCAAATAAATGGTGCATTCTTTTGTGTCAGCTGGGTAATTGGCCTCGCAATCTGTGAGAATCCTTCAATAAATCTGCGATAATATCCTGCCAAACCCATAAAACTACGCACCTCAGGAACTGATGTCGGTCTAGACCAATTGATGACTGCCTCAACTTTACTCGGATCAACTGATATACCAGCACTCGAAATCACATGTCCAAGAAAAACCACTCTATCCAACCAAAACTCGCATTTGGATAATTTAGCATACAACTTTTCAGTTATCAAAATCTGCAAAACAGCTCTCAAGTGCTCGGCATGCTCAAATTCAGATTTTGAATAAATATGAATATCATCAATGAAGATCACAACAAATTGATCTATATACCGTTGAAACACACGGTTCATCAAATCCATAAACACCACAGGTGCATTAGTCAACCCAAAAGGCATAACCAAAAATTCAAAATGCCCATACCTGGTACGAAAAGCAGTCTTAGGCACATCTGCCTCTCTAACTCTTAACTGATGATATCCAGATCTTAAATCAATATTAGAATATAATGAAGAACCTTACAACTGGTCAAAGAGATCATCAATCCTTGGCAAAGGATACTTATTCTTTACTGTGGCTTTATTCAACTGTCTATAATCGACACAAAGCCTCATAAACCCATCTTTTTTCTTCACGAATAAAACCGGAGCACCCCAAGGTGAAACACCTGGTCTTATATATCCTTTAGCCAATAGATCCTCAAGTTGTTCCTTTAGTTCCTTCAGTTCAATTGGAACCATCTTATAAAGAGCTCTAGAAATAGGCTGTGTACCTGACATCAACTCAATGTTGAACTCAATCTCTCGGACTGGAGGAAATCCTGGAATCTCGTCTGGAAATACATCTGAAAATTCACTAACAATTGGAATATCTGTCAATTTAGGTACTGACCTTGAAATATCAATTGCATACACCAAGAAACATTCTTCTCCTTTCTGCAACAAACGAGTGATCGACAAAACAGATATCAAAGGAATCTTAGCTCGAGAACCCTTACCATAGAACGTCCAGTGATATGTCCTATCAGGCCTAAACTTAACAATCTTCTGAAAACAATCTACAGTAGCCCTGTATCTTGTCAGCATGTCAATGCCAACTATGCAGTCAAAATAAGACATCTCCAACACAATACAATCTAGTTCAATGACATTATCCTCATAACGAAATTCACAATTATTTATCATTTCAGCTGACTTCATCACTTTGCCCAGTGGAGTAGAAATAGATAATGTAGATTATAATGGCATAGAATGCAACGAATGAAATGTGACAAAGTGCTCAGCTATGAAAGTATGTGATGCACCAGTATCCATCAAAACATAAGCAGGATAACTTGAGAGAAAACAATTACCTGCAATAAGATTATCTGGAGCATTATGTGCCTCATCCTCAGTGAGTGCAAAAACTCGAGCCTGATGTCTAGGTGGATGTCCTACCCTGTGGCTACCACTCTCTTTGTTCTGATCTGACCGGTTTGACTGCTGATAGGAATGAACTGTAGGGGTCTGGCGGTTCTGGTGAGGAGTCTGTCTCGATGATCCCCACTCTGAGATATATCACTGCCACGGTTAGGACACACTCGAGCATAGTGTCCCACCTGATTACACAAGTGGCAAGCTCCCGAGACTCCTCTACACTGATCGGTATAATGTCTACCACCACATTGACCACAAGTCGGGCCTGAATAACCAGTGCTCTGAACTGAACCAGACTGTCTCGATCCACTAGAACTCGAAAAATTATTGCCATGCCTCTTAAATTGTTTCCCTCTAGCCCTAAACTGCTCTCTTATGTTGCCAGTGTTACCGCCACTATTACCCTGTCTAAACTGTTGTCTATACTGTGGCTGTTGGGGTCGTTGCGTATACTGAGAACCTCTCTGCCTAATGATTTTGGTTTCATCTCCTTTGGCTCGATCAAGAGCCTCAGCAAAAGTGTTAGGCCTTCCAGTATTAACCAGGGTAAAGATATTATGATTAAGACCATTTATGAAGTGATCGACCTTAGCTTCTTCATCAGATGCTACATGAGGAGCAAATCTCAGTGAATTTGAGAACTTAGCGACATAGTCCTCAACGTTCAGATTTCCCTGCTTCAAATTTGCAAACTCGGCTCCCCTATCTTTCCTGTAAGAGGTAGGATAGAAACGCTGATAAAATTCAGATTTAAAGATATCCCAGGTAACAATCGTACCTCGACTCTCTAAAGCTTTCTTGGTCGTGATCCACCAACTTTTAGCAACATCCAATAACTGATGAACAACTAACTTGATCCTACGATCATCTGGATACTCAAGAGATTCAAATAATTGGTCCATATTCTCCAACCAGTTCTCACACTCTAATGCATTTTCTGTACCCTTCGAAATCGGTGGGTGCAAAGACTGAAATCTGGCTAACAGTATCTCCATCGGAGTCGGATTTATATCCATCTGAGTATGAGTAGCACTGCCCTGATCTTGTGCCACTGGTATGTTCTATCTAGGTCTACCACGACCTCTACCTCGAGTAGCCATGTCTGATATACAATAGATCAAACACATGTAAAATCACAATATCATAATTATCTCAATCTTGTATAAATCATATCTGGCTCTCGAGACTCAATAATCTCAAAAATCTCGAATAAAGCTCAACAATATAATATCTCAATTATAATCATGTATTTCACAGTATGGCACAATTAAAATGCTAGCAAATATATCACATGATCAAGCAATTCGAACTCACTCGATTCTGTTCCCAAATATCATATGCTCTGATACCACCTAATGTGGGGCCCTGGGTCCGGCATCTAATATTAATAATTATAAATGTAACAAATCAAATGATTGAGTAAAGTACATAATCAGTGGTTAACCAACCGACATAAATATCGTTAAAATAATTTAAAGATCTCAAATACTTGAAATATAAATTTTAACATGCCAAAATAAAGTAGTGAACCAAAGAAATCCAAACATCATCACATAGCTCCTAAGACCCGAGAATCCCACTCTAACTCGTATCTCCTCGCCTGGAGCTGGACTCTGGCATCCCAAGCGTCGCCTCACCTACCGTCAAGCACATGAAAACAAGAGGTAGCCGATGTGCCGGTGAGTATAAACTCAGTATGATACAATCAATAACATATGATATTTAAAATGACAAATAGTTCATATGAAATTCATAAAGATGCAATATAATGCAATGCATGATCATAAGCTGTGGCTATCAATAAATCTCAAGATCAAGTGAATCATCTGGTCATAGGGTACCCAAGGGAAAAGAATCCTCCAGCAACATCCACCTACTCATCCGCTCGGGATGAGGTGCTATGTTCTACAATCCCAGGACTATGGTGCGCCTATAGAGAGTGTTCAGGCCATAGCAGCGACCTCCGCATACACTATGCCAACTCAACTATAGCCCCATACGTCAACCAAATCAATAAATCAAGGCGACCTCCGCCATATCAAATCTGAATCGACAAGTGGCTCAATATGCAATTTAATGATGCAAATTAATATCATCATCTCAATATCATAATAAACTCATCTCAAGACAACAATCATCGTCAAATCACAAGTAATTCATCGAGCCATAGAATTTTCAATTTAAAATAAAAATGATACTTTTACCTCGTATGTTACCGACCTTAACATACATTTCAAATATTACCAAAAGGAGATCGAAAGGTGTAGTCGAGAAGTCTTGAATCTCTGAAGTATACTATAACTCAAGAACTCGGTTCATTTATCAAAACATAGCAGTTTCTGTACAAAATTCATAATTAATTCAATATTGCTTCAAATCAAGATCCGCGAATTGGATATGCAATAAAACTCAAAGCCCAACAATTGTTCTTCACAAAGTTTTGTCAAACAAAGTCATTTATCCATTTGTTCATAATCTGAAACATACAACATCATTCTCGCGAATTTTGCGTCAACACATTTCTGGCACACTTTATTATTTTGAGCATAACTTCCTCAATAACCAATGGAATCAAGCCAATTTGTTATCATTTTGAAGATAAGACAATGCTCTATAACTTTTATTTGAACATCAAATTCAGAATCCCAACCGATTTATACCAAAATTCGAATAAACATAAGGCATGTACACAAATCTGCACTAACTCGGATTTCCAGATCAGTTTTCGTAAAAATTACATCTCTCTCTCATTTCTTCATGAAATTGAGTGATTTAAGAACCAAATCGAAGCTAACTCGATGGTCTACAAGTTTGATGAAGAGCATAACTCCAAAATCCAAAAAGAACCATCTCATAAACCCGAAATACAGTTGGAATAAAAACTGATCTTGCAAAGAAACAAGAAAACATGCTCATATCCATTTTAAATTCAAACCAACAAAAATACATCTTCAACATCTCAATATCTTAAATATCAACTCAAATATCAATTCTAAATTTCAAATCATTTCCAAACTTGGACAAAAATGGAAAAAAACTTACATCCTTGTGAAGCCCGTGATGAGAGGATCACAAATCTAGCTTCATTTCATATTTTTACTTGAGCAATCTCCCATAAAATAAGGAAGAAATTTCGAAAATTGAAGGGGAGAGGGTTTCGATGGAGGAGAAGGAAGAAAAATGATTGGAATAGGTGAAGGTGAGCTTACATAGTCAATTTTCGCGTCTGTAGCGCAAATTTTCGAACTGTCAGCGCCTAGGCGCCACTATTCAAGCGCCGCAGCGCGTGAATAGTAACTCGTGAACAATAAAAATTTTTTTTTTTCAAAAATTTTTTTTATTTAAAAAATCAGGCATTACACATGTTTTTACCACTGTTTTTCAATATTTTTTTAAATTTATTGAATATCTTACCAATGTTGTTATGAGTAATTTTGTTTCAAGTAATGAAGATAAATTTTTAAAATATTGGGGACTATCCCAATTGTGTATTGCTCAGCAACCTTACTTGACCCTAATGAAAGTAAAAGTGGCTTATAATTTTTTTCAATATTATGCTAACTTTCTTAAAAAGAATGTTGACGATAAAAAAAATTAATAATACATTATCTCAAGGAATTGTTTGATTTGTATGCTAACGAATATGATGGAGTGAGTAACCAGCTAGAGCCGGAGGAAGAGCTAAAGGAAAAAAGAAAAAAGAAAAATGGGATAAATCAACTTCTTTCATAGTCTGAAACGTGAAAAATTTAAAAAAAAATCGGTTATAACAATATAGTACAATAAGATACATATTTATTTAAGCCATTATTTTCATACTCCAGAAATTTTCAATGTTCTAGAATGACGGAGAGTAAATTAGCAACTTTGTCAAGTCTTTGGAGTAATTGCAAGATATGTCCTAGTCGTTCAATGTTCAATCATTGCTTCCGAATCAGTATTTTCAACATGCGGAAGAATCATTAGTCAAAAAAAGAACTAATTTAAAGTTGATCATATTTTTTTTAATGTAACATAATATATATAGAAATAGAGGTCATCAAATTTTCTTATTAATAGGACGAACTGAATGAATCGCTCTGTTTTTGTCATTTTTTCTAAGAACCGGGATTAAAGTAAAAAAGAAATTAAACATGACCATGTATTACAATGCATTTTTTTTCTTGGTTCAAAAATCATACCAAATGTACAAAAGCTTATCTTAGTATTTGACTCAGGGTTATAATATATAAACATTAACGATACACTCAATTAACAGTGGCCATCATTAACTCATTCTTATCTATCTCAACTTTTGTTTAAAATTGTTCCTTCTAAAAAGGATGGTACATATTAGTTTTATTTAAATTAATTAATTTTTGATAGATATTATTGTTTTTAATTTTTTTTGCTTATATTTTTTATTCTTTTCCAAGTGAATAAAGTCACATCATGTATTTATTAGAATATTTATTATATATATGTTGTTTGAAGTTTGAAAATAAAAAATAATGGTACATTGAAATTGTCATTTTGTTATATATATCTTATTGTGCCTAAATATATTAGAATTTATTAGCTTAATTTTGAATCTTGATTATTATTTTATCTAATTTTATTTTATATGATTTGAACTACATATTATACAAAAACACTTTTTTGTTATTGTTTCAAATCAATTTGAATATATGTTCTCATATGTCATTTATCGAAAAACCACAAATCACCCGAAACTGTCCGAAACCGCTCGATACGACAAATCTA
The DNA here is from genome assembly GCF_012295235.1 of Primulina huaijiensis. Classification (NCBI taxonomy): domain Eukaryota; kingdom Viridiplantae; phylum Streptophyta; class Magnoliopsida; order Lamiales; family Gesneriaceae; genus Primulina; species Primulina huaijiensis. The sequence goes on along the minus strand of NC_133311.1, from coordinate 13,316,649 downwards.
ATTCGACATGTAAAACCGTTAATTTTTTTAAAAAAAAATAAAACACGTATGAAAATTGGATTTGAATTAAAAGCAAAAGCAAAAAAAAAACAAAAACAAAAAATATCACTCGATCACGGGCAAAAACTTGTAAGACGGTCTCACGGGTCGTATTTTGTGAGACGGATCTCTTATTTGGATCATCCATGAAAAAAATATTACTTTTTATGCTAAAAATATTAATTTTTATTGTGAATATCGATAACAGATTTGTGAGACCGTCTCACAAGAGACCTACTCTCATATATAAAGCCAAATACCCTCCGACCCTCTATCAAAGCCTTTACTTGTGGTTCAGACGCTCTACATTTATATTTTTCTCCCTGCTATAATTAATTTTATTAGAATAAGAGCTTGAATCGTCAGCACAAAATAGAGCAAGAAAATAAGAATTCCCAAGAAAAATGAAGTCCCAATGGGACCATTCCTAAACTCAAGTATACATACAAGTTTTACAATTTCAACATTATATTACAACAACAAAAATCAAAAAGCATAAAAATTTTCTGCAAATTTACAACAAAACCACCCTTCCTCTGCAAGACAAAAAACCCGACCCGTGTTAAAGCAAAACAAACGGTGCTACAAAACATAAAGAACATATAAACATTCGAAGTCTGAACAAGCTTACCTGATTACGTCATGGGCCTAACAATCTTACCTATCAGTATTTAAGTACGTGCACTCTGCGCTATCACAACTCTAAAAAAATAAAATTACACATTGACTAACAGTGATAACTTTTGACCTCATGATAAACATTTTGATCCTCACAAAACACAATAAAATCATATTAGCATCTCATTATCAATTTTTCTACTCCCGCCATTTAATGTAAAAATATGTAGGCTTCAATTTAAAAGGCTTACCAACTCCTTAATTGGATGTAATTATGAGCTATTTCAAATAATGTTGGAGACAAAACAACAAATTCTAAATATATAATCTATTTATTAATTTAATATTCATCATCACATTTTTTTCTACTGATTAGATATTCGGGAAAAACATAAATTTTTTTTTATTACAACACACGCGGAGAGGGAGATCGAACCCAGAGAAGAGGCCATCTAATCTGACAAGATGAAATCACTGGCCTACAAGCTCGGTCTCTCGTCAAACATATTTTACGAGTCAAAAAATTGAAATTTGGTAACTTACAAATTTTAATTAATTCACAAACTTTTTAATATCCAAATCCCATGAACAGAAACAAAGCCAAATCACAAGAAATTCACACGAAAAACATATCAACAATCGATAATCTAATAAGCAAGATAAACAGTGATCTCCAGCACCGTCTCCATCCCATCCGTCTCGTGTTGCGTATTCGCCGGCAGAACAGTCTTCACCTTCGCAAATCCCTTCGCATTCACGTACTTACCTGTTCCTCCCATGATCGCCAGATGTGATTCCGCCACAGCTGCGCGATTAACGCCGAAAAAGCTTAAAGTGTCGGCATAGCTTCCACTGGCGAACATCACACTGAAAGCCATCGTGAAGCTGCTGCCATCTTGGGAACTGGATAGGTAGAATCCCTGCGCTTTTCCCACCAGACCGGATCCCAGTTCGTGCCCTTCTGTTAGTTCGTCGTTGAAGACTGTCATGGTGCCGAACATGAGTTGCTGGAGGGTGGTTCCTGAGGGGAACTGAGCGCTGTTGAGGACGGGGAATCCGGGCATGCCACCGATGATGTTGTTACCGTTGTTCTGCTGTGGGAGAGTGATGAAGAGATATGTAAGAGAATCTTTATTGTTAATGTTGGTCAAAATGTGTTGGAGAGAGTAAATTCGGAATGTAATCTTACGCTGCTCAAGATGTTCGATGAAAATCCGCTGAGACCCGTCAGAAATGGGACGTTGTTGTTGCTGACTATTCCGGCATTGTTGTTGTTGGTAGGGATGCCGTTGCTAACTGGGAGGACTGCGCCATTCGGTTTGGCGAACGGAACCTGCCCACCGATGGCTGGATTCGCCACAATGCCGGTCACTGCTAAAGCTGAGGGGTGAGTACCCCCCAAGATGTCATGCATATAGAATGTAAACGCGTGATCGTCCAAGTTTATTGGTACCACGCCAGCAGCAGAGCTGCCAGAAACTACTGGACCAGCGGGAACTGAGGTTTCAGAGTTGGCACCAACTGGTGTTGAAACTGCAGCGCCACCGGGAATTGAGGTTCCAGCCGGTACCGATCTTCCAGTCGTGGCACCAGCTGGTACTGAGGTCCCAGTGGTGGAGCTGCTAGGAGACACACCAAGACCTACAACAGGAGCCGCAACGTCTCCTTCATCGAGGAATCGAGCGGAGGCGGCACAATATACTGATAATACCCAAATGAGTAGGGAGATAATGGGTTTGAGGTTAAACGCCATGATCGTTTAAAAAGGATGTATGTATGTATGTTGGAGCTATTGATGTTATCAGAATTCGTGTTCTTGGGCTTGGTTTATATATGGATCGAAATCAGTGGAGAAAATAGATATCAAAAGGCAATTATTATATATGGTGTGGAGTTGATGAAATGGATTTGGTGCATTCCTTTCCAATGTGTTTTGGTTGGAGTTTGCAAAATTTGAATAAACTATTTGATTCTGATTCATACATTATTAGCCTTTCCAATGTGTTTTGGTTGGAGTTTGCAAAATTTGAATAAACTATTTGATTCTGATTCATACATTATTAGCTCAAAATTATGATCTTTTATTACACACACCTGGTGATGCATGCAAAGATCAAACTTGAGCTCCTCGTTAAATGTTGTACTTGACTAGTTATTTTACTAATTGGGATATAAGCTTAACACAGCCTAGCTAGCATATCAAAGGGTTTAAATTATCATCATTTTTACTTTTCGTTAATGTTCTTTCAACATTGTTTGATATATCATTTAATTTTAAATCTTCATCAAATCCAATTAAACATTAGTTCTTAAAAATACTGCATATCTTATTAGCAATTTTAAAACAATATTCATTCATCTCTATCTATCTAACATAGTAATAGAAACAATGTTTTTAACCAAATGTGAAATGAATAAACAATTGTTCAAATCAAAAACTCTTGCTCTAGTTCCCAATCTCATATAGGTCTCTTATTCCCGCATCTTCCTACTTCTCAACAACTTTAAATCATTTGAAAAATATGGGTTACATCTGGTATCCAATACCCAAGAAGTAGAATTAGTATAAACATTTAATTCAATATAAAACATACCTTATCTTTCAAGTACACTTTTGAGCTAGATATCCAGTGCAGTTGTGGCGCCTATGACCAGGTTTGCATGTGACAGTGGAAACACAGTTTATTTTTTCAAGGACGACTCAAAGTTTTTCAGCTTATTAACAAAATTCTCACGGAAACAATCAATTTTATTCGTTGTATAATCGGTCACTAACCATTCAAAAGAGCTCGACAAAGACCAAGTGATTAAATCCATAGCTAGCTCATGAGCTACGAATATCACTTCTAAATTTCTCGATCAAAGATATAATCTTCGCACCATGCTCAAGGACCGAAACTCCATGTTATATATAGTCGTGATGAGAACAACTCGCAAGTTTAAGTAACCTTTTCTGGTAGATGACATCAACAAGACATTTCAATATAATGAAAATGAAACATATAAATATTACTCAATTATTCAATCATGATTTTAAGAATCATTGGACATTTGTATTTTGAATTACCTCTCACTAAATTTTACGAAAAATGGAAAGTTAAACTTTCTAATGGAGTACTTGCTGTTCAACCGATCATTGTAGCTCCAAATTTTATCTGCCAATTAACTACAACAAGTCCCAAAGTAAGATACCAATTACAACATATGTAATCCCCAAGTTTTTCGACTCATGGTTAGCATAACCTCAATTTTATGACGATTAATTACATCTTGTTTAAAATCAACCCATGAATACTAAATAGCAATGAGAAGGCTCATGAGTTCCCAATTTTATGGCAAATAGTCATGGACATTCCATTCCATTTACATCATATGTCAATAGAAAATTACGTACAGCTTTATAATTATCATCGCTTTCCACTTTCAATAGCACGATGCACTGTCCATGAGTAGCATCATCGTGTAAACGAGCTGATGAAGCCAAAAATTGTGATTATCCGAATTGCTCTGCAGGTTCGTAAACGAATTCAAGTAATCGTAGAAGGATATTCTACCTAGCTCGTAAACGAGTCCAAGTAGCTGGTGGAGAGAAATCTTTGTGGGTTATCACCTGCGTCACAAACAAAAGTCAGAGGCGTCGAAGTTTGCCCGGCGTAGACACTCCGACGACGCTCAAGTCAGAAAAAAATTTAAAGATATAAATTGAGAGCTAAAAAGCTTAAGCATAAAATCATCTACCTCAAAAATAATGAGAATCTTCTCCTATTTATAGATTTTTTTGGAATGTATAGCGGGCTTGAGCCTTTATAATTAATTTGGGCCTCAATAATGAATTGAATAATTAAATGGGTCATTACCGATCATGAACGTCCATTGAATGCAGGAGATGTCAAAATATGTTTTGTTTCCCTTTCTCGACTTGATTATCAATTTAAAATCATATATAAAAATCGAGGGTTTAAATTTTTAAATAAAAATCTCATCATGTGTCTCTTTGTTTATTTTTCGGATTCATTCAACTATGTTTTATTCCTGCATTTTCAAACATATAAATAAATATAAAACAACATTCATCACACATCATATGCATAATAACATAAATGTGGATGATTACGGTTTTTTCTTAACACAAAAACTCCTGTGAGACGGTCTCACATGTCAATTTTGTGAAATTGATATTTTATATGAGTTATCAACGAAAAGTATTACTTTTTATGTCAAATATATTACTTTTATTGTAAATATGGATATGATTGATCCGTCTCACGAATAAAGATTCGTGAGACCGTCTTATGAAAGACCTGCTCTTTTTTTAATTTATCCACATGAGCAACATCGTGGATCTTTTGTGTGTCTAGGGTGATGTAAGTATGCAATGCAATCCTATTATATTCAAGCTTCCATAATATATGTTTTGATTTTCGGTGCTTCCATCTTCAATATTTATTTCATATTAAATCTAATGATTTAAATTTAAATTTTGAAAATAGAAGAATATAGATATATCGTTGGGGTGGGATATATAGTTCAGAAAATACAGAGAGTAGGCTCACAAGCTGCCTATTAGTCAAAAATCGAAACTCTAATAAAATAGTAAAATCTAAACATTCACCTAAACACATTGATCGAGGCTTGTAATCATTTATCATGACAAATTTTGTTATATTTATACGAAAATTCGACATATTTTAAAATAATTGTTGAAATGTTAAATAAAAATGGTTAGGCATGTCAAATAATTTAGAAAATATGCATTTTAGAATAACAAAATTGTAAACAATATAAAATACATATATAATAGAGCTAAAATAACATGATGTGCATTAAAAATACACAAAATCGGGTTAATTGGACACGAGATACTTTATATAGTAACTCACGCATGCATATAAATATGAGTAATGCTACATGTACATCCATATTTGTATATGAATTTGTACAACATAAAAAATTCAATGTAAAAATTTAATTTGTCAAAATCTCACTATATATTGAATACAAAATCTCGCAATATAACAATAAAATCTCGTGATATAATGGTTGTAAATATCGTTGTAACGAAATATTTGTTGTATCTTTAGCATATTCTATAAATATACATACACACGCACGCATATTTAAAGAAGAAGAGAAAAGAGACCCATTCGCGTCACCATCAATCTTTTTTGTCACTCTCGCCTCTCTCAAACTTGCCAATATCTCCTCTGCCCATCGTCAGACTTTAACAAACAATTTTCTTGGGAACCCAACCGAACCGAACCGAACCGAACCACCATTGTTTCTTCCTCCACTCCGTCGTTTGTGTCCTCCATCTAACCTCCTTGTCGGAAAGCTAGCAAGCACGAACCCATGTTTCGATCTTTCTACAACGTGAAAAATGCCATATGAAAATGTTACTATAAGTCATCGACCCAAGTTTCGAATTTATATAATTTTCGATTTCGTTGGGATATTTTCGATCTTTCTACGACGTGGAAAATTCCGTATCAGAAAGTAATTTGAAACATCTATGGTTAGATTTTAAATATCAAAGTTCAAACTTTTTATTGATATCTCAAACGATTTGGAATGCTTTTTTTAATTCATTTTGACCATAGTTCAAGGGCCGAACACTGTATACGGTTGAGGTATGTAACGCCCAACCAAAATCACTTACAAAATCCACATTCCTATTTTTATTTAATTATGTGAATTTATTTAATGTGTTAATTGAATATTTTAAAGTTTATGAATTTTATTGTTAGCTGGAATCGAAGGAAATTTTAGGATAGGGAAAAGAGACCAGAGAACGATCAATGTATTTTTAAAAATATTTAGAGTTTGGACTTGAGTCGCAACTGGTCATATACTTAGATCCCAAAATCAGTTTTGGAGATGTCTTTCATGCAATTAAAATAATTTAATTAGTCATAGTTGGCCTAGGCTACACAAAAACTCATACCACACACGGAGAACATGACTTAGAGAGGGCGAGGCTAGGTTTCCTCGGAGATCGAAGAAGAAATTTGATTCAAAATGCAGAAATTTTGAAGAAAAATAATGTAATTCCCGTGTTCTTCGATCCTTGGATGACATGGTTTCCTTGGAGAGAAGGAGAAATTTGATTCAAAGTGTAGAAATTTTGAAGAAAAATAACGTTATTCCTATGTTCTTTTATCACAAAGTTCAAACCATCTCACTTTTCGATTCAAGGCAAGTAATGTTTCACCCTTCAACGTACCAATTGAATCATATTACAAATAGTTTTATTGCATGTTGTGTTTGATGAAACTTTATGGTGTATATAAGTTATAATGTTTTCTTTTGTATGTTTGGAGTATATGTGGATAGAATAGGGATACTCGATGTATGAGAATAATCGTTGAAGGAGATTGGAGGTCGTGTGGGAGTCGTGTGTGTGTGGGGTGTGAAGACCCGATATCTTACAACGAGAAAACCTATATATGTCATAGGAAATTTCAGTTCATTTTTTCACAACATTTTTTAGTTCCATGCAATCATAATCTTGAAAATTTGAATAAACATTCCCCCTCATTATTGATCATTTATCAACATTTTAATGACTAATTTAAACCACAATAAATCAGCTATAAAACTACCTATATTAAAAGAAAAATAATGATAATTAAGATGAAGTTTATGACCATGAATAAGTGTTTTTAATATGAGGTTAATAGTCATGAATATGTGTCATTAAGAGGAGATTCATGACAATGAATAATGACATTTAAGGGAGATAAATGACAATGAATGGGGTGACCATTCACCTTACCTTTGGAGGCCTATAAATAGAGGCTTTGGTTTAATGTAAAATCTCACAAAAAATCCTCCCAAATCACTCATAAGTCTCGACCAGTTCAAGCAAAGAGGAGAGGCTGCATTCGACCATTGTAGTTCTGTCAAAGTGCTGCCCAAATCGCGACTGAGGTGCTACCCAAGTGCTGCTTGTGTTCGACCCAAGTTTTACCCAAGTATCGGTTAAGTTCGAATCGTACATTTGAACCTAGGGTAAGTGGACTTTTGATATATATATTTCTTTCTAATCGAGTTTTTGTTTTTGTATATATAAATTTTGGTACACTTGTTATTTGTAAGTGTGCTTATATATATATATATATCGATAAAGTTTTGCACACTTATTTTGCTCGGTAAGTGGGCTTTTGCTATATATATTTCTTCGTAAGTGGGTTTTTGATGTACTTTTATTTACACTTGTTTTTCATAAGTGTACTATTTGATATATATAGTGACATACTTGTCTTCATAAGTGTGTCCACGTTTGCACAAAAATAAATTATGTATGTTTCTTGAAATTTGATCGGCATATGTTATTCTTTTGATTTGCTAAATGATATTTGAAAGCATGCTTGAGAAAAATATTTTTGAAGGCACTGTTATGATTCACATTTGAAATGGTCAGGAAATTCCGACATTTAATTTGATTCGGCCCTGTTGCGATGGGATATAATAACCGATACTATGGTCTCGCCCCCTTAGAGGATATAACTTAGGGAACTGATCATTTAGCCATGTAAAATAAGATGATTTTCAGTGTCATTTGTTTGATTTAATATGATATGATATGATTTGAACATGTTGTCTGTATTCGAATGATATATATATGTATTTGTTATCAACTTTGATCGATCGGTCCCTACTTGCTGAGTGTTTCTCCAAACACTCACCCTTTACTCTACCCTCTCCAGATAAGAACAAAGATCAAGTAGACGAGGATGAATAAGACATGCTTTGGTGTTGGTGATGAAGTTTCGAGATATGGAGATTTCTCGCTTATGTTCTTCTTAAGTTTTGATTCAAGTTGTATAATGCTTCCGCACATTTTATTTCGTTTTGGAATTTATCACTGTCAGACAAGATTATTTCAAGTTAATTATGAAATAGACTGGTTTTGATTTATACTGAACTACGAGACTTGTTGTTTGGAGATTATGTAATTGTTGAACTACATCGGTGTCGACTAATTCCGGTCTCGGGACGTGTCATGGGGTCTCGAACAGGGTGATTTGAGGGCTCGGGCAGCGTGTTTGGGGGTGTGCATGCTGTTTGGGGAGATTTCGTGTAACCCCTTCTTATACATATTAAATATACTGTGCATAATATCATAATTAAAAATAGAGTTGGAGGGACTATTAAACATATATCATATGAAAGAATCCAATAGATGGGAATGTCATTAACAGAAAATGTTTTTTTAGTTACATAAACATCCATTTAAAATAAAAGATCATCAACTACAATAGTATTTCTTCCTGAATGTATATTCTCAATTAACATACATTCTTTAAAATTCACAACTTGCACCATGTAGCATTGCTTATTCACACTATTTCAGTTTTTGCAAACATATATGTATAGATCACTTTTACATATATCAACATATTAGCAGAAGCGATGACGATCTCATGCCCAAGTTCTCATCGAGGTAAGACACATAACAAACATCCATTGGTGAACCGACATCCCAATAATTCTCATTACCTGATCCTGCAATACATGAACTACGTGAGTTTATAAACTCAACAAGTTGACATTTGTACGTTGCAAGATGTATCGATATAACATCGTCTTAGACCTTGTTCCTAAGCTTGAAAAGTAAGTTGGCATTATTTCTTAATGTAGTACATGATCACATTATGAGTTCAAGTTGTTTTGCAATGATTATTTATATATGTACTTGTAGTATGCTTTTATTGATTGAAGCATAGCACAATTTCCATCGATATTTATTGCATATGAAAGAACATGAATTTTTACAAGTCAAGTGTTTTGACATGAATATGGAAAATGTTATATGAAAACAGGTTATATGATATATGAGTATGTGGACAACAATGGTGATTATAAATCCACCAAAACTATTTGTCAATAAAGACATGGATCGTGCGATCTTCACTGTAGGTTATTAGCACATTGGATCGTACGGTCACCAACGGGACATGATACATGATTAACCACAATAGCTCCACAGTATACACGTTTATTTTATAAATTGTACATGGTTTTCATGATATGTTTAAAGATTCCATAGTTGACCGCGAATTGAATACATATGTTATTTCTATACATCTTGCAACGTACAAATGTCAACTTGTTGAGTTTATAAACTCACGTAGCTCATGTATTGCAGGATCAGTTAACGAGGATGATAGGAGAGAGCACGACAATTTCATCAAACATGAACTATTCCTCCCCGCGGTCTCGTTGCTCTTCTTGTTGTGCTTTCGGGCATACCTATGGTTCCTCAATAACTTTAAGTCCATCCCTTTGGCAGGATTTTGTGTTTCATACACACCTCTTATAGGTCACCGACCGGAGGATGTGGGGAGCGTGGGCAGTAGTTGGCTAATTTCAAGATGCGGCGGCGAGAGAAGCTCAAGTTAATTTTTTTGCTGCTACTTTTTTTCTACCTCGGTGCTGAAATTCTTTTCTGGATTTGAGAAATAGGAAATTAAAACCCGAGTTTTTATTTTATTTTTCTAATAAATCTGTTGCCCAAACCACCTAGGCTGCCGATTAATGTTGTGGCGCCGCAGCCCAAAAGCCGGCAACCCAAACCTCCTAAATAGCCGATTAATGTGGTGGTGCCGGTACCCAAAAGTCGGTCGTCTACCGCTTAGGCGCTCCTAGACGGTGCTTTTTAGAACAGTGGATACACCATGTATTCAAGAATATGCTTCTCTCTTTATTTTTGTTTTGTTTTTCTCTCTTTTATATTTCCAAGTATATGAGATTGGTAAATTACAAGACATTAGATGCTATATCTTTAATGAGATGAAATAATTAATATGATTTTGTAAATAAGATACAGTTATTAAAAGACAAATGTATAATAAAATACTTGTATTGTTTGGAAATTCCAAGCAGCCGTACGTTGTCATCTATTTAGTTGGTGTAAAGTGAATTAACGAAAACATGTGGGTCAATGCATCTCTTCAGTTCTTTGTTTATTATTTTCTAGTTTTTTTTTTGAAGGATTATTTTCTAGTTAAACTATCTAAATTTTTTAGTAGAACTCATTTTAAATTCGTCATAGTTAATTTAATGTGAAGAAAAGAAAAGGAAACAAGGTCGCCCACAATCTTGCAAGGGCATCTTGTTTCCATGCTCATCCCTCTATCTGAAATACTCCTCTAGAGTTTATTTTTCATGTTTTGAATGAAGACTGTAATTCTATAATATTTATGATTTTCTTAAAAAAAAAAAAGAAAAAAGAAAAGAAAAAAGAAAAGAAAAGGACAGTAGTATATCACCTTTCCTATTTCAATCACTCATAATTTTCCAATTTAACCATGACTTCAAATAATTCCAACAATCATAAAGAAATCCAGAAATAAACAAAGTAGAGTTTGAAGAATTCATAAGAAAATCTAAGCAATAAATTCTGCCCCATCAAAATAAATCTAACCAAAAAAAAAAACCAAAAAAAAACCCTTCGACGGAGATTCTAATAGATCCAAATTCGAACCAGAAAAATGAAACCAAACCAAACAATTCGCAGTCCATTATATGATACACTATGTGAAAGGAAATTAATGAAGGCAGTGCTTTAAAGTAACCAAAATAAGAAGAATGCAGAGAATTTGTTAAGACATTTCCTCAAACCATACTTCTTTCCCGGATTTTGCCGCTGCTTTCGTTACAAAAAATGGAACAAAGTAAACATAGTTTTGTGTGTTCAAACTGTAGACCAAATTTGGCTGTAAGGCAAAGGAAGAAGGCTAGGTGTTCTCAACAAATTAAGCCACCATCCCTAATTTTCTGATGAAAAAAATGGATTTAAAACGATATAATTTTTCATCTGATCTACTATTATTTTTTTTAAAGCTTCCTTCCTAATTAATTCACAAATAAAAGTTAATTCCCAAAATATTTCATATGAACCATGTTTAACAAACCAGTAGCTGTTGAGTTCATTAAACTAGTACCTAAGTTTCTGCGTTACTACACTGTATGCCCTCTACTAGTGTTGTAACTTTTTTAGACTTCGATATTTTGATTTTACCTATATATATATATAAGCTCATGATTTAGCACTAAAAATAAAGACACTGAAATCAGCAGCTTGGTAATTAATACGAATAGTAAAATGACGATTAGCAAATCAGCGAACAATGTGTTCCTAATTAGCATCAGAAGTATGATAAAGGTTCTAGGCTACTTCTTGGTCTTTGTCCCATGAGCAGCAGAAGAGGATGTATTGTACTGTGCCTTACTATGCAGTTAAGAGATTCAAAGTCCGATGGTTCCAAGAGCCAAAAATTATTTCCACGCCAGGTAAAGGTGATACATCAAGATTCATTGGTAGATGGCAGCTCAAGTCAATTGCGGATAGACATAGGTCGAGGGTTTCCACTTTGATCCTCGTGTATGTTTTGAGAAAAGGCATTAGAGAAGTTAACCATTGTGGAAGCTGCACTAGGGAAGCTCGTCTAGGCGTCTGTACTTTCGTTTGGGGAGTTTTTTATGATGAGCTGTAGATGTTGGTGCAACAGGTCTAAAAGGTTGAATGTGTGAACCATGAGAATGAGTCTCGCCACCAACATGAGGTGGTGCAGCAGATCTGAAAGGGTGAAGGTGCGAAACTGGAGAACGAATCTGACCACCGACAAGAGGTGGCACAGTAGGTGTGAAAGATTGAAGGTGTGGAGCTGGAGAATATCTCTCTCTACCAACACGAAGATTAATTGCAGAAGTAATGCCACTTATGTCCGAGGATCTCGAAGAACAGCCTGAGATTTGAGGCCCTGTACGTGGTACAGCTTGTAAGGGTGGCGGAGCTGTTACGTTTTGGCTGGCAACAGGGGAAGATAGAGAATTTGGGATTGGTTTCTGTAGCTGCATACCTTGTTGAAATGGAGCTGCAGTCTGTTGGCCGGGAGGTCGGCTCGCTGAATCAGCAGAAGGAAGTCTTGTTGAAGGCAGAGGCATGAAACCAGATGGAAAAGCTGAAATGAAAACATAAAAAACATAAATGCCCAATGTCAGAGTTGCCTGATATCATGACTAATATACGCACTATAAGGTACAAAATAAAAAATGACCAAACTAGATGATTTATCTTGGTTAAAGTTTCAAAACCGCCCCAAGGTCTGCTTAATCAATTAAAAAAACAAGATTTACTAGAAAGCAGAAAACGAGAAAGTAGTTCGAGTTTTTAACTTGCTACAGGCAATCAATTAGAGAGTTCAAGTGAAAAACTTATCAAACAGATTGAGACGATAACCATGGAGAGATTCCCAATGAATAACTAAATCTCTAGAAAGAATAGATGATCATTCTCGATCCAAAAAATAAACAAGAACACTTTGGAAGCTTATTTAGACAAAATAACAGAACTTCAGGATGGTTATGAGTTGAGTATGGCATCTGCTACTCCTGAATTGAGCGAATCTGAAGGATTTTGATTTGAGATTTGATTGCAAACTTGGATTTCAGACGACAATCATATAGGGTGCATTTCAAATCCATGTCAATTAATATTATATTTGTATAAACTAGGAAAGTGCGCATCCGTTACATGTGGCTGACTAACGATCGAAACATAATCACGAAATTTAGATATTGTTTAAAATCATTTGAAAACACCATGTTTAAGAGTATTTGTCAATCTAAACAGATCAAAACACAATATATAAAATAGTATCATGACCATAAACATGTATGGTCACTTGTTCACATGACAAACTTTTCAATTAGCGTGATTATGACATGATAACAACTCTATCAAATCAGAAAAAAAAATTTCATCCAAATACCATTCATAAAGGAAAAGCAAAAAAATAAATTAATAGAGTAATGGATTTTACCAAGGCCCAAACCACAATGTACTTAAATGGATCACACAAAATGACAAACGATAATAAAAAAAATCTCTTAATTAACTAAAATTAGCATATTATGGTTAAAATAAAACCATTAAAATTGTTATCAAGTTCAATTCAATTGTGCTTTTGCTAACTTTTAACCTCTTGTGGATTTTGTTTACCTTTCTATGCTTGGTTTTTAGAATTACAAATTATAGATAATTAATTTTGTATCAGAATAGATCTTTGGTTAATTAAGACTATTAATTTCATGAGAAATAAAATTTTAAAATAATATCACTAAAATAAATATGTCTAATAAAACATATACGAAAATAAAATAATACATAATAATCAGATAAAAATATCTTATGTAAAAGTTTTAATCTCTAACAAATGCTAATAAATTATCACTATAATCCATATTTATTATATAGATTATCTTGGTTCAAAAAAAAAAAAATTATCTCATACATTGAATTCAAAAGTAGAAAGTAATTTTCATTCTATTTGATTTTCTCATTAATTTCTCTTTGTAAGAATAAAGTTGAAAAAAAAATCAAACTAATCAAATTGTACTGCAAATAAAACATTAGAAAAATTTACAAAAGAACACCTAGAATCCACCAGCTCTCAACATCCATTTTCATTGGAAAAGCACCATAAGGAAAATGACAGATATATTTTTAAAGACACTTGTAGAGAAATGTAAGCTTTGGATACTTGTTGACACATTAATTAAAAATCACAATTTTTAAAAATTAAAACTAAAATAAAGTATCACGTTAGGGCATTTTTTAACATGTGTCGTCAATTAAACAAAAATAATTAAATACGGTTCTTCCCATTTCCCATCTCAATCCCTAAATAAATTTTTCTCAAATAATTTGCAACCACATTTGAAATTTTCCATCAATTGCCAGACTTAATTTATTTAAGAAGAATTTCAAATTCATTTTTTATTAATTTAGTTAAATTAACATAATATTAATTGAGTTATATTCGAAATAAATCCGGTATTGGTGTGAATTCAAATCCATTTTCATGTGGGATAAAAAATGAATTATTTGAGAATTGATGGATTTTCAATCAAGAGGAAAATTAAATCAAGAGGAAACGACTTAATAAAATTTTCTCATGAGAAAATTTTAATAATAATAATTTGAGAAGAATTTAATAAATTATCATTTGTCACAACAATTATATTAATAAATTCTAATAATATAAAATAAAATTTGATGGAGGGTTAACTAAATTTTCTCACGGAAAATTCAATGTATTAGTGGGGAAATATTAATTAGCCATTTAAGCTAGTGTATGAAATGATATAAACAACCAAGAAGAAACACATAAAACACCTAGCCCCCATAAAACAAAACAAATGTATAATATAGAGGACATATAGGAAAATAAACTCAACATTCATATATATAAAGAAATACACAAGTAAGAAAGAAAGAAAAATAATAATTCGATAATTAATAATTCAACAAGTAATAAATAATAATTTGAGGAAAATGATTATAGTAAAGCAATGTAGAACCGAGAATGTGAAAAAAAAAAAGGAAGAAATTCAATGTATTCAATGTCTATTAATACCCAAATATTAATATTTAGTCATTAGTCATTTAAAATAGACAATTAAATTACAAGTTAACCCATAAAAGAAAAATTCACGTCATGTAAATTCATCCAAACAAACCAAATAGATTTCAAATACCTCAATCAAATGCAACTTAAGAAAATTCAGAATTCAAATTACAAGAATGAAGCATGAGTAAAGATTTTAGCTAAGAAAAATCGTTGCACTTCTGAAAGGGTTGGGTAAATTAAAAAAAAATACCTTGCTGCGATCCAGGATGACTAGAAGCCTTGAGATCCACATATTTTGATCTGAAAGCCTCAGCCAATTTTTTATTCATGAGAACTATGTTCCGGTTCTTTTCAACTTCATTCTTCTTCAATCTGAATTCTGCTTCAGCATCCTTGATTTTCGCTTCATATTTAGACCGTATTTGAGCAATAATTTCTTCCATCTCCTTCTCACAGTCTGATCTAAGCTGTGACATCTGTAAGAAAGAACGTTCTATTACTTCCACGTATAAAACACAAGGAATATGATCAAAAAGAAATTGAGACACAAACAACATCCTCATGGGTTTTTTCCAACTGTTCCGCTTCTTTGCGTAGTCTTTCTACTTCATCTTCAAGTGGTTCCCCAAGAGAAGATGGATTTGAATTCCAAGAAGCTACTTGCTGAATAGGATGGACAAGAAGGTTTTTAGGACCATGAAGTTGACTGGAATCTAGTCTCAACTGAACCGCTTGATTTGGAAGTTCAGCTGTACTGACCACTGCTCCGACAATAGCCGTGTTATTTGGGGATTTGGCAAACATCTCAATACTTTGGTCACTGTTAATTCTACTTGATGGTCCTAGATCCAGGTGACCGTCATGTAGTTGGGAAGGTTCACAACTTTGAGAAATAAATACATCAAATAGCTCTTCGGTCTCCCCAGCCCCAGCACTTTGAGAGGGGCTTCTTTTTTTATTCTGGATTGGATGTTCCGTTTCAGTCAGATGAGACTGATCACAGCTGAGAGACGCATCAACCACTATAGCATGTAGCAGCTCGTGGTTACCAGTTGTAAATTCTTCGTGATTGGACTGAAAGACCATAGCAGTGTCAACGAGTTTCAAGGTTGCTACATCAATCTGTAAAGTACTTGGAAGTTCAACAGCTGGTTCTCGGTCTTGCACTTCTGTAGACACCAAATGTTGGTGAATTTCGTCTTCTGGTACCTGGTCACATATTTACCCATCAATCTGCAGTGTCACATTACATATACTCAAGAAAATCCACAGGTGTAACATCAAAGTCAAGGATTACGTATAGGTGGATATTTCCAGATAAATTTAGTTACCGACTTCAAAATAATATCATATGAAACACTAGTTCAGGAAGCACAATATAACAAAAATCTTTTGTTACCCCTTCGCCCCCATGGTAAAGGTCGGTTAGCTTTGCATTCAAAGCACTGTTTCACTTAATTGGTTTTTTTCATGTGGCCAACCAACATCCTTGTGGTGCAGTTAGCTCCCTTGTTGGTCATTTCTTATAAATATTTATCACAGAAGACACACTTTTTCTTATTTGAGTGATTGCCTTGGTTGGCTATAGAGGATCTGTTGTCAAGAGTGCCTCTCTAGGCCAAGTGGTGGTTTGTTCAAGTTTCCCAACTCATAGTTCCTATTTCCTTGAGTTTCTATTTTCTTTTTGGATTGTAAGTTTCACATCAATTTTTTTTTAACTCTAGCATCTTAGAGATAATCATCATACCCTCTCTGTACGGGATTTCAATATTATATTAATAGGTTAGAGTCTGCCTAAATCTTCCATTGCTTGGCGCTGTTCTTTTTTTTGCTTTCCAAATAAGAGGACTGAAAGATGTTCACGGAACAATACATTATAAAAAAAAGGCAGAAAATGCGTACTTTATCAAGGGAAAAGGCACATACATGATTTAGCAACAAGCCACTATCAGTCATGTCATCTGGTCTATCTATCTGGTTCACCACAGAATCTGGCAAGCCAGTTAAGTCTCCTTCAGTAGACGCATTACGCAAAACCACATCATCGAAATGTCTAACAACTTTGTCAGAAACATTTCTGAGAAACTCATTCGACGCCTCTTTATTCTGCTCTTCTAGTTGAATTTCACAAGATACTAATTCTCCAGAAACAGGAAGGTTGGCAGAACCAGTTTCCCTGGTGGCATCATTGGAATGAATTAAGTGGTTAAGCTGCTTGTCTGCAACAGGTGGTAATCTTTCCAAGGACATTATCCCCACTTCATTGTCAGAATTAACAGATTCTAAATTACACAGGGTTGCTGAAGGATCATTACAGCCTAATGTCACAGCTAGTGCACTAGTAGATGGATCAGATGGTGACACATAATTCCGTTGAGAGCATCCAGCATCACCATTAGATTGGGAACCAAGATTTTGTGGTCCTTTAATGATCCTGAGTTCACTGGAGCAGGCAATTGCTTCAGCTAGCCAGTTAGCTTCCTTTTGACTCTCCTCTTCCCAAGCGGCTAGATGCCTTGCCTTCAGATTTTTAAGCTGCATGTCCTTTAAAAGAGTGTGTTCTTCCAGTTTCCTTGCGAAGTTATCATCCAAAATCTTGAGCTTGAAAATTGCTACAGAGCCTTGATCATGTATAGAACGTATAACAGCCGACTCCAACTTGTGATTTTCCTCTAACTTGACCCTTTGCTCGTCCAAAGTTCTGTTCAACTCCCGCACTTCCTCCTCCTGCTTTCGATTAAGTTTTTTCATCAATTTCTCACATTTTCTCAATTTTTTCTTCATTTCATGTTGTATTTCATTTCCAGCAGCTTTAACCATCCGTTCTAGTTTCTCGTCCAAGGAAATTTGGGCTGCATGATGCTCTTCAAACAACTCTTCTTCAATATCTATTTTCACCTTTTTTAGTTTACAAGATGATGAATTGAGTGGCAGCCCCTCACTAATATTGGATGGTTCTATGTTGATCACTTCATCAGCTAGCAAGCAATTTTTTCTAGAGTCATTAGCGTTCTCTGAACGCTGCAAATACATCCATATCAGAGAATGCATCTTTGAATAAACTGAGTTCACTTGCTCTTCCGTGCATTCATAATTCAAATGTTGTTTTGCTAGGAGGAAAGAATGCTTCTTGTCCACTTTCTGCTGGGAGATCAAGGCAGCAACCCAACACTTGCAAACAAAAGAGTTCTCCAACTTTTCAAGGTGTGCATTATTGTGTAAGACAGTAGATAAGAATGCATTTACTTAAGTGAGGATCTAATCAGAGAAGCTCGTGTATCCACATATTTATGCACACTGATGAAAAATTGGAGGACAATGAAGAAAAAACACTACATCATCTACTCCTTGGGATATCATCACCTGTCATGCGTCAAACTAAAGAGTGCAAGAGATGATAGGAAAAACTAAAAGAGGGCACACATGTCGCACAAAAGGGTTCCCAAACTAGATTACTATTGACCAAGAGACAATTAAATAGAATTTGGTAAACAAATATTACAATTTTTTTTCATTTATGAGATGCCAGATCTCAATATGTTCCGTTATTATGCTAGCTGGGGCAGGTACATATTTCACCAGTAAATGTCATTTTAATACGCATACCTTCCTCTCTACCGAGGCCATACAGATATAACTCATTTACTTTCTTCCCAGAATTTACTTTCATTGACAACAAAATATAAATCATCGGTAGTTAAATTGAGATTTAGAAAATGACTGCAATCAATCACTATTTGAGAGTGTTAGGCACAACACCACGCATATTAGAAGAAAAGAAGAAACCCCAGATTTTTAAAGACAAATGAATACGATATATTAAAACAGATGGAAAAACCAACGAGAGAGCACAAATGAATAGCAACTAGATATACATTTTATCATTGACATACCGCTTCAAAAAATTTATTAGATCCCTCATTAATAAAATTTTGAGGCTTCGACGAAAACAACGTTACAATGAGCAATCAGCAATAAATAATTTTATACTTGCTTGCTTCTCTTGTTTGAGGCCATTTGTAAATACATGACATTTTAATCCTTTACAGCGAAGAAAGTTGGAGAAAGTTGTTAATAACAACTAGCTTGATAAAAACTCATAATGGTATGTAAGTATCTATATCACACCATGTACCACACAATATTTTACAATAATTCCAGACACGTATATTGCCATCTTCAGACCAAAATTGTGTGTTTATTGGCATAGGTACACTTTTCCATTCAATTAAAAAGAGCATATTCCAGATTCCAAAGAAAAAACAAGAAATCAACAAAAGCAACATCGAGTAAAACCATTAATTCAGTCCTGTGTATGGTTATAATCAGAAAATGTACTGACCAGAGATAATTGGAAAGCCTGCATGATTGCTGGTGAGTCACTTCTGGCATCGTGATTGTTGATGACATATTCCAGAAATCTTCTCGTTGTTTCCGTAACATCAACCTGCATAGGATGCAAAGTGGAGCCATTAAATACTAATGGCTACGCAGATTGATATCATAAATTACAAGAAAATAATGTCATTTTGATAATTCCAGTTCGTTAAGACAATTAAATCCCTTTAAACTCCGGAAGTTGAAAAATAGGTTATGTTTGTATTTGTTTTTTCCATGGCTTCGGAACTATTTTTTCTTGAAAATATGTTTAACTTTATTGTCTAAATAACAAATCACATGTTCAGCTTTTATAACATAATGCATTATTAGATTTCATTTAGATACAATTTGATGTACCAACATCATAATCAGGATATATTAGTTGTCTTATTGATTTTAATTGATTGCCTCATCGATTGTACAGTTGACTATAACCGATTGTATGTGCTTTGCATAAACACCCCCTTGAGATATATGAAAACTGATTCATCCAATTTATCAAATTTGGTACCAGAAACCAAGGAAAAAGATATTCCGCTACTGACTTCATCATTTATCCTCTTACTTCCTACACCATGCCTGAAAACACATATGTGAACATTTCTAACAGCGAGAAAGCATCCATAGTGATGGTTCACAAGACTTCCTTTCCAACAAATTCGATCAAATTGGATGGTGCTAAACATCTTGTTTGGTATCAAATGTTTGATGCATATTGCTTGTGGAAGGAAGAAGAGATATATGACAGGAAGGCTGCACCCAGTGAGAATGATCATGTTGACCAGTATGAGGCTAATGATATGCCAATCAAGTCTTGGCTCATCACACTTCCAGCTTTAGACAAGCATATTTCTCTCATCAACTTAAAAAACTATTGAATGTTGACCAACCAAACTTCAGTCAACACTATAGACGGTCCAGAGAATAGCTCCCATTGAAACTTAGATTTGAAGTTGTCTTCACCAAAATCCTTTAGTTATGCAACATGTCATCTCCTTTAAAAAGTATTGTGGTTGCATGATGGAGTTCAAGTACGCACCCAATGTGGTTTGGGGAAAATGTTTGTAAGACATGATGGACCACGTGCAACTCGACCGTGAAAGTATTGTTACATTTGTCCTCGTGATCTTCACCGTGTGATGAATACCATGGTGAAATAATTGACATAAAATCAAAGTCCAGCAAAAGCACAACTATGAATCAGAGTTTCCGTTACTCAACGCCTCAACAATCATCATCGACCTCAACACATGCTTCAACTCAGCAGCTTAATCACCACCTCCCTGATAACAACACCACGACGGGCGTCTTCATCCACAAATATGTTGTTGTTTCGGTTGTATATGCTATCTCATTGCAATTGTGCTCCTTGAAGTTCTTTTCGTTGTACTGAGGACACCAGCAAAGTCATTCATCAAAAAAAAAATTAAAGATCCAATATATTTTACCACTCCATATTTAAGCCTCCTCGAATTTGGTCTTTTTTCTCCTCCCTCAACTCGATCAAACTCAGTCTCATACACATGTGAAGATGGATCATATTAAGAACATCATATTCTTCGTTGAAGGCACATACATCTTGTGCTGGGGAGCTTGATATTGTAGTGACATAGATTGAGGATTAATTTCTACATATTTTTTCGAAAGACTCTGAGATATATCCTCCAAACTACATCTACTGAAAATTGAGATCACAAACAGTTGACCATTGCAATTGCACGTACACAAAAATGCAAGAATGGAGAAGACCCAACCCCATATTCCATTCTACAACAATGAGGGATCTTCTCGTTTAATCAACAATTATCAAGTAAGATAAAACCAGCAAGTGTTGATGCAAGCTTCTAAAATTTATGCTCTTCAAGAATTTACCTTCCTAACCTTTGGATTTTCAAAACGAAGAGAATTCAAGGGTCTCGAATGGTTTTTCTTCGGAGTACAACAGAGATTTTATGCTCTTCAGAGTACACGGCTTCAAAACGAACATGGCTTCAAGAGTTTCGATTTTATGCTCTTCAACAATTTTCTTCCAAGGGTTATGATTTTCACATACTAGGCTTCAAGCTTTCAACATGTTTTCTCTCGGAGAAGTCAGAAGAGAGATAAAAATGAAAATGAAAATGAAAAAAGAAGAAGAGATGATGAAGTCACGTGATCCATTGGAGGTTAAATGAGTACATTGGTATGTTTAGGGAGTTAAAACATATAATACGGCCATGTAAGGGATTTTTCCTGGCCTGGGATTGAGAAGGAAAAATCCCTGATATGGGGACTCTTCGGGGATTTAAGGGCAATTCACCCTAAAATTAAATGTTTTTTCAAACCCAGTATTTTTAGAAGTCATGCACATTCGCCTTGTTTGCAGAGGGTTTTATGCCTTATTTTACTGTAGTCTATCTTGAGTTGTTGAACAATTATAATACCAGATCAATCATCATTATATATACTATTTCAAATTTTCTGCACCATTCTTCTTCTCTTCTTCTATTTATTTTATTTCTCTAAAAAACATTAAATGTGTGAAGGACGAACCTCAAACGTAGCTAAATCTCCTTAGAACTAATTAATCATCAAGGATAGAGAGATAAAAAAATCGTCAAAGAAAAAAATTCGTACTAAGATACATATAAAGTTCTCTCTCTTACACAAACAGACAGTTAAATGTTTACAGGGCCTAGACGCCTAGAAATGATGAGTAAAGGATCCACTGGCCTTTTAGTTTTAGCAAGAACAACAAACATAGATTTTTACTTGTACGGTACCTACTCAAGATTACACTGATACACCAATTTCTGAAAATCTCTTCCACCCTCCCCCCTCACATACACAAGCATCGGTTGGCACTGAGAGATGGTCTTGAACTTTTTGTTACGAGGGAAGGAGCTTTCATGCTCAGTGAGTCTGGATGGGTGTGGGTTAGTATGTTGCAGAAATAGTGATGAATGGATGTGACTAGTTATGTCTCCCATTAGAACCCACAAGCAACAGACTATTTCCACAGTTGATTGTCAACTGTAATAGTAAACATGGACATTAAAACAAAAGAGCACCTAAATTAACATTCTCCACTCTTGCAATATTTCCATGTGGCGTAGTCTCTCCAACACTAACACCTGGAAAATTGAAGAAAGAGATGGGAGAAAAGAACAGTACCGAAATTTTAAGAAGTTGGCATATTCTAGTCATTTCTCCTTGCAGAAAACTATGGAGGCGCTTCTGCCTATGGATCAACAAAATTCTTTCCTCTGATTCGAAAGTGTCAACCCCAGCAGGAAAAGAGCTCTGTCCAAACATGCAATTTGGATTATTATTTGTAGTGGAATTATATGTTGGCAAAGTCTGAAATTGGTTACTGGCCACAGTAATATAATTCGCTGCATCACCAAACAAAAAAGTCAGTGTGCAAATTCTGAAAAACAATATCCATGTAGAAGGGACTACATAATTCAGAGAACTGAGAGAACGATGATCAAAATGTATAAATTACGAAACATTGGGTAATGAAGGATGTAACGGTTACCTGCCTTGTAACCAGCAATTTGAGTTATTGGATACTCTGACAGGTCACCTTGAGCAGATGATGGATCCACTTTATCATTCACCGCTTGTTTCCGTTTCTTACTATCATCACTATTCTCACAACCAAATGTCCTAGGTGGTTCCACCAAGCATTGAACTCTCTTCCGGTTCTGTGGACATGGGCCCTTCAAATGCTTCCACTGTGGATTTTTGACATCCAACAGGTTTCTCCAAAATATGTAAGGTTCTACCCCATCCATCAACTGAATTTTTGCTTCACCAAAATTCCGAGAGTTCGATTTATAGTATCCATCATGCAAAGTAACTTTTGAGATGAGAGGGTTGATATAAAAAATTTCACAATTATCAGATACTATGGCATGAAACTCCATGATGACCTCATTCAAAAGCAGTTGTCCGGACAAACCTCGTAAGTCAATACTGCTGCTTACAGCATGATACTCATCCAATTTGCTAAACAGATAGGAAGCACCCCACATGAGCAAAGTGTCATATGTGACCCGACCTGCCAAGCTTAAATTTTGCAAACTAGTATCGAGATTTGGTTTTTGCTTCGCAAGGACAAGGGCTCTTTCTTCAACTGTACATGATGAATATAACCGAAAAACTTTGATCTGCTCAGCTTTTGAATCAATTGATATCTTCTGAAGCGCTCTCAAATCATTTGCTGGATTCCAGTCACAATCATATATGATGATAAGATCCAAAGATGAAAGTTTGATGGAAGAAGAACAAGCTCGATTTTCTAAAAGAAAAACAAATTGCCCGGTTTCCCTCTTGTTGAACCGATCCATCGCAGATTGCTTTCTGGAACGGGTAACCCTTGCATCAACTCGTTCGTAAGTATTTTCACCAAATCTTTGGCGTAAAAAATCATCCAATATATCTCCAATTGTTGCCCCTTCAGGGCCAACAATCATCTGAAAGCATCAATGATAATCGAAACCAAGATTTAAGTGTTTTTAATAAAGAAAATGATACACATCCAAACAAAAAAAACCCAAAAAACAAGCAAAAAATGAGGTAGAAAAATGAAACTGAATCTGTTCATTCTCGAAGAACATGTTATTTGTTAGAGATACCTGATAAAGTATCACTACTCGTAACCCTCGAATCTTGATCTCTGAAAGCATCGAGTCGAGAACATGTAATTTCCCACTTGATTTTATCCCGATTTCTAAAATCTCTGCAACAGGATGCTGCTCAGCAAACAGAGCTTTTTGGATAGAGGTGTCCACAAGATATGGATGATCACAACACTGTAATGGAAAATAATCAAATTTTAAAACTTGATTTATCACAAAACTTTTATACATATAAAGAATATGTGTAACATAAAATTCGAAGTTTCTTGTCCATGCATCTCATGTGCTAAAACTGCCACAATTTATTTTACACAAGTTCCAATGACGTATTAAAAGTGGCAATAGCTGAACCAATGTTGTTCAACTAATTGAAATGGAACTCGTTGTTCATGATACAGTGGTCATGAGCATTTACTTCAAAACACAGATGTGCTTGGCAATGCTGAAATAAGAATAATATGGCATCTAATAGATTAACAAGATAATATATATGAGAACGTAATTGATAAGAAAACAACCAAGTAAACCTTTTGGACAGTAAGAAGAATGTCGCGGAGGGCCCCAACCAAGTCACTTCTTGAACTAGAGCGCAGAGCATTAGAGTTAAGAAGCGCATCACAATACTGCTCAAGCTGGTAGTTTGATATTTGAACTGGGACCCAATATTCAACAAATTTGGAGACTTCGGAAGTGCTCTCAATTGAAGTACAACACAACAATTTCTCCAGTTTACAAGAATCGACGTCTTTGTAAAAGTTCAAGCACCTTACTTTGTGAAAATCATTATGAGAATCAAGCCATGGCAATAGATTAAGGTACTCGGATTTCATATCCTGAGGCTTAAAAATAGGATTGTTTTAAAACAAATGGAAACTGCTATACCAAAATTATCAAAACCAAGATGCGAAAAGTACCTCTTTTCTATCAATGATCAAGAAAACCCTCAAATCGGAAGCAAGAGTTTTGATTGGTTTGAGAGTATTTGGTACCATAGAGTGCTGGTAGTCATCAATTACAATTGCTTTCCACCGTATGCATTGTAACATATCTAGATCCTGTATATTGAATTGAAAGACAAAAGAATGTAAAACAATGAAACATGTAACTGAACCATAGGGTCCCTTAGTCCCTCATTCTTATTCAACCTCCAATCACAAAATATTTTTCTACAAGCATCAATTTTTTAGATAGAGTATACAAGCATGAAAATAACTGCCATCACATAAGCAGTAGCTGCTAATTGTTGGGATTTGATTAGGAAGACAATAAAAATCAAGTGAAAATTTACATTTATAGATTCTGCAATCAACCAGGAGGCAAACTCTAGACATCTGATCAGAAAAACTGAAATCAAGTTCATACCTCAAGAACAGCTTGTGAGGATGAAAGAAGTACTTGGAACATTACATAACCTCCTTCATAAAATTCTGATGCTCTAATACCTTTCCTGATTTCTTTGTTTCCACCATAAATAGCAACATCAACTGATGGTGCCAACCGTGCAAACTCGGCTTCCCATAGAGAGAATGATTCAGATGAAGCAATAATGAGGAAAGGCTGACACATTGCTGTCATGGACTGAATAAAGAGTATCATAGTGATTGCTCGATCCTGCATGATTACAGATTTATATCCATCACAAAGAACTAAATTTTAGGATCGGTGAAGACTTCACCAACACAAACACAAAGATGATCCACATGTACCACATTCCAGAGATCTAACCTGAAAATGAATGCTGAGATATGTAAAAGGTATGAAGGAGCAACACATACATTGTCAAGAACAAAGATGGATTAAATTTACCCAGAGTCCAGCAATTTAAACAGAAAAATAAATAGTGAGAAATCTTGAAGGCGTGATAAAGCTTCTACAGATGATATTTGCAGTCAGGTCAACGCTGAATGTGTGTTATATTCCGAAATATATCATCATAACTGTGAAATAGTTAGTGGTGTAGACCTTGAGAAGATAATGGAGCATTCATCACATGTAAAAAAATTTCTGAATAAAAAACATCTCCTGAAAATTATCATCAGACCAAAATAAAAGAAGGTGTTTAAAAATGGAAAGAGATGTATGTCATTAGTTTTCTGAACTTAAACTATAGCCCAATTATAAAGAAAAGTAAATGTTATCGAATAAATGGAAAACCTCGATGAACCCTATTAGAAAGTGCCAAAAAACTCACTAATAAAAGAACTTGTGTATATCCTTGAAGTTATAATATATTTACACACTGACATTTAGTGATTAATTTGATCTACTTACTAAAATTAAATTTGCTGATTATTATCTTTTGATTTGTAGTTATCTTTTCCTTTTCTAGTTGTTGGTATTCTAGTTGCATAAATGTTTGTACAATTCTCTTTGCAAGTGATAAATAAAATTTCATCTGATGAATTTCTTCATGGAATCAGAGAGGGTCGTAAACCTCAAATATAATTTCCGATGACCAAATACGGAAAGGCTTTTGACTCAAATAAAAGGGGGCTCGCGAGGATCGGACTCCCAACCACCCCATATCTGTGGAAAGTGGTTCACATCTAGTCACAACACACAAATTAAATGGGTAAAACTAGCTTCAATTGTCACAATCTGTGATGATGTACATTTGCGTCAAAGGTTCGGACGATTATCTTACCGGAAACATCTCCATCCAAAAACCGATGACTCGAAGTTAAAACCTGGAAGATCGAAAACAATAGGGTGATGTATTGGCTTGTCAAATCAATGACAAACGAGATCGGCGGAAATGCCCTTCTCTACAGCACAGCCCATGAAATATGGGATGCTGCCAAAGAATTTTACTCCAGTAAGGAAAACACATCTGAGATTTTCGAAATAACCCACACTCCATGATCTCCGACAAGGAGATCTCACTGTTACTCAAGACTACAATATACTCACACGCCATTGGCAGGGGTTGGATGTGTTTGAAGAGAATCAGTTGGGCTGTCTGGATGAAGCGAAGAAATTTCGTGAAATCGTTGAAAGGAAAAGAATATTCAAGTTTCTAATGGGCCTTAACAGGAACTTAGATGAAGTTCGAAGGAGAATATTAGGGATGAAAACACTTCTGAATATTCGAGAAGTGTTCTCTGAAGTCCGCAAAGAATAAAACATGAAAAAGGTGATGCTGGGGGAACAAACCACCGACAATTCTATAGAGAACTCAGCTTTGGCAGACTGGAGGCACTCAACAAATCAATAATGACAGTCTACAAAGAAAAGGGAAGTTATGGTGTGAAAATGCAAGAAGCCTATTCACAACATAGACACTTGCTGGAAAATTCAAAGAAAACCCACAAATTGGAAGCATACATGATCGACTCATGACAAGGAGAGCCGAGGCAGTAATGCCTCAGTCAATGAAGGGTCTTCCACATCAGATTCCAGCTTATTCAGCAAGGAGCAACTTGAGTTATTGCAAAAGTTATTCTCACCGCAGAATAATAACATAATGGGGACAGGAACTGTGGCACAAAAAGGTAATTTCTTAAGCACAAAAAGGTAATTTCTAAAGTGCTCTCGTTGTAAATTAAAAGAAAAACAGCCCACAGATAGTGGTCTCGGGAGCATCTGATCCTTTGACCAGAGATGCTACTTTTTTCCAAAAGTAACATCCATGCAGAGAAGATCAGACTATGAAAATTGCTGATGGATCCTTGTCTAGGGGTGGCAGGAACAGGTTCCATAATTATTTCTGAGAATATATCTTTATCCTCGGTCCTCCATTTGCCAAATCTTGATTGCAATCTCTTGTCAGTGAGAAAATTTAAGAAAATGTGTTGCTAAATTTTTCTCAAATATCTGTGAATTTCAGGATTTGGATTCAGGGGATGTGATCTGAACTTTTTCTTCTCAAGAATGATATTCTGTTATAAGCCAGAATTCTAGTGTCGTACGTGTTCATTCAAAAGATTCAGTTCTGAAAATAATAATAAGTGTCGGTTATTTAAATTTAAATAAGGATATGTTCTTAGATAACCATCTATCTGCTGTTTATATTTTAAAGTTAAGTTAAGATTAGATTAAGTTTCTTATCCATTAATTTGTTAAGTATAAATAAGTGATGTACTTGATTATTATTAACATTATTTGATTCCATTCAATATACACATCTTCTCTTATAAATCACATGGTATCAGACGTTGAGTGTGGCCAATGACGAAGTACAGTACAGCTTATACCACCGACAGTTACATCACCGCCGGTGAGCACGACCCAAATTATGGGCAATGCTTCTCCTCTCTCCATCACGTGCACAAGCTTACTGGCCGGAATTTTTTGCCTTGGTCACAATCTGTCCTTATGTACGTTTGTGGACGTGGCAAGAAAGATCACCTTACGGGCAGTGCGACACGACCTGATTAGGGCGATGTCAAGTTCAAAATTGGAAGACTGAAAATAACCTAGTCATGTCTTGGTTGATTAATTCAATGACGCCTGCAATTGGCGAAAATTTTATCATCTACTTGACCGCAAAAGACATTTGGGATTCAGCCAGAGAAACATATTCTTGGAAATATAACACGGCCGAGCTCTTTGCCATTGAATTTGCTGTGCACGAACTCCGCCAAGAAGAAAGCTCGGTTGTGTACTACTTCTTTGCCCTTCCTGGACAATGGCAGAAAATCAATCTCATCGACGAATTATGCTGGATTTGGGGCGGCTTACTGGAAAGAGGGGAAGAACTTTTTGGCAAGTCGTCGTTCATTGCATATGCTGGACGGTATGGTTGGAAAGAAATAGAAGAATTTTTGATGACATAGCAGAAAATAGAGAACATTGCTGGGAAAAAATAAGATAACAGTAGTTACGTGGATCGGAACTCATGATGACTTCAAGAATGTCTCCATCTTTGATTTATTGCGAGATTGGGCTTTTGTGTTTCATTAAATCAAATTCGTGATATGTACTTCATGATAGTGGACCTTTAGTCCACTGATGTAATTGTTCTTATCATATCATTAATAAAATATCGTTTCTTATAAAAAAATAAAATAAAGACTCCAAAGTCTATTAATGAAGCTCTTAAGAACCAGAATGGAAAGCTGTTGTTTGGGAGGAAATCCAAGCATTGGAAAAAGCCGGTACTTGGGAGATATCAAAATTACCAGCTACAAAACAACTAGTGGGATGCAAGTGGATTTTTACAGAGCAGAATGTTGATGTCAATGTTAACAGGTTCAAAACACGATTTGTTGCAAAAGGATTCACTCAATCATATGGCATATAATAGGAAACATTAGCTCCAGTTGCCAAACTTAACACTATCAGAGTGTTGTATTCTCTTGCCTTGAATCTTGACTGACCATTGTATCAACTAAATGTAAAGAATTCTTTTCTGAATGCTTATCTCGAGAAAGAAGTTTACATGGAGATACCTCATGGATTTGATAATCTCACAAATTCCAACAGTGTTTGCAAAAACTCAAAAAATCTTTATATGGTCTTAATCAACAAGGGCTCGGTTTTACAGATTTACAAATGTTGTAAAGCAATTCGGGTATAGTCAAAGCCAAGTTGATCAAACCATGTTTGTCAAACAGTCAACCCCAAATCAAAAGGAAATCCTTATTGTCTATGTCGATGATATAATTCTAACTGGAGATGATTTCGCAGAACTCAACAAACTCAAAAACTTCCTAGCCAAAGAATTCGAAATTAAAGACTTGGGAAACCTCGGGTACTTTCTGGGCATGGAGATGGCTAGATCGAATAAGGGAATCTTAGTTTCTCCACGGAAGTACGTGATGGATCTATTGAAAAAAAACTAAAATGCTTGGATGTAAATCAACCGACACTCCCATGGATCAAAACACAAAACCAAGAACTAAAGAAGACAATTTGTATGTCGACGAAGGAAGATACCTCATCTACCTTTCGTATACTAGACCAGACATTAGCTTCACTGCCGGTGTTGTAAGACATTACATGAATAAACCAACTAAAGAACACATGGAGGCAGTTTAAAGAATCCTACGGTATTTAAAAAAAAGCATTCGGTCAAAGTTTATTCTTCAAAAGGACATAAAACAAGGAGGTTGAGAAATTTACTGATGTTGATTCGACTGGATCTATAGAAGATCTACTTTGGGCTATTGCACCTATGTTTGGGGAAATTTGGTTATTTGGCGTAGCAAGAAGCAACCGATAGTGTCACAGAGTAGTGCAGAAGATGAATTTAGTTAAAGCTTTATCAAAGGCATATGTGAGGGAATATGGCTAAAAGGATTGCTGAATGAATTGAGCATACACATGTCAGGGTCTATAAAATTGTTCAGTGATAACCAGTCTACCATCAGCATAGCAAAAACTCCTGTGTGTCATGATCGAACTAAACATGTGGAGATTGACAGGCACTTTGTAAAAGAAAAACTTGAGGCAAGCATCATCTCATTTCACTACATCCCAACAAGTCATCAAACTGAAGATATCTTGACAAAAGCAGTACCTAGGAAACAACTTGAGGAACTAAAGTACAAGCTAGGACTACTCAACATCTACACAACCTAGTTCGAGGGGAAGTGGAAATCCTTGAAGATCTACGAGATTTACACACTGATATTTAGGGATTAATTTGATCTACTTGCTAAACTAAATTTGTTGATTATTATTTTTTGATTTATAGCTATCTTTTCCTTTCCTAGTTGTTGGCATTCTAGCTTTATAAATGTCTGTACAATTATCTTTGCAAGTAAGAAATAAAATTCCATCTTATGAATTTCTTCAGAACTAAACTGAGAGTCCTAGGTCCCAGATAGAGATCAATAGAAATCAGTAATTCATTTCATGAGCAAATGGAAATAAAATATGACAGCCAAATGTTTAACAAAAAAAACATTAAAGACAGTTCTAGCTGATGATCAATATCTTGCTGATGATAAATATAGATCTGTTCAAAAAAATAAATTTTGTAAAACTTCACTGCAAAGGTAATGCCGACAAACCATAAAGAAATGTTAATGTTTGAATTCTTCACAAAAGTTTTTTTTCTTCCCCAAAAAATGAAAGCTATAATAGCTACTACTACGAAAGCAAAAAAGGTCCAAAAAGAACAATTTTAAGTTCCACTAATTAACATTAACCAATGCACTTGAGCATAATAAATGAAAAAAGAGTGATAATTAAAATTTTGTACTACAACAAACAACATTCACCTGATTGTCGAAAACAACAGCATTCTGACAGTTGAACCAGCAGTAACGCAGGTCGTTCACATTTTTCAATAAATTTCTATCATTTACCAGTGATTCACCTTGGGCAAGCTCTGGGAGAGCGACAAAGGATCCCTTGTGATGCTGCAGTAACATCGAAGAGCGTATGCATGTAATTGTATGATGGCAATACCAATACAAACAAGTAGGTACAGAATCCTATTATAGAATGAAATGTGGAACTCGTTCTCAACAATCTAAGGATCCAATATGCATGGTTTAACATTGTCACGCCGTCCATACTATATAGATACACCGTTTTACATGAGAAGAAAGATTTACAAGGATCTTTGAGATGCAAGTAATGAAGCATTTCCCTTGCTGCAATAGTAATAATGGACTGACATAATTACTTCAAGCTTTGGGTGCCCCTTTTTTAAACTAAAAGACCTTGGTATAGTGGATAATTGTAACACGAATTATGTCCCAATGTCATAAAATGAATACTTATTAGTATGCCAGGGTTAATAAAGTCGATTTATTTGCTTTCCATAGATGATATGCACTATCAGAAAATTACATTTAAACATAAAAATATGAACCCAATAGTCTAGTGAAATTTTCTGCGTCAAGTGAAGTACCTTGTTTAATTTCTTAGCATTTTCAAGGCGAATTTCGTAGTCGCTCATGAGCTTCTGTCCCAGGGATGACCTTAGAAAGCATGCGCTGTCCAACTCCCATGAAGAATGCTCGTAATTAAGGCCATGCCATTTCACAAGCCATTCATAATGGCTTTCTGATATGTCGGTGGAAGTCGATACTTCAAACTTATGAACTGGTCTTTTCCTTAACAAACGATGTGGCACTGTCCACTCAGAGCTCCACCTCACAATCTGCAGGTTAGAAGGACAGGCAGTTCTCTTATTTGCAGTAACTCAAAAAGCAGACCTGTAACCATAACATTTTATTTAAGACTTGTACTCGCAAGAAATAACAGACCTGATCTTTCGCTATAATGTTGAAGAAGAAACTTAGATTTTCAGGACACAATTGGGTATCTGGCACCCAATGGTTGTGCACATGAGCAAGGCCATGGTACTTAACAAAATATTGCTTCTGCCTATGCATTCCTAAAACCAGGAGAAACTATTAAGATAGAATTATAAACAAGTATATGTTATATAGTATCAATAAAGTGTTGGTTTCCTACGTGTTTACAGTTCCAGAAGATGACAGACCTTTAGCATTTGTTGCCTTCACTTCTCTGACATCCCAAATAGACTCAACCCCCTTTGACACAGAGTGGACACCTAATGCCAATTTCTTATACACACACAGGGGGCAGTGCCAAACACCAGGTAGAGCACAAGTTAGAGGAGGATCTAGACAAGAGAGATGATAGCATCTACTGCAACCGCTTCCCCAACAGCACCTACAAATGTGGGCAAAGTACACATCAAGATAATGGGTAGGTGAAACTGTGAAAGGAAAAAGTGCTCAAAAACAGTGAGTTTTGAATCTGTACGATTGAGAAAGAAGAAAAATGAACTTACAATAAGGCTGTTGAAAGATTTCAGAGCATGCAAAGCAGATATGAGCACCTTATTTTCGTATAGTAATATTTAATGACAATGTCAGTACAAAGAGCCTAGAAAACAAAATTACTCACAGGAGCTCGCCACCAACTTCGTCACAAATAACACATGCTTCTTCTAGACTATTTGTCTCCTTGTAGGGATTCCTGCTGCAACAATGTTCAAAAGATTTTAAAGGAACAGCAGCTCCATCATCACCTCCATCCTAAAGGCATTGCAAGAAAACAGAATAATCACAATAAGGAAGGCCACTCCTATTATTGAGCATTCAGCTGACAGACTGCTGAGTTCTATGAAAAAATTGTTGGCAATCATAGAAAACCGTAAAAAATAAACATCAATACAGACTAATCCCCAAATG
Organism: Primulina huaijiensis; assembly: GCF_012295235.1. NCBI lineage: Eukaryota > Viridiplantae > Streptophyta > Magnoliopsida > Lamiales > Gesneriaceae > Primulina > Primulina huaijiensis. The sequence continues at coordinate 13,283,451 of NC_133311.1, read as the reverse complement.
CAGCACTGTAGTTAGAATGCAAAGAGAAAAAAGGCGAAAAGATCCAAAACTAAAAGTAATACACCAAGGCACATGAATAGAAAAACAAGTTTTACTTCATCACATAAATCAAAAAGATAAAAATGCATTCAAATTCCTAAAATATTGTCGGAGATCAATTCATGCAAGGGTGAATAAGTTTCAAAATGACATTCCATACTGTTCACATCACATTTACAAACTGCATTTCAAGGCTCCCTCCACCTTATAGACACATAAACAGGATGAAATGTGGACAGGTTCATCACATAATTTACGAAGCTCCCTAAGTTTGTTCATATGCTCACTCCAACTTCGCCTAGCTTCCGACAAAAATCCATGTGAGTCGCATCTTTTATTTTTCTCAACATAGTCAGACATGGGAGTCTTCTAATCTACTAAACCTTGTCATGTTTGCCCAACACATTACATGTCTTAACACAAATGGCACACATCTAAAGAAAGAGAATATTGTAGTGGCTCTGAGTAGGCACACACAGAGGAGACCATCGTGGCAGAACATAGAAAACACTAGCACCAAGAGTAGTGAAACAAAGGTCTTAACACCCCACCCAAGATAATTCAGCCAAAAACTCTACTTTCTGATGTTCTCGTCATACTAGTGAGTTTCCAAAAAAACACACGGATACATATGCATGTTGAAGAATTAAAAAACAAGCATTAGCAGTCTAAACATTGTTATCATCATCATCCAACCACACAAGAGAACTTCGAAAGGACGGACATATTGTCAAATATGAATGTCAGAGCACCAAAAACACAAATATAATTTTCTTTTAACAAAGTTGTAGAGAGTTCGAATGCACAACATATGCCAAGTAAAAATGTTTCAGCAATTACAGTATGAAGCAGCTTCTTTGTGGTTAGTACAGTAAAGTTGATTTTAGATCAGCCAGACATGATTTTAGATCATATCACTTAACTATGTGGGGGAAGGTTATTTAGCAATCTTCAACAGGTTTTCAGACAGGATGGGTGCCTTTTAAGTCATTTAAATCCGTTTAAGAAACCTCTAAAGCCATAGCATAGATCAACCCATAACTCAAGGAGCTCATAGATAATAAATTAGAAGAGTTAAAGTTGTCATCCCTTGTTTCATTTCTTTATACTCAAAAAGGTAGGGGTGTAAGGTCCACATCTCCTTAACTAAGGAACTCATAGAACAGTAGACCCTGACTCTCTTCCTTCCTTTAGCCGGAATGGTCGGGGTGATAGGTCAGAAGCTACTTGTATTTCCAAATTGCCACATGAAGACTTGTTTCTATATAATGCTCAATTGCCAACTGAAGTAGGATGACTACAACATGAAAATGGAAATAATCTTTTTTCTTTACTATTGGCATCTAGAAGAAGTATAATTTATAAATAGTATATTCTCCATGATTCATAAAACAGTAGAAACCAACCTTAGAAGCACTAAAGTTACTTAGGCCATCATCTAATGTAGCACTGCAAGAGCAAAGCTCCTGTTCTGGTGAACTATGGCTTACCCTGCAGGAAATTCAAAAAATCATCCATCTCAGTAAAGCTAAAACTGTTATGTTCCCTTTCTCATTCCCTTCTTTTCTTATTGGGAAGGGCAGGGGAGAAAAACAAAATGCCATCTCCTGAGGTTGGATATGGCGAAAGAAAATATGTTCAAGTACAAATACACAGGTTTGGAACCAATCTAGCTGATCTAAACATCTCATCTCATACAAGATCAAAAAACTATTAAAACAAAACACATCTGCTATGAAGCAGGCAGGCAGAGTAGACAAGGGCAAAGGCATCATCGGTACAACCTACAACAGCATTGATACCCACATGCACTTGTGTTTGACAAACAATAAGAGACCACCTGTTAATATCTACTTCATGCTATCCAAAAAGCATATACAAATGGATCAAGCCACAGTTAGCCAATAACAGATCATGCAAAGCCATAAAATCGATTTCTAGGTTAGAGTAAAAGTTACAGGAATCATAAAAAAGAGTAGTGGTCAATTAAGTATCTCAGGGTACCATTGGGTGACAATCCTAGGAATATTGATTTTTGGGAACCTATAGAAGAAACTAGCAAGTTGGAAAAAGGTGTTTCTATCAAGGGGGGTCATCTAACATTGATAAAGCCGGTGTTGAGCGTGATGCCAGCGTATTTCATGTTTATCTTTAAAGTGCCAATTCGGGTGGCAAAAATGATGGAAAAACTAATGAATGACTTTCTGTGGGACGGAGCCGATGGGGAGGTGCATTGTCATGTAATTGCTTGGGATCAAGTTTGTAAACCAAAAGATAGAGGGGGTCTGGGCTTGGGGAATATTTGTTTGAGGAATAAGGCACTTTTAGGGAAATTGTGGTGGAGATGTTCAGTTGAAAGGGATTCTTTGTGGAAAAAAGTTATCAAAAGCATTTATGTTCTACAAGAAAATGGGTGGGATGTGGGATTGGCTAGGAACACGACTTTTAGAAGCCCTTGGAAATTTATCTTTCGTTCTTACTCGGCTTTTCATCTGTTAATTAGGGTGGTGCTCAAAGGGAAGAACCTCATTCGTTTTTGGGAAGATCATTGGGAGGCACTTCGTCGTTGAAAGAAAGTTTTCCATCTTTGTTTTAGATCTCCACGACTCTTAACAAACTTGTTAGCAACTTCATCAGTGTTGTGGACCTCCCGGTTAACTCCAACTTTGACTGGATGTGCGTTTCAGAAGAGCTTTAAACGAGGTCGAAATTGTTGAGTTCAACACTCTATTAGGGGTCTTAGATACAGTTCATTTGGAGTTAGGCACGGAGGATTTTAGTGTTTGGTTGGGGGATTCTTCAGGGTCTTTTTCTGTTAGTTCTTTTTATTACTCTTTTTTTCCCGATCAGCTTTCCCGTACTACACAAATATCTGGAAAGTACCTATCCTATATAAGATTCAAGTTTTCTCGTGGACCGTCGCTTTGGGAAAATTGCCGACTTGCTATTCGTTGCAAAAACGATGACCTATCTGTGCTTTAAGTCTGCCCTGGTGTAGCCTATGCCGGAACAAAGAAGAGGATCAAGACCATCTACTTTTGCATTGTTCATTCACGATCGGAATTTGGATAAAAGTATTGCGGGAATTGGGTTTCGAATGGACCTTTCCAAGAAAGGCGCAGGACATGTTTCTTTTGGAATCAGCTATGCTTATCGGGAGGAGAACTAGGTGTTTTTTGTATTTGGTAGTTCATTGCCTATTTTGGTCGAGCGGAACAAAAGAATTTCCACAGACATAGCCGAGTCTACAGACGAGGTTTGGGAGAAGATCAAATTCAGAGTCGCGAGTTGGACAACAAAGTTGCCGAAGTTTAACCACCTTTTGCAGATTTTCTTTTTTTGTGGGTTGTTTGCGAATTTCTCATCCGCTTATTTGTACTTTGTTCTCTTATTCTAAAAAAATTTCGTTTACAATTTAAAAAATAAATAAATAAATAACCCTTATCATAAGCATATGCAGCATGTATCGGTGTTCCCCTCAGCCAGGTCAGCATCCCTCGGAAATGATTTGTCTCACTTCTATTGACTTGAAGAATTATAAAACAGCAACTGACCACAGCAATGGCCAAAAAAGTCTTAGCATTACCGTTCAAGCCCAAAAGGACCATTCCCAAGTTCATTTCGACAAATTGCATGAGATATTTTTGAGATTTTCTACAACAAAGCTTCTACTCTGGCAAGTTAGGAACTAAAGAAAGCCAGAGACAGTAAATTGATCGAAAAAACTAATCAAATGTTCTGGAGAAACCAGAAAACTTAACTGAAAGGTAACATAATACCAAATGTAAAAAATCATTCATGAGAAAAATAAAACAAGACAATGACTTGATCTCTTGCACATTTCAGGAACAAACATTTAAAGCGAAAGGTAAACACCACTTGTAGTCCAAGTTCAGAGCATATAACTATTCAAAAAAATGATGAAACGCCCTAGGTTAACTTGTGCTTTTCCACATGGTACAGGGGAAACTTACCTTTTCTTTTTATTGCATAGCACACAAGTTCCCAATAGACGGGGGGTTTCCCATTTAGCGGATGAGGAAGGAACGATCTCTGAAACTGCCATGAAACAACATTACAATGTCATTATGGTAAAATCTAAATTTATAAGGGCTGTGAGCATACCTTTCATTTCTAAACATATTTCACCACTTTCTGTACTTATAGGACAGTACTGTGAACTCTCCATGCAAAATGAACTTTGTGGTGCAGGAGAGATTGTATTTGTAGCAGTCAAATAATTTGTAGGTAACTTTTCAGAGTAATCATAGGTTTCTATGGCGCTTGAGTTACTCCTATTGTCTTTTAAACCATCACCATGGCAAAGTTCTGGAATCTCATCCACGACATAATCAATATGGTTAGAATCAATACTAGCATCATTACCCAGTATTTCTGCATCAAATCCCCTTAAACTACAAATTGACTTATGAAGATCTTCATCAGAAGCTCTATTGAGACTTTCATCTCTCCATTTTACCACAACCCTTTTACTGAATTTGTCACTAGTATCTTCTCCATTCCTCATTGGCTCGCAACCACTTTTTCTGCTATTACCATTGCATATGTAAGATATATTATCTTGTCCTTCCAGCTCCCCATCAACATCTAAGCAAATAAAGAGTCAGCAACATTAACATAAATACGTGTAAAGAGACACGCTTTGTATTTCAACCTTAAAAAAGAACACACACTTGTTAAGAGCTCAAAAATAAAAAACTCCACATATTTAGAATAGTCCTGGCGAGTAGATGACGCGAGTTAATATAGAAAGACAGATGTACCTGGAAAAACTACCTTAATGTGCTGTCTTTTAAATAGAGATTTGAAAGAGCGGGCATCCATATTTTTTCGTCTCACGCCAACTGATTCCAGAGCGGATTCAGTTTTCTCAGCGTCCACCAGGACCTGTATCAAGCTATCTTTTTTCCTACTCAAATTTGAAAGAGTAAATTCTTTTACAGATTGCTTGGAATTCGAAGAACTTGACATGTTCTTGTTCCTGTCAGATCTTCTCAGAGGACTTGGTGTCTGTTTCTCAAGTCTTTCGGATTTGTTTGTTATCCGTGGCCTTGACGGTGACACTGGTTTATCAAGACTCAGGGATTTCTGTTTACTTTGAGAGATCCCTCTGGAAAATGATGTTTCCCTAGATGTCATCACACCTGAGACATCAGTTTTCCTCAAACTACGCCTTAAAGAGCCTTTTCGATAACTAATTTCTTTCTTACTCGAATCGTCATTCACCTCCTTAATTTTCCGAGAAGAACGAGTCACGCTCACCATCCTCCTTGGCTGCAACCAATCCACGAATATTTAAATCATAGCTTTTGCATATCATACAGTAGGTGGAAGAAAAAGAACACTGAATCACATAAAAATGGCCAATCTCCTTCCAAAACGCGATGCTTCTAAACTTCACTTTCTCGACACAAACCGGGAAATCAGGAGATCGGAGTCCCTTACTAGTTAATTAAGAAGAGAGGGGGGGGGGGTGTTGAGGAAATCGGAAGTCTTAACTTTATGACCCATCAACCCATGCTCAATGTACGTTTACACGACTAAAAATGAGACTCATTGACCCACGCTCACGAGACTAAATATTGAGGCTCGACTCATCGAGATATATTAAACATTCAATTCATATTAAATATAGTTCAAGTAACAAGGGTCGACTAAACATTATGTTCGATTGGTCAAGTGAGTGGCTTTACATTACATTATTGATATTAGGTTCGACTAAATGATACATTCTTAACATTAAGCTCGATTAAACGACTTGACATTTGGTAACATTTCTAATGATGTTATAACATTATCATTTTTATGAATATCTTTTAACAACTTACTAAAATTATAATATATATCTCATATTAAAATGTTTACATAATTATAAATTATTTATATAATTGAGATATATTTTAATTATATTTCACGTCATCATCATAATATATGAATTATATATTACAACATTATCAATTTTTATGTTAAACTCAATCAGTATCTTTTGATTATCAATTTTTATTTTTTAATTATCTCATATTAAAATGTTTAACGTAAATATAAATTATTTATGTGTTAATATGTTTAATAATTAGACTCAACATCGACTCAAATTATTTACTCGAACTAAAATTGACTCAAACTCGACCCAAACCCTAAACCATAAACCTCAAACCCCAAATTCCACCCACTTGAGCCACTCCACCTCCCATTCCACCAAAAATGTACCACCACTCAACCCAAACACTAAAACTCAACACCAACACATTACAATCTCTGTCAAGAAAAACACAAAACTCACTCCACCTAAACTCCACCCAAACTCCGCCCACTCCACCAAAACTCTACCCACTCGACCCACTCCACTGCAAACACATTACAATAACTTACTCCACCCAAACTCAATCCAATCCACCACAAACACGTTACAATAACTCACTCCACCCAAACTCCACCACAAACACGTTACAATAATTCTTTCCACCCAAACTCCACCCACTCCACCACAAACATATTACAATCTCTGTCAAGAAAAACAAAAAAATCAAGACATTAATAAAATTTATTTTCTTTAAATTCAAACAAATTACATAACATTCAATCGGATTTTCTATCAAATTCTCCAATAGAAAGAAATATTTTTTATTTTTTTCTTCCACGTCTTCTCTTGATCACAGGGGGCAATACTAACATATGCAACATTCTTGACCCTCTCAACCCTGCTCGACCCATTAAACCCACTGCTCGAACCACTCAACCCACTGCTCGACCTACTCACACTTTTACCCAATAAACGAATCACGATATCGAAAGAAACTTATTTCTGTAAAATTGTTACAATATTACTACAACACAAATTTAATAGTACTTACTTCTATTACAAATCTTCAAATGATATTTGATCATATTTTGTTTTGTATCCTTTGAGGGAACACAAAAATAGTGAGAATGGAAAGAAAAATAGGTAGCATGAAAAGAGAGAAACAACTGAACTGAACGTGCGAACGAGAGCAATTAAAAAATATTTTTTAAAATTCAAAAGTTAAACCTAACNTATATACATAAAAGAACTATTAAGATCGAGTTTTTTATATTTGGGTAGAGTTTTACATAAAAGAACTATTGAGATCGAGTTTTTTATATTTAGGTAGAGTTTTTCATTTGGAATTGAATTTTCCTCATTGGGCTGAGTTTTTCGGTGGAGTTCTAAAATGGGTCGAGTTTGGATGAAGCTTCATGTGAAATTTTGAAATGTATCTGTTGAAACATTTCATATTCGTAATCTTGATTTTGATGTTAACAAAACTTGTTATTTTGTTTCTAATGAATTTACTTAAATGCCCAGAAAGCTGAAACTGATCGGGCTTCGAATTGATAAGTTATCGAGCCAAAACTGAAGCTATCGAGACGCAAACTGAAAGTACCAAGTGATTGCCCAAACTGAACCAGTCCAACTGAAATATCAAAATCCAGTTCAGTTGATAGGTGGTTCAGCAGAAGACCTTCAGAAGTCGGCCAACTGACGAAGAGTTCAACTGATGAAGAGTCCAACTGACCAGTTCAGCTGAATCATTGAAATCAGTTCAGCTGACGAGCCAACTGATTTCACCACACCAGTTCAGCTGACCATTTCAGAGCATCAGTTAGGAGCCGACCAGTTTGCAGAACACGACAAGCTTATCTAAGTGGAATCCAGCTATGCACAAAGATATAACAACAATTTTCCGATCAAAAGACAATAATGAACGTTGCAGCAGAGCTTAAAGTCAATACGTTCCAGAACGGATGTCAGAAAGTACAAGACACAAATTTCGAGAAACAGATTCAAATTGCAACAAATATATTTGATGAGTTTTGGCGTACGGTCACATTGCCTCTATAAATACAAGATCAAGATCATCAACAAACATATAAAAAAGTATGTGAAGAAAGGGTGTGAAAAAACAAGTGTGCATATCAGCTTACAAGAAGCAACCAACACATATTTGATGGAACACTTCAACGTGTTATCAACTTATATTAGACGCACAATTCCATCAGTGTGTGAGAACACTTTCTCGTTGTATTCATAGATCAGTTCTCACACACGCACACACCATCACTTACATATACACAGAGAATCGAGCATATTGAATAGTTGAGTGGGCCTTGCACAAAGACATAAAACTTGTGTATGTAGTCTTTGACACATAGGCGTTAAATAAGTGTTGGCTGAAAAGGTGCTGCCTTCAGTCTAAACTAGGAGTTCAGTTAGGCAGTACAGTAAGTACTAAACTGAGTGGGTTTGTACAATGTGTTTTATAAATCAAAGTGGTAGAAGGGGTGACGTAGGAGCAGTTGAAGTCTCCGAACATCCATAAACATATCTTGTGTATTTAACTGTTTAATTATTGTTTTAAACTGATTTGATCAGTTCTAGCTGATATCAGTTCAGTTCTCACCATAACTGAACTAATATAAGCAAGAACTGATCCCCTTATTTCAGTTAATCAGTTTACCAAGCTAAAAGCTTTAAACTGATCAGCTTTCTTAACGAATGGTTACTTCTAGTATTTTTTGCTTGGTTTAAAACAAAACTCGATTTAATTAATCGGTGTTTACATTCTTAGAATACAATCTATTGCAGCTCATTTAGAATATTGTGTTTGAAGCACCCTCGCAGGTGCCCAGAGCCGATCCCATCAGTATCGAATTTTGGTGAAACTTTGAAATGGATCGAGTTTGAGTCGAATTTTAGGTGGAGTTTTGGATATTGTTTTCGAGTATAATATTTGGGTAGAGTTTTGGGTATACTTTTTTTTTATTAAGGTCGAGTTTGAGATGGATTTTACGTTTTGAGAATTGGGGTTTGGGTGGAGTATGAAGGTTTGAGAAAATAATCAATTAGTTCGGTTATTTCTTCTCTTTGAAGTGTGCATATATATAGTTGAAAAGTTTCAACGATCGGATTTGCTTTTCAACTATCATCTATACTTGTTCCGGATAAAATGTTCTTTTTAATATCATCATCGTGCATTGTAATAAATGTCATTTAATGTCCTTCACTTTTTCTATCTTTATGTCTAGTAGCCTTTGAAAAGATGATTGACTTAGGACATATTTGAAAACATTTTATCATTCGGAGTTGGTAGGATACAGTGTCATCATACTTTATCATAAGCGTCTTGACTTATCGTATCCTTTGAATTTACTCAAATCTGACTGCTTGCAGTATGGTTGGAGTTAAACAGTTTGAACACATGTATTGCATATAGAACTTTGATCCTGTCAGATTAACAGATGATCTCTTGCAGCTAGAGTTCATAAATTATGTGGCTTGAATTTAGGGATGGCAATGGGTCGGGACGGGGGCGGGTTTGCTATCTCCATCCCCGCCCTCAATTTACATCCCCGCCCTTATCTCCGATTCTACCAAATCGGGGAATCCCCATCCCCAACCCCGCGGGGATGGGGATCCCCGCCCCCGTCCCCGCTTGAATTTATTTTTTTATATATATAAAACTTTAAGTATTTATTGAATTGACACAAAAACTTTTTAATTTGACTTAAAAAGTATTGATACAAAAATTCAATGACATACGTAAAACTTACATAATATTAACAATCCATAGTTCAATATTCTCAAAAAAAAAATCCATAGTTCCAATAAATATAAAAGATCAAACTCGTTAACATCATCAAATTACTTTCTTCTCCATTATATCATATCACATCACTCCATGCTGTAATCAGTATTACTGTTAGTGCATGACTCCGGCTCCTAAAAAATAATAATACATAGAGAAAAATTATATAAATTTAAAACACTTTAATACAATTAAAAAAATCAACTTATGACTTACCTCTATATCAGAATCATTATCAAACTTTTGATCCTTCGAAGCTATATAATCTACTAAGACAAATAAAAAATAAAAATATTATAAATTAAAAATATAAATAAAGTATCATAAACAATTTGTTTTGAAATTATTTAATACCTTGAATTTCACTCCATAACCAATCTCGAGCACACATCAAAGCCTCCATAGTTTTAGGATGAAGTCCATTATGGTGAGCATTTAAAACTCTCCCACTAGTATTGAATGTTGATTCAGAAGCAACAGTCGTCACAGGAATTGCCAACACATCCTTTGCAATATCATGCAAAATGGGATATTTGATCTCATTCGTCTTCCACCAACAAAAGATATCAAAGTAACTTATACTTCTTGGCAACAAAGACTCTTCTAAATAATAATCCAACTCTGACTTCTCAAGTTCAGTATTAGTATTAGAATCCATGAACATCTCAAATTTATCAGCATAACTATAACGCTTAGGAAATGGAGGCCTTAAATATAAAGATCGTGAATCTTTCACTTCCTGAGATTGTTTGGATTTCTTCTTGTACTCTTCAACAATTTCATACAACTATTTCTTTATTTTTTCAATCTCAAATGAAGAGATATCACTATAAACAAGAGGATAATAAAATTGAATTGTCTTCATCGTGTACCTCGGATCTAAAATGCTCCCACTTGCCAATAAACAACTCATCACCTCCCAATACTTTTCAAACTTTAATTTCATATTTGTTGTCATTGTATTCACCACATTATCATCCAAAAAAGCCTATCATCAATTGCCAACTTAATATCATAAATAGTTGAGAAAAAAATATTTATAGTGGGATACTTGGTCCCCGAAAGCAATTCTGTGGCATCATAAAAAATCTCCAATTTAGAAGAAATCTCTCTCACTTTTGACCAATTATCTTCTGTGAGAACTCTTTTATACAAACTTTCACGGTGTTTCAAACGAGCAAACACATCTTTATATTCCAATGCAGTGTTAAGCATTAAATATGTAGAGTTCCAACATATTTTGCAATCAAGTTCTAATTTTTTAGTACTTGAAACCTTCAACTGTCGAGTTGTTCCAATAAATTTTTCATCTCATTTCGGCGTTGCTGTCCAAAATCCGATACTATATTGACTTTTTTCAATAATGCCACTGATTAATTGCAGTCCATCCCTCACAACCAAATTCAAAATATGGGCACAACACCGCATGTGAAATAATTTACCTTCTAAAATAAGTGAACTCGGAGGAAGCTTATCTAGTAGATAGCGTATACTCATGCAATATAATCATATTCGCAAGCTCTTCCCTCCCATGATCTTGGTTGAAATGGTATGTCCCAAGCATCGTTGTCTCGTCATTGGATTTTGTTGGTTGCAATAGAGATTGTTTTATAGTCTTCTCTTTTTTGTGCAAACATGTTTTTATGTGGTCAAGTAAATGTCTGGTACCATTCTTACTTTCACCACCTAAAGACTTCTTACAATCATTGCATATCGCTTTCTATTTTCCTCCAATTAGCTTCCTCTGAAAATGATCTCATGCAGGAGATCTAAATTTTCTTTTATTTCCACCATCTGCTCCCATAATTTCAGCATCTAAATTCTCATTTTGAGATATTTCATTTTCCTCGATCAAAACACTCTCATTTTTCGATGCAAGTGCTTGACTTCCTACAGTTGGAGCAGTCTCAACCTCTTTATCATTAAATTCCATCTGAAATGATACCAAATAATTTGCATAAGAGGTGGATAATTATGGGATGAAGGATACTATCCAAATGCCAAAGCTTTGTAATACCAGTAATACTTCTGGTCAAGGCTCTGATTGGTTTTATAACAATTTAGACCAACAACTCAAAACAGGATATTTATGTAGCATATTAAAAATTCCCATAACAAACGGAAACAAATGCATGTTTGAAAAAGAAATTTTAAATGTGAGATCTGTAAGAGGAATTTCAGCTCCAGTGGAATCCATGAATACGAAAACAGGTGATCAATTTCATCTTTATATCCAAATACATCACAAGAAAGTCAATATGACAATACATCTATATGATTTCTCTAATTTTTCTACATGTAAAATTTTTTTAATAAATAAATAACAATAATTTCACCTCAATTATATCATCATCATCACATGTCAAATTGGTTATCATAAAAAGCATTATAATTTTGCAACCCTCAAGCTGCCATACTATTGAACGATCGCACATTGCATTACTTCTTAACCCCTTGTCATTTACTTCACTTTTGATTTGAATTTTAACAAACCCATGTCCTAATTTACGTTGTGTTGTGTTGTGAAGGATCGAGTGTGCTAGTGCCTTCGAAGGCATTTCGAACACTATATTCTCCAATGAGCTGCAATAGCTCGTGTTCTAAGAATATTAACACCAATGAATTAAATCGAGTTTGGTTTAAAACCAAGCGAAAGAAACTCGAAGTAATCCTTCGTGAAGAAGAATGTTATTAGAAAACATTTTAACTTATGTAAACTGAATAACCGAAGAAAGACAAATTAGTTTTTGCATTCTTCAGTTCAGTTATGGTGACAACTGAACTGACGAGTGCGCTAACTAATCGAAACAATTTTAAAACCGTAGTTAATCAGTTAAATACACAAGATATGTTTATGGATGTTCGGAGACTTCAACTGCTCCTACGTCACCCCTTCTACCACAACGGGTAGGTTCCACTAGAAGACTTTGATTTATACAACACTTTGTACAAACCCACTCAGCTAGGACTTATGCTACTGCCTAAACTGAACTCCTAGCTACGACTGAAGGCAGCACCTTCCAGCCAACACTTCTTTAATGTCTATGTGTCAAAGACTACATACACAAGTTTTGCGTCTTTGTGCAAGACGGTTTTTGAGTGGATTTGAGAGTGAATGTGTGTGCGAGAACTGAAGGATAATGTTCTCACACACTGAGGGAAAATGGCTTCTAAACTAAGCTGATACAACGATGAAGAATTCTCTCTGGGCTTTTTGTGCTTCTGAAAGCTGATAAGTAACTGAGCGTGCCCTTTTGCTGTTTTCTCTTCTTAACTCTTTTCACTCTTGTATATCGCTCATTTGAGTCTTCACTGATCTTCTCTTTAAATAGACGGGAAAAGCTGATCGTACAGTGAGACTCAATTATTGTATCTGTTACATTTGAATCGGCTCCTTGGACTTTGTGCTTCGACTTTTGACTGCCCTTCTGGAGCGTTTTGTCTTCAATGCTCTGATGTAACGTCCATTATTGTCCTTTGACTGGACAATGACTTTGTACCTTCTCGCACAGCTGGAATCCATTTACTGTGAGCTTGTCTTGATCTGCAACTGAAAGATTCTGACTGATACTTTGAACTGGTCAGCTGGACTGATCTTCAGTTGGGCTAGTGAAATCAGTTGACTCGTCAGTTGAACTGATTTCACTCCTTCAGTTGAACTGGTTAGTTGGGTTCTTCGTCAGTTGGACACATTATAGGCTGGCCAGGCTTTTGAGATCTTCCTGCTGAATTACCTATCAGTTTGGACAATCAACTGAACTGCTTGTTTGACGAACCAGTTAGACTGATTTAGTCTCGGCAATCAGTTGGCATCTCCGATGGCTTCAGTTGGTTTCGTAAACTGATTAATTCAGTTTTAGCTGTCTGCGCACTAAGGTAGATTATTAGAAACAAAATAATAAGTTTTATTAGCATCAAAATCAAGATTGCGAACTTGAAAAGTTCCAACATGTTGAAAATCGAACCATTGAAGTTGCCATACTATTGAACGATTCGAATTGTTTCAATATTACAAATGACAACAAGTCAACAATCAAACCTGGTTTTCGTTGTGTCGAGGTCCAATATTCTTTAAAAGTGAGAAATCAGAACGAGATGTCGTGAAGAGTTGGAGACTTGGAGTGTTGGTTGAACCTTGAGAGTCGACAATGGAACTGGAGGCATGAATGGGAGAATGGGAATTGAGGGGTTAGGTTAGATTTTTTTTATTTTGTATATTATTATTATTCTTAGCATGAATGGGAGAATGGGAATTGAGGGGTTAGGTTAGATATATTTTTTTATTTTGTATATTATTATTATTATTATTATTATTATTATTGAGACGGGTTCGGGGATGGGATATCATCCCCATACCCGCCCCCGAATAATTACGGAGATTTTAAAAATCCCCAAAACGGAACCCGATAGCTCTACCCAAAAACAGTCCCGTTTTGAGTTTTCCCCGCGGGGAAAATTGTCTTCCCTACTTGAATTCCTTGCGTGAACGACTTGAACTCTTGATGTTCTGTCTAAACGGATTGAAAAGATCTAGCAATCTGAAAACCTGAATTTACTATTAAAGAGCGGCTATATCCTGAAACAGCTCGATGTTGTTTATTTGTCAATCACAAAAACTTAGGGTATTAGAAGTATTCTAACAATTTCACTTTTTTAGATGATGAAAAACCAAGTTGCAAGTTAATAAAAAAAGTTACATGAAAATAGTTTAAACGAGATAGAATGAAAAATTATAAATTTTATCGAGTAAATGAAATGTCATTGTTACATGTTCATAAAAAATCCTACTACACCTACAAAATGAAAAAAAAAAATCATATCATCTAAAACCTAAACTCGAACCACCGCCACCACTGCCACCACCACTACCACTTTTTTTTTTTTTTTAGCTTATTTCTCAAACATGTGTTGATCCTCAACCAGTTTGGCCTTTGCTCTTCTCATTTGTTCGTTTAATATTTTCTACTCTTCTCATTTTTTTTGTCATTTCCACGCTGCATGAATTCATGAACTTCCTACAACTAGCTGTCAACGGAGGACTGGAGGATATCAAACTATGCATCCATATGATGGTTTAATCGAGTAATTTTCTGTGAAAGCTCAACACTTGATAAGATTGTAATAATTTGTATTTTTGTCATCAAAATTTTCATTTTCCCGCATTCTACATGCTTAATTGATACATTTTTGTGTTATTTAGTTGTATGAGGAAATTTTATGGTCTTGGAGCAAATTTTGGCTAAAAATGTGATTTTTATCTACGTTTGAAGTTGGTAAGATGAAGCTTTGAAAGAAGAACCAAAACAGAAGAAGTCCTGAAACAAGATGTCCACGCCTTTTAACTGCTTTACGACTGCCTTGTGAGTGCATTGAAGAGCTCGAAAATTTTGATGATAATACCATATTTTAGGAGTCATAATTGTAGTATTTGAATTATTGAAGGCTTTTGCATATATGAATATATAGTTGAGATAATGAAAGATTTGATAGAGTTTATGACATAAAAATTATAGTTTCCGTATTGATGGACCTAATCTCTTCCATATATTATAAAGTTTTATTATAGTTTTTGGGTTTTTCTTTAGACTTCTCTATACTCTACTCCAACTTCAGGTGAAAAATAGAAGAGAAAGAGGCGAAATAATTTTTTCACTATTTTCTCCTCAACTCTAGGCTAAGTTTTTATTTCTGATTTCTACTTCTGATTCAAGGAATATTTATACTGATTTTCTATCGTTATCCATGAATTCAGTGATCAGTGATTGTCATGAATAATTGATACTTGAGTAGCGATAGATTATGTATGTTGTGCTATCATAACTTATTTGATCTAAATAAGTCGACAAAGCTGGATTCATCAATTGCGTCTCCCTTGATTGTTAAATTTTTAGAATTAACTATTTTCACAAAGATAAAAGCTATCTTTAATTAATATGGAACATTAACTTACCCAATTGATTACTAATAAGTTTTGACTGGATATTGTATTTGATCAATTAATTAGGAGAAAACAAAGATTTTAGCGGATGTCCCTATAATTCTAAGGTTAATTTCTAAGAAGTGCATGAATAAATAATTTTTTATCCAATGACCAGTGACACAATGGAATAGTGAAACACCCTTAATCAGAAATATGTAAGATTGAATTTCCCCTTTCATTATACTCATTTTAGTTGTTTAATTCTCATTTAGATTTATTATTTGTTCTTGCTTGCTAATTTTAGTTTTAGTATTTTATTTAGTTCTCATAAAAAAAAAATCTATCCTTTGTTTTTTTCTCGAAAGAAATAAATCTCATGTTTCCTATGGATTCTCACCATTACAATCTATTATAAAATAGAAATTTAAGTTCGATGGCTCGAGGACAACACATCAACATTAATTGCAACGACTTGTTTCTTTGTAACAGTTTGTTTTGCTGCCAGCTTGAAGTTTGTCTCGATTGAACTGAGCTCACGCAGAACTTATTTCTTGAAGCCATCAAAGGCTATGGTATGAGCAAAGTGTTCCTTCATTTGGGAATAGATTTGTTGGAACATGACTTTAGGAGTAGTAGTATCATCAAACTTAGAGAAGACATCCGGGTTGAGTTGAGGAGAGAAAAATTCTTTATTAGGAGATTCAAGGGAGAGGGGAGCGGTTGGAACTTTAGTGGTCGAATTTGTAATAATAGTATTAGTGGCCGGTGCTGATTCTAGTTGCGGTTCAACAAAAGTTTCCACAACTTCAGGTCCAACCGGGACCTGAGCTGTCTGATCTTTGAAAGATTTTTGGATAATCATCTCTTTGCCAGACAAATTTTTTGGAGAAATGACCTGATCGTCTAACATGTGTTCATCGACATGAGTGGTTGTAGCGGATTCCAGATTCAGATTTTCTTCAGTATAGACTCCTTCCTTCTCTAAGATTGGGTCTTAAAGCATAGGAGAATAGGAGTTCGTCTTGGAATTATTGAATTCGAACTGAGAGAGTGATCTGATGACTTCATCCATAGAGATTAGAGGAATCTTTAAGAGCTATTCCGATTGGATTTGTGTGGGAGGAGCAACTGAAACAAATTTTGCCTAAATTTCTATGTTTGCGGCTTGAATCTTCTCTTTAGTCATCGTTTATTCATCAGCCTGAGCTTCAGAAACTCTGGTTGGAACCTCTTCAGAAATTTGCTTCTTACCAGCCTGACTTTCTCCTAAGTCAAATACTGATAAGATTCCATATTGCTCAGCCCCAGAAAGCTCATATTCCTGCCTTTTCACTTTTACCATCTCAAGTTGGATTATTACTTCGACTTGGCGGTTGGAATATGAGCCACAAAGTTATCCCTCTTCTATTGAATTAAGTACAGAAGGGCATTTTCTTTCAACTCAAGCTCTATGATGTTTCATCATTGGAGAGCTTCATAGATAACTTATGTCTCAGCCCATCGCAACATCCTCTGCTCAATAGCTGTTATTTCTTTGATCTTCTTCTCTTTATGAATGACCTCAAAAATGGACAACGGTCCGGTAGTCGGCTCAACTGTCAAACTTGCTCATTTTTTCTTTAGCAATCTGATTGAATCGCTTCACAGCGAGATTGATGGCGGCTTGAACGAATGAGAACTTTGGCTCAACCTCAAGAATGCTCTTTCTCTTTGGCTTTGGGATCAATGATGGGCAGACCAGACTGATGAGAAGTTTCTTCCAATTTCACTATCATAGGAATGTTTAGGATAAGGGTTGGGCGAAGCGACTCAGAAACGTGTTCGATCGATTTGGCTTATCTACCCACTTATTCTTCTTAGAGAAGACTTGGGTGACAAAAACCTTCTCTCTAGCTCCTTCAGAATCAGAAGAGAGGATCAATTTCCTCTTGGTATCTTTAGCCAGTGTTTTGTCTTTAACAGCCTTATTGGTATGATCATTCTTCTCTATTTATGCTCTTGTCTCAATCTTTACCCAGTAACTCAACACCGGCTGGTATCTGCTTCTTGCAGTAGTTTTCCACATTTGACCAGTTGATCAGCTTAACTTTGTGGAGCTGAACAACATCCACCAACTTCATTTTCATATGCTCTAAGTGATAGCAGAGGACAATGGCAAAACCAGTAGATTGTTCTTCTTTCTTCAACAAATAGGTGAAAATCTTGAAAATAATGTCGGACCAGTTGACATTCACTCTTAAGGCTGGTCACCATAGCCAAAAGATTATCATTAGTGACCTTGTCAAAATCCCTCGTCTTAGCTAGTAACAGCTTAGCCACTATGTCTGCAAGGAGTCTGTAATCCACATTCAAGTTTTTCTTCTGGCAGTTTGGAGAAGATAAAAGAGAACTTGATAGTGAGAACTCGACCCTCCAGTGGGCAGAGTTACCTTCTGGTAGATAGGAGAATGAGCTTAAACCAACGGTTGGCAGATCAAACATTTCTACAAACATTTTATGGGTAATGCATAGGTTGGTTCCTAGAAAAATGTAAGATGGATCCATACTACATCACTGTATTCTTGAACAACTCATTCATAATGGTTTCTAAAAGTTGAAAGCTACAACCCAAAAACTTTCTAAGGCCCAAAGCCTCCAACATTCTGAACATAGACACCATGGTCTCATCTTTAATGGCCAGAACATATGCAAAGTTGACGACAATGGATTTTTGGAATAGCTTGTCATTATGAAGTTTGTTGATAATATGGTCAGATTGTTTTGCAAATACGGGTAGAGTGCAAGAAGAACGCGGAAAGAGAAAGATTGAAAATAGAATTCGAAAGGCTTTCAAAGTAATGGGAAAGAATCACAAATATATATACTATCCAATTTCGTAGACATGACAATCAATGTGTCTGTATATAACTGGTGAGATTTTGAAATTTGAAAAGTCAAAAAGTAACTTTTGGATGTTCATATATTCAAGTGAAATTAAATAAAAAAAATTTAATGGTTAAAAAATCGTCAACAATAAATATGAAATTAAAGGATAATTAAAAATTTGAAATAACAACCATTAAAAAATATTAATGTATTTTAGAAAGAACGATCATAACATGTGATGAGATCAAGCATCCACAAACTCTAGCTAGAGCGATTAGAGTTGTATACTGATTTAATACATTGTTTTATCAACTCGACTTTTGTTCCTCTTGAATTCATACATTAATTTAAATAAAATAAACCAATAATATTATGGAAGTAAGAAAACTTAGCATCAGTAAGCAGTTTAGTGAATACGTCAGCGGCTTGATTGTTTGTAGAGATATATTCTACCCGAATATCCTTCTTCGTTACATGATATCGGACGAAATGATGTCTAATGTAAATGTGTTTGGTACGAAAGACCCACACATGCAGTTCCTTTAATATACTTAAGTATGTATTTAGCTGTAGTATAATTAGATTGTTTAGAATTAGCTTGAAAGTAAGCACATAAATAAACCGCAAACATTATGTATGGCCAGCTAGCGATCAGATAAAGTAAAGAGCCAATTAGGCATGTATACATTGTGATGTCCACTGATATTCCCCCTTCGTTTTTATCTAGCTTGATTGATGAGCTTATAGGGGTATGTTGGGTTAAACGTGCATAAGTGAGAGTAGTGCTGGGATGGGTGACCTCATGAGAAGTTCTCATGCGTCAAGCTGCTGATGTTGCACCGCTTGATCTGGTTGACTAAATAGACCGTAAAAGAGTGACATCATATCTTAACGGGTAATAGTGTCTTTGCAGGAGACATGGCCGACGGTAGGGAAATGATAAGACCGATCTCTAAGAAATATGAGACAGTACCAGCAGGTAGACACAAAATTCCCCGGATTCATGGACCTAACAGCCCGACCCATTAGCACCCAAGTAGGTGCACTCTGCACTGCCACAAATATAGAAAATAAAGTTGCACCTTGGCTAACAGCTATAGCTTTTGGCCTAGTGGTAAGCATTTGATCCTAACAATTAATATTAGAGCAAGGTCATGGGTTTAAGTCTCCCAAGAAGCATATTTCTATACTTCTCGGTGGGAATATTGGATTAAGCGTGCATGAGTGAGAGTAGTACTGGGATGGATGACCTCCTAGAAAGTTCTCATGTGTCAAGCTGCTGACGTTGTGCTGCATGATCTGGTCGGCTAAGTGGACCGTGAAACTTGGACTGTGAAAGAGTGACACCAGATTTTAACGGGTAATACTGTCTTTGTTGGGAACAGGGCCGACGGTCAGGAAAGGGTGAGATTGATCTTAAAGGTATATGAGACAGCACTAGCAGATAAACACTCACCTCCTCAGACTCATGGGCCTAACAGTCCGACTCATAAGCACCCAAGTAGGTGCACTCTGCGTTACCACAAGTATAAAGAAATAAAATTGTGCATTGGCTAAAAGCTACAGCTTTTGATCTAGTGGTAAATGCTCGATCCTAACAAGGTAGCAGCCACTGCGTAATTCTCCATGCCAAATTTTTGAGTAGATCTTTAGTATATTTGGTATGGCTGATGAAGATGCCATTTTCAAGCTTACTTTTAATTCGAGGAAAATTGTGAGTTCTCTCATCATACTCATTTCAAACTGTTCTTGTATAATCTTAGAGATTCTCTCACATAACTTTGGAATAGTGGAACAAAATATTATGTCAGCAACATAAATTTTCACAAGTAAACCCTTAACAAATTTGAACAAAGGTTTATCAACAGTTCCAATCACAAATTCATGGTCTAACAATTATCATCTGACAAACTTGTTTAGATCATATAATGCTTTATCTAGTTTATAATTACAACTAGGATGAATATGACTAACAAAATCATAAGGTTGTTCAACATATACTTCTTTATTAAGTATGCCACTAAAAAAAGTTGACTTTAGATTCATTTGATATACTTTTGAAGGTAGCAAATTCAAGAAATATTCTAATGGCTTCAAGTCTAGCTACAGGTGCAAATGATTCATCAAAATATATTCCTTCTTCTTGTTTATAACCTTGAGCTACAAGTATTACCTTATTTCTTACAACTAATCCGCTTCATCCATTTTATTTCTAAAAGCTTATCTAATTCCAATTACATGTATATTAGCCGGTTTGGGAACTAAAGGCCAAACATTGCTTCTATCAAACTAATTAAGTTTTTCCTGCAAAAACATCTATCCATCTTGAATCTCCTAATGCCTCATCAATATAATTAGGTTCAAGTTGGGACATAAGAAGCATGCATGAACTCATCTATCATTTGTTTTCTAGTTCTAAGAGGAACGGTTGGATAACCGATGACCAGTTCTAGTGGATGATTCTTATTCCAAAGAAGACATGGTACAAATGGATTTGTATATGGCTGTTGGACTGTTGTATCTTCATTAGTTTCAACATCAACCTACTCTTGATGTATTTTTGATTGGTGATTGTTCACCGGTTCATTTTTTCAGCGACATGATTTCAGAAGTTTCTTCATTGTCGGCTAGACTTTCTTCAAGAATTATTCAAGTCGTTCTTCTTAAATCTCTCATGATCGCTGCTTGAATCAAGGTTAGTAGCATTCAATCTTTTCTTAAAACATGTATATTGCTACTATTTTTATCATGAGAAATAGATGATTCATCAAACGCCACATGCACATGTTCTTAAACGGTTAGAGTTCTATAATTATATAATCTATATGTTTTACTAACTGAATGATAGCCTAAAACACACCAACATTAGATTTAATATCAAAAGTAGTTAAATGTGTTTTACCATTATTGCAAATGAATCACTTACACCCAAATATGAGAAAATATGATATTTCTAGTTGTTTATCACTCCAGATCTCATAGGGGGTCTTCCCATGATTCTTGTTTATCATTTATCGGCTGTGTATAGCTTGCAGTGTTGATATATTTTGCCCAAAATCTTTGAGAGATACTAGATTCGACTAGTACAGTTTGAGCTATTTCTTTGAGTGTTTCGTTTCTTCTCTCAAAAACATCATTTTGTTGAGGTAATCTTGTAGCTAAAAGCGCATGCTTAATGACATTATTTTCTAAACATGTTTAAAGGAGTATATCAATAAACTCAGTGTCTCTGTCACTCCTTATCTTATCCACCATTATGGTTATCTCATTTTTTAATATTTTTAAGAGCTTGATAATTTAGGAAGTGGTATGATCTTTAGAACTCAGGAAGATCACACGTAAATTGTGAGAAGTCATCTAATCACCAGGGTGTACTTGTTTTCCCATAGGCACATTACTGGTGTTGAACCAAATAAGTCCATGTGCATAAGTTCCAAACATCGAGCCGTTGAATTGCTTCCTTTGTTCTTGAATGTTTATCTGACATTTTTATCTAATTGACGTGCAGAACATATCTTATCTTTTGTAAAGTTGATATTAGGCAACATCGATACCAATTTTTGCTTCTAAGATTTGCAATAGATTTGAAGTTCAAATGATTGAACTATTTATGTCATAACCAATTTTTATTACGATGCAAAGTAACAAAACATGTAGGAGCATTTATATTATCATCATTCCAACTAACTTTACAAGTTTTTTGTTCTTCAATTCTGACTAGAGATTTAACTATGCATGTGTGTTTATGAAACTCAACTAGGTTAAACATTGTCACAAAGTTGACTAAAGATAATCAGATTGTAGCAGAGGTTTTCAACTAATAATACATCTTTAATTATTATTTTTCCGTGGATAATCTTATTTTTACCCACAACCTTACCCTTGGAGTTATCGCCAAATGTGATTCTTGGTCTTTGGTGGTCAACAACTTCTGACAACAGCTTGATATCATCGGTCATGTATCTACAACACCCATTGTCCAGAAACCAAGTAGATCTTTAAAAATCTTCTTATTTAGTTTCTGCGAATATTGAAATAAGATATTGGTACAAAAATCTAGTTAGGATCAGAACGGATTAACCCTTTCGGGGCACATACTTGAATTATCCTAAAAGGCATACTAGTGTATATATCCGAAATAGTGCGATTATATGCAAAATAAGGTGATGTCGTGTGTTGTGTTCTCTCTCACAAAATGATTTTTGGGCCGTTCATTCTTCCCACATATTTTGTATAATTTGAACCAACCTGTAATTACGATAATAGTTAGATTTTACCTTCACAGAGTAATGTCTGGTTGATTGTTTGCCAGACCATATCGAGTCGTTATACCCGGCTTGACTTTGTCTACTTTTTAACCATGTCTGGTTGGACTTAGAACTCTCCGGTTCAACTTAACCTAAACCGCAGTGCTTTCCTCTGTTCTAAGATTTACATTCTTGTTAAGTTAAACTTCAGGTCGATCATGTTCATATCATGCTAGACATGACAAAATTATCATATTAGACTTTCTTTTGTATAAACACGATTTGGTATTTACCTAAGAAGAGTTACAATCATTGTTGCTGTAAGGCCCTGTAATTAATTATCCGGTAATTTTGACATAATTAGAATAATTATTGAGTTGTAAATTAAAATAATTAATTATGTCAAATAAATTCAAGAAGTGTGTTAAAAATATGTATTTTAGAATATCGGAGAATTTAACGATATAAAATACATATAGAGTTTAAATAACACACGAGAGCAAAATAAATACAGACCGGGATAGATGGGCTTGAGTTACTATTTTAGCAATCAAATACACAATATATAAAAATACATATACATACACTCAACTTACCAAATAAGGGAAGGAAAGAAAAGAAGAAAGAAGCTTTCCCAACTCCATTCTCGTCACTTGTGTAGCGGCTGCGAGAAAATCGCGATATCTCCTCCGTCCAGTGTACAAATCTCGATCGGTCTGAAGGGGTGTCTTCCTAACATCCTAAGCTTCAATTTAAGTCAAAAATCGTGAAGTTTGAGCAAGGATTCGGGTAGATCAAAGCTGCTGTTCCGGTGCTCTATTCTGCGCGAATTCTTCCCTTTTTGGGTGAGCGTTTTTGGGTTGTTGCGATTTTTGTAATTTGAATTTTAGACATGACCTAAAAAGAACTTGTAGCTCTGTTTGTTAGCTTTCTTTAGCCACTGGAATCATCAAATTTGGATAATAAATGGAATTGATATGATTTATCTACCAAAATGTGTCAAATCAAATTCCGAAACTATGCTGTGCAGGACACCTACTGTAATTTGTGTTTTTGTCAATTATGCGCTCGGATTCTGGACTTGTAATTCAAAAAACAGTTGTAGAGCTATGTGTTATCTTCGTAATGATATAAGATTCGTTAAATTCCATTAAGAATTGAGATAGTTATGCTTATTTTTCCAAAACTGCTCAGTACGAGATTTTGTCCAAAAATCTGTTGAGTAGCAGTGTGTTCTTGAAAATTCTGAGAATAATATATTGAGATTCTGAAGATGGTTTCAACTGTAGAAACTTAGATAATTGAGTTATCTTTAATTTCCAATTGGCGGATATTGATTTGAGTTAATATTGAGTGAGATACAAATTTTATGCTTTTTTGTGCCAAATCGGACATTGGTGTGGAATGTAGTTTTCATGATTGGCTTATTGTTGTTTTGTTTAGGCCGAGGGTCTTGAAGTGAAGTTGATATTGTATTGTCAAGTTGGTATAGGTATGTTACAGCTCGGTAACATACGACGGTAAAACATAAATTATGTTGAATTGCCATTCTGTGTTACATTGATCGGGTGTATGACTTGTTGGCTGTTGTAAATTGTTAAATGCCTTCGTTGTGATCTATGATTATTATTATGACATATTATTGGAATTTAGCATAGGGCATACTGGTATGACATTCATGTTGATCCCTATCGTTCTTGTTAGCCCATTGTTGATATCCGTTGTTATCTGGCACTATTGTTTATCTCGGGATCATTGTGTGGCTGATAGGCCTATACACATGAAACCATAGATGTGATTGAACAATCCCGTTGTTAGTGCAGCCTTTTGAGGTGAGCGCTGGGATTGTGTCATCTAGGTCGTTCTGTTGTGACATCCTGTTATAGCGTATCAGCTGTATGGAGGCCGAGTCAGGGGTGTTATTCAGCACAGCTTGGCATACCTCGCATAATTGGCAGGGCGGTTTAGCTGCATGACGATGTAGCTCCCCTGTGTTGTTGCTCGAGCATTATTCCAGTTGTTATCGTACCGTTTGTTGGCTCCTGTGATCCAGATTATTCGTTGAGCCTTTCATGCATTGCATATTACATTTCATTATATGATTATGCATGATTTATGTTATTGTTGTTATTGTTGAACTGTTTCATACCAGAATCCTAACCACAGTTGTTTACTGGGCGGCTGCTGTGGTTGCATTTGGGCACCATGGTAGATCTCCCGAGTCGTTTTGCAGCATCAGGCCGAGGTTCCGCCAGTGGAGCTCGGAATTGAGGTTGGATTGCTTGGTTCTGTTCAGTGGAGTCTCCCAGTTAGTCTATATGTATGTCTTGGGTTTATTTCAGTCTTGTAATGTACTTTATTTGCCGGGGAGATGCCTCGTTTATCTGTAGTAGTATTTGGTTGTTTTGTGATGTTCTGAGTCGATTATGTGGTTTGTATGATCTGGCGAGTATTTGGTAAGTTTTAACTTCTGTTTAGTCCTGGCCAGTGCGGCTATATGTTGTTGACTTTGATTTTGTTTTAATGACTCTAGTTGGAGTATATTTTGATTTAAAATGCTGCTTGAGTTTTCGGGATGTCCTACTTACGGGAAGGTCATGCCGAAATTTTTCTAGGCCCTGAGGTCCGTTTTAAAGTATTTTAAACCTTTTTCCGCTGCAGTTTTAAATCAAACCATTATTGTTTGATCATTATTAGTCGTTAGAGTAAATGAGCCTCACATCTTGGTATCAGAGCGTAAGCTGGGATACGCTCGAACTAGAGTCTAGGACACTCGAGTCTTTGCACTAAAATGGTTGTTGCGCCTGTATATGCTACTTGACAGCATGTTTATGTAAATATATGATTTGTTTGCTTCCATTCTAATTGTTTGGATGTTTTATCATATAGAATGGAGGGAGGTGGAGAAATTCCTGCTGATGAGATTCCTTTAGCTCGAGGTCGAGGTCGTGGACGTGGTAGACCTCGTGTCCGTGTTGTTGATGATACTTTTGTGGAGCAAGCTGCTGATCAGTTAGAGCAGCTTAGGATGGATGAGTTAGTTGCGCGTTTCCATTCTATGCATCCTCCTCGATTCAGTGGTTCGGAGGGAGCTGAGAAAGCAGAATTGTGGATTTCTGAGATTGAGGAATTGTTTGATTTGATTGAGTATCCTCTAGAGTGTCGATTGAGATTAGCTGTGCATCAGTTGAAAGATCGTGCCAAAATGTGGTGGTCTACTACGTTGATGACTTTAGATGCTCAGAGGATTGTTCCATCGTGGGATATATTCAAGCTAAAGTTTAAGGAGAGTTATTGTCCTCCATCATTCTACAGTTCTAAGGCTTCTGAGTTTCATAACCTGAAACAAGGCGATATGTCAATTGCGGAGTATGCAGATTCTTTTTATGCTATGTTGAGATATGCTCCTCATGTTGCTGCGAGTCAGGTTGCTGTCGTCGAAAGTTTCATTGAAGGATTGAACGATCATCTGCACCCTTTTGTTTCTACCGGTAAGCCACTGAATTATCTTGAAGCAATGGAAATAGCAAAAAGAGCTTAAGCTAGTCTTAAGAGGAGTGGCAATCGAGTTCCTACCTAACATCATCAGTCGGCGAGGCAACAATTCAGTTCATCTGGTTCTGCATCTTTTCGTCCACGTGGGAAGCAATTTAAGAAGCCTGGTTCTAGTTCTTCGAGTTCAGGGAGTTCAGGGAACCGTGGGGGATATCGTTATAGTGGACCTTATTGTGATCACTGTGGGGGTAAGCATTTCAGTAATCAGTGTGTTGGAGTTCAAGGGGTTTGTAATAATTGTGGTCGGTCGGGTCATTTTGCTAGAGTCTGTCCTAGTAAGACGGGGAAATCAGCCCAGGAAGGTAGTGGAGCTCAAAGTAATAGAATTCCAGCAGCGTCCCAATCTTCCCATTAGCCTATTCGCCCTTCGCATCAGAGCAGAGGGCAAGGTGGTCAACAGAATCAGTCATCTGTTCATGTATTTGCCTTGACTGAGGATGAGGCTCAGGCAGCTCCAGGTACTGTCATTACTGGTAATTGTAATCTATTTGGTTTTATAGCGAGAGTGTTATTTGATACTGGAGCATCTCATTCCTTTGTTTCTCATGCATTCGTTGTTTCGCGTGATCTTCACACCACTAGTATGAATTCCAATCTATCTGTTGCTACTCCGATGGGCAAAATGATTATCACTGATAATGTGGTGTTCAATGCGGTTTTGTTTCATGATGAACATGTTCTGTATCTAAATCTCATAGTCCTACCTATGCATGACTTTGATTGTATCGTTGGTATGGATGTTTTGACTACAAATCGTGCCTCTGTTGACTGTTATCGAGGAATAGTTCGTTTCAGGCCTAGCTTTGTTCCTAAATGGAATTTCTATGGCCGTGGTTCTCAAGCCAAGATTCCTTTAGTTTCTGCCATTGAGATGAATCGATTGTTAGATTCTGGTCATGAAGGTTTTCTGGTTTATGTTGTTGATCTATCGCAAGATGAGCGATGGATTTCTGATATTCCTGTAGTCTGTGAGTTTCCTGATGTGTTTCCAGAAGAGATTCATGGCTTTCCACCAGAACGAGAAGTTGAGTTCAGTATCGAATTAATGCCAGGAACTGAACCCATATCTCGAGCACCATATCGTTTAGCCCCTGTTGAGCTGAAAGAACTGAAAGAAAAATTACAGGATTTGTTGAGTAAATGTTATATTCGTCCGAGTTCTTCACCGTGGGGTGCACCGATTCTATTTGTCAAGAAGAAAGATGGAACGATGCGGATGTGTATTGATTATCGACAACTGAATAGGTCTACTGTCAAGAATAAATATCCACTCCCTAGGATTGATGACTTATTTGATCAGTTGCAAGATACTTCGGTGTATTCTAAGATTGATCTTCGTTCTGGGTACCATCAAGTGAGAGTTAGACAAGAAGATGTGCCGAAAACAGCTTTTCGCACGAGATACGGACACTTTGAATTTTTGGTTATGCCTTTTGGTTTGACCAATGCTCCTGCTGTGTTTATGGACTTGATGAATCGAGTATTTCGTAAATATCTCGATCGTTTTGTGATTGTATTCATCGATGATATTCTTGTTTATTCCAAGTCCGAGGAAGAGCATGCCAAACACTTGAGGATAGTTCTTCGAATTCTTCAAAAGAAGCAGTTGTACGCAAAGCTATCCAAGTGTGAGTTTTGGTTAGATAGAGTTGTGTTTCTGGGCCATGTCATATCTCAACATGGTATTTCTGTTGATCCAAGTAAATTGGAAGCAGTTCTGAACTGGGCACGACCGATCAATATGCTAGAGATTCGTAGTTTCATGGGTTTAGCTGGTTATTACCGGAGATTTATTGAAAATTTCTCAAAGATTGCTAGACCTATTACTCAACTGACTCAGAAAAATCAGAGATTCATTTGGTCTGATGAATGTGTCAAGTTTTGTCGAGTTGAAGAAGAGATTGACTTCTGCACCAGTTCTTACCATTCCAAGAGGTTCTGGAGGATTCGTTGTTTGTACCGATGCATCAAATAGAGGATTAGGTTGTGTTCTGATGCAGCATGGCAGAGTTGTGGCCTATGGTTCTTGTCAGTTGAAACCGCATGAGTCTAAGTATCCTGTTCATGACTTGGAATTGGCTGCTATCGTTTTTGCTCTCAAGATTTGGAGACATTATTTGTTTGGGGAGCAATTTGTAATATATTCTGATCACAAAAGCTTGAAGTATCTGTTCTCTCAGTCAGATCTGAATATGAGACAAAAACGTTGGATGGATCTTTTGAAAGATTATGATTGTGAGATCCAGTATTATCCGGGAAAAGTGAATGTCATTGCCGATGCTTTGAGTCGTAAGGTTGTTGATGTTAATTTATCCTCGATTCATGTTTCTAAATTACGAGAGGATATTTGCACTTTTGGGTTGGATTTTCAAATCCAAGGTAATGTTGTTTGTGTATCTCAGATTTCTGTTGAGCCAGAGTTGATTCAGATTGTAACGTCAGCTCAGAAAACTGATGATCAAGTTCTGAAATCTTATGAGTTAGTATCTCAAGGACATCAATCTGGTTTCTCAATTCACTCAGATGATTCTCTTCGGTTGAATGGTAGATTGGTTGTTCCCGATATTCCTGAATTGCGTATAGCCATCCTTAAAGAAGCTCATTGTACTCGATATAGTATCCACCCACGAGGCAGAAAAATGTATCATATTCTACGTCCTCAATTTTGATGGAAGAATATGAAAAAGGATGTGGCTGAGTTTGTGTCTCGTTTTATGATCTGTCAGCAAGTCAAAGCGGAACGAATGAGACCGGGAGGATTAATGCATAGCCTTGAGGTTCCTCAGTGGAACTGGGAGCTCGTGGCTATGGATTTTGTCACGCATTTGCCACGTACTTCTCGTCATTTAGATGCCATTTGGGTGATTGTCGATAGGTTATCTAAATCGGCACACTTTATTCCGTATGAGAGGACGTATTCATACAAGAAGATGGCTCGTCTGTATATTGAAAATGTTGTGAGACTTCATGGAGTTCCAGTTGCAATAGTCTCTGATCGTGATCCTATATTCACATCAAAGTTTTGGACTAGTTTCCAAAAAGAAATGGGTACACGACTTGCGATGAGTACTGCGTACCATCCTCAGACAGATGGTCAGACAGAGCGTACGATTCAGACACTCGAGGATCTACTTCGAGCTGTAGTCATGGATTTTAAAGACAGTTGGCAAGAAGCTTTACCACTAGTAGAATTTTCATATAATAACAGTTTCCAGGTGACTATTGGTATGGCTCCTTTTGAAGCTTTGTATAGCAGATGATGTCGATCACCTCTTTGTTGGGATGAATTTGGTGAGAAGCAGTTGACTGGACCTGAGATTGTTCAGGAAATGTATGATAAAGTCTAGTTGATTCGTCAGAGAATGAAAGCTGCCCAAGATCGTCAAGCTAGTTATACTAACAGACGTCGTCGACCTCTAGAATTTCAAGTTGGAGATTTTGTGTTTCTGAGAATCTCTCCGTTTAGAGGTGTTGTCCTTTTTGGCATGAGAGGTAAGTTGTCACCTCGTTTCGTTGGCCCCTATGAGATTGTTGAGCGTATTGGAACTTGCGCTTATCGTTTGAATTTGCCTCAATCCTTGTCTGGCATCCACTATGTTTTCCATGTTTCTATGTTGCGTAAGTATGAGCCCGATCCATCTCATGTGATTCAGCCTGATGAGGTTGAACTTGATCCATCTCTATCGTATACTGAGTATCCTGTTTGTATCTTGGATCGTAAAGATAAAGTTTTACGCAATAAAGTTATACCACTTGTACGTGTTCAGTGGTCGAGGCATGGTGTAGAAGAATCAATGTGGGAAACAGAAGAGAAGATGAGAACATCTTATCCATATCTGTTTGATTCTTAGTAACGTATTGTTGGTTTCGTATATGTGTAAGATGTATGTGTATGAACCGAAATTTCGAGGACGAAATTTGTTTTAAGGGGTGGAGAAGTGTAAGGCCATGTAATTAATTATCCGATAATTTTGGCATAATTAGAATAATTATTGAGTTGTAAATTAAAATAATTATTTATGTCAAATAAATTCAAGAAGTGTGTTAAAAACATGTATTTTAGAATACCGGAGAATTTAACGATATAAAATACATATAAAGTTTAAATAACACACGAGAGCAAAATAAATACAGACCGGGATAGATGAGCTTGAGTTACTATTTTAGTAATCAAATACACAATATATAAAAATACATATACATAAACTCAACTTACCAAATAAGGGATGGAAAGAAAAGAAGAAAGAAGTTTTCCCAACTCCATTCCCGTCACTTGAGTAGCGGCTGCGGGAAAATCGCGATATCTCCTCCGTCCAGCGTCCAAATCTCGATCGGTCTAAAGGGGTGTCTTCCTAACGTCCCAAGCTTTGATTTAAGTCAAAAATCGCAAAGTTTAAGCAAGGATTCGGGTAGATCGAAGCTGCTGTTCCAAGGCTCTGTTCTGCGCGAATTCTTCCCTTTTTTTGGTGAGCGTTTTTGGGTTGCTGCGATTTTTGTATTTTGAATTTGTAGAAATGACCTAAAACGAACTTGTAGCTTTGTTTGTTAGTTTTCTTTAACCACTAGAATCATCAAATTTGGATAAGAAACGGAATTGATATGATTTTTCTACCAAAATGTGTCAAATCGAATTCTGAGCCTGTGCTGTGCAAGACACCTACTTTAATTTGAGTTTTTATAAATTATGCGCTCGGATTCTGGACTTGTAATTCAAAAAACAGTTGTAGAGCTATGTGTTATCTTCGTAATGATATAAGATTCGTTAAATTCCATTAAGAATTGAGATAGTTATGCTTATTTTGCCAAAACTGCTCAGTACGAGATTTTGTCCAAAAATCTGTTGAGTAGCAGTGTGTTCTTGAAAATTCTGAGAATAATATATTGAGATTCTGAAGATGGTTTCAACTGTAGAAACTTAGATAATTGAGTTATCTTTAATTTCCAATTGGCGGATATTGATTTGAGTTAATATTGAGTGAGATACAAATTTTATGCTTTTTTGTGCCAAATCGGACATTGGTGTGGAATGTAGTTTTCATGATTGGCTTATTGTTGTTTTGTTTAGGCCGAGGGTCTTGAAGTGAAGTTGATATTGTATTGTCAAGTTGGTATAGGTATGTTACAGCTCGGTAACATACGACGGTAAAACATAAATTATGTTGAATTGCCATTCTGTGTTACATTGATCGGGTGTATGACTTGTTGGCTGTTGTAAATTGTTAAATGCCTTCGTTGTGATCTATGATTATTATTATGACATATTATTGGCATTTAGCATAGGGCATACTGGTATGACATTCATGTTGATCCCTATCGTTCTTGTTAGCCCATTGTTGATATCCGTTGTTATCTGGCACTATTGTTTATCTCGGGATCATTGTGTGGCTGATAGGCCTATACACATGAAACCATAGATGTGATTGAACAATCCCGTTGTTAGTGCAGCCTTTTGAGGTGAGCGCTGGGATTGTGTCATNTGTTATTGTTGAACTGTTTCATACCAGAATCCTAACCTCAGTTGTTTACTGGAGGGCTGCTATGGTTGCATTTGGGCACCATGGTAGATCTCCCGAGTCGTTTTGCAGCATCAGGCCGAGGTTCCGCCAGTGGAGCTCGGGATTGAGGTTGGATTGCTTGGTTCTGTCAGTGGAGTTTCCCAGTTAGTCTATATGTATGTCTTGAGTTTGTTTCAGTCTTGTATTATAGTTTATTTGCCGGGGATNGGAGATGCCCCATGTATCTGTAGTAGTATTTGGTTGTTTTGTGATGTTCTTAGTCGATTATGTGGTTTGTATGATCTGGCGAGTATTTGGTAAGTTTTAAATTCTGTTTAGTCCTGGCCAGTGCGGCTATGGTTGTTGACTTTGGTTTTTGTTTTTATGACTCTAGTTGGAGTATATTTTGATATAAAATGCTGCTTGAATTTTTCGGGATGTCCTGCTTACGGGGAGGTCATGTCGAAATTTTTCTAGGCCCTGAGGTCCGTTTTAAAGTATTTTAAACTTTTTTCCGCTGCAGTTTTAATTCAAACCATTATTGTTTGATCATTATTAGTCGTTAGAGTAAATGGGCCTCACAGTTGCCAAACCCTAGCCGAGTTCTATTACCGATTGATTTTTGCCACTTGTGCATATTCTCAATGGAAGCATAAAACTTGTTCCAAGAATTGACTAGAAATGTCACATGTTTATTTTCATTAATAGTTGCTTGGAACACTCTTCATATGCCATCATTTTCAGCAACTAGCATAATGATTTTTACTTTCAGACATCAACTTCATTCCGATACGAACAACTAGAGTTTTTTTACTTATCTTTTAGTTTTTTGCTTTTTATCTTAGTTTTATCGAATAATTGCGAGACTTTTTTAAACTCATCCATCATGTCATGTAATGTTGTGACAAGATCCTCTCGTGTTAATTCATTTGAGTAAAAACTAAATACCATGTCATATACATTTTACAGCTCAATATCTGAAGTCTCCATCTCAACATTTGTCATGAGACACTGGACCTTCTCATTATCACTTTCACTTGGGGAGATCTCTGAATTGGATTGATCTGAGTTTGATTCATCCCATTTTTTCTTTTTTTTTTCTCACTAACAAGTACTCTTTGATCTCTCTTTCTTTTGAAAGATCTTTTGTCATCTTTGGACTGTCTCTTTTCAAATGATTTCTTATCATCCTTCTTTGTCATGTCGCAATCTGCAATAAAATAACATTGATTTCCACAGTTAAAACAAGCTTGATTATCATCATCTTGGTATTTTTATGATAAGGATTGAATTTAGACTAATTTATCTTCATAAATTGTCCAAAAATTTTAACAAATAAGGACATAACCTCATTGCTTATCTGGTCAGCAGATTTTCTGCTGGAAGCTTCTTCGTTACCGCTTGGAACTGAGGTTGTAGTAGCTATTGCTTTAGTTGGTTGTGAAGTGGATGTATTTCTCCTGTTCGGATTCTCAGCTCAAACTCATAAGCTTTAAAATGAAGGAACAAGTCATGCAACTCGAGCTTGTTGAGATCCTTGGACTCCCTCATAGTAATCATCTTTCCGTCACATTCTCTGGGCAATGCTTTCATAACCTTCAAGGAAATTTTTCGGTTAGAGTATTCTTTACTAAGAGATGTTAGTTCAATAACAATACTACTAAACCGTTCATTAAACTCATTAAGAGTCTTGTTGGGCTTCATTTTGGCATTATCGAATTTCAATATTACAAAGTTTAGCTTGTTCTCTTTGGTTTGATTGTTGCCATTATAGAGTTGGGTCAGCTTTTCCCAGAACTCTTTGGCCGTTGAATATGTCTTGATCTTGTTGAACATGTTCTTGTCGAGAGTTTTGTATAGGATATATTTTGCCACATTATCAAGGTTGGTTTTCTTCTTATCTTCAATCGTCCATTCATATCAGTATTTTTCCACCCTATGTGAAGCACCATCAGATATTGCTACAGTTTTATTGGCTTTCAAGATTGTCATTGGACCGTCAGGGATCACATACCATATTTCATCATCTTGAGCCGCTAAATATTCATGCATGTGTATTTTCCAATAATCATAATCTTCTTTTGAAAACATTAGAATCTTGTTAAAGGATGTCATTTAAAAAAATATATTTGCCAAAGTTCAAGAAAACCCTCTTTTATCACATGTTGTTTTTCAACGATCATCTGTACTTGTTCCCGACAAAAAGGTCTTGTTTCTATCATCATCATACATTGTAATAAATGTAATTTAGTGTTCCATCGCTTTTTATGTCTTTAGGTCCAGTAGCCTCTGAAAAGTTTGATTGACTTAGGACATATTTGAATACACTCTGTCATTCGGAGTTGGTAAGATATTGTTCCATCATACTTTATTAGAAACGGCTTGACTTGTAGTATCCTTTGAACTTACTCAAATATGACCGTTTGCAGTATAATTGGAGTTAAACAGTTTGAACACATGTACTATATGTAGAACTTTGATCCGGTCAGATTAACATATGATCTCTTGCAGCTAGATTTCAGAAGTACTGCGGCTTGACTTTGTCGCGTGAACGACTTGAACTGTTGATGTTATGTCTGAATGACTTGAAATGATCCAGCGGTCCAAAAATCTGAATTTACAATTAAAGAACTGTTGGATCTTGAAACAACTCGATTCTGTTTATTTTTTAATCACTAAAACTTAGGGTATTATAAATATTCTAACAATATGTCTATATATACTATTAAAATTATATATTACATTTCAATATATTAGAAATCAATAAAGAAATTATAAACTCATGTAAAAAAAATATTTTTTGATATATTAATAAAAATATAATAAAATAAATATTTTTAAACTATAATTAAATTAAAGTACATGTCTTAAAATCACGAAACTTAATAAAAAAAAAACCTAAATCAAGGGAAGAAATTTTCAGTCATTTAGAACCACAAAAGTCGTTACAATGCATTAAAATTTTCACACGACGTCATATTTGTGCTCTGGCTTCCGCGCGAGACATATTTTTTTCCAAGATATTTGTATTTTCATGATCTACAATCTTCATGTTAAATATTTTTAGAATTCTCAACATATTGATACTATATTTTGAAACACCAAAATGGTGATTATTTTTATAAATACATTAAAATAGATACAAGAGAGGAATAGAGGGGAGCAAACTCGACCGTGTTCTTCTAAGAACACAGAATGATCCTATAAATAGATGGAAGTGTCGGACATGAAACCTCGGATTCCAACTAAAAATATAAACAGTAAATGCTTTATTAAAGCAAATAGTAACATGGTTACAAAATTCAAAAAGTAAAAGTGATATGCCACCTACTTTGGTCATGATTTCATGGCACATATGAGATTCCACCTTTGATGTGATATGTCACCATCCACTAATTGATAATTCAACTTGATGCAACTTGATGATTAAAGATGAATATCCTAATCATCTTTAATATTATCTTTTAATGAATTTTTGATATTTTCAAAAATATCATTAATCTGAGAAAATTGAGGAATATCATCCTCTGGATCTTGAGCATCTTGCTTTTGCATTAGATGAATAAATTGATTTTCGCTTGATTCGGATGCCATAGATTTGTCCGATTTAGAATCTGAACATCCAATATTCTTGTAGAGACTTTCTTCATCTCTTCAATGTAGATTTCTACCATTTTCTCTTTGGAGTAAATTTCTGAATATTTTTGAGTCAAGATTTTAAATGGACTCATTGCATCTTTCTCTTTTTCTTGTTGATGCTGTAAATCTTTCTGGTATGCAGAAATTTTTTCTTCCATTTGATGAAGAGTTTCTGAGCCATAAAGCTGTCCAGTTGCTGGATCTTCTCTTAAAAGTTTATCCCAAAATTTAGTAGAGCTAACTCTACATAGGCAAGGGATACCTTCATCAGTATAACCAAATTCTGGTTGCCATCTCCAGATCAATGGGATTCCAAATTCCATGAAAAATAGACATAAAGTCTTCCCATCAATCCAATGTTCAGAAAAGGATTTTTTAGTGCTTGGTGACACATTTAACCAAGTATTCATTGGTTTTATAAAACCTCAGGCAAAATTTTTGCTGATGGACCAAAAATCTTCCACCATATGAAGAACCAATTTGGAACAGGATAATGAAAAACATTTTCACAAATTTTCAGAAACCATGTATGTTTCTTTTTCTCATTTTCGTAGAATAAAGTTTTATTAAAACTCTCTACATAATCCCAAAAATTAAATTTGAAACTCATTTTATGAGTATCAGAATAAAATTCTTTTTCAATTAATGGAGATATACCTCATTCTTCAATAGATATTATCTTTTTGATAATGAACTTGGAGAAGTTATAACTTCCTTTTTGCTGAGTATTACTGAAAAAGTGAGTTATATAAACACTTTTTGTAGATAACAGAAGATTTTCATAAAATCCTCTTTGTTTATAAGAATCAAATACATATGATGTATTTGTTAAATATCTCTCCATGATAGTCCTCGGAGTCTTCTCCCATTGGATATCATTTTCTTCTATAAGAAGAATTAATTCACGATATTTGGTCTCTGCATATAGAGCCGAATCATTATCTTCTTCTTTTATGATATTAGCATA
>NC_133311.1:13246873-13246995 GCF_012295235.1 Primulina huaijiensis | reverse complement strand
CCTGCTATAATCATTCTAGCAATATTTTTTTCAGTATTACCTGAAATTTTACACACAGTACTATACATAAGCATTCTGTGAGCTGTATTATAAATTTGTTTATCACTAACTCCATCAATATT
>NC_133311.1:13154227-13246715 GCF_012295235.1 Primulina huaijiensis | reverse complement strand
ACAATATTATTTTGATTAATAATTAAATCTTCTGCTGAAGATTCTACTTCTTCTCGTATTTGAGAAGTTGAAGCTCTAGAAGTTTGTGGAATATCCACCATATAATCTAGAGGTGAAATAAAAGAATGACTAGATCTTGATCTAGCATAAACAGAAGAGGGTAATAATCTTCTTTGTTCATAATTAAACTGTATTTGAACAGATCCTTCATTATTTTGAACAACTTGCTATAAATCCCTATTTATTATAGGATTTCTAGGAACAGCTTGTTCAATTATCCAGTTTTCTAGAAATTCTATTTCTTCCCATTTTATAGATCTACGGGTTGTAATATTAGATCTATTAAAATTAGTTTCTATAAGAATAGTTTCATTTAATTTTTTATCGATTCTTTTACACATAGGATTCAGTGTAAACAATGGTTTATAATAAATACGATAACAGATACATATAACTTCTGTACCAGGAGTATAATTATAACCATGAGTTTTAACATTTAATGTTAAAGAGTCTAAGATATTTATATCAGACGAAGATAAAGATAAATTTGGATAAACATCAAAATATACTGGACCATGAGCCAGACTAGATTGAATTATTCCCATAAAGGATTGTTTCCAATTTAAATTTCTACCATCTCTTAAAGCTGCTATAAAGCTTTCTGGCAAACCTTCTAAAGTTAAAGGTCTAAAAGCAATTTGTATTAAACCTATATGAATAAATCTATAATTTTTCGTATAAGGCAAAATATCTTTATTATTTAATAGTCTAATAATCATTTCTTCATTATGAAGAGATACTGATGATTCTGTAGTTTTGACTACCTGTTTAAAACTAATTTTTTCGAATGTTCCTAATTTATAGATCATTTTAGATTCTATTTTAGGAATAGTCCATTTATTTAATAAATCTAAATTTTCAGGTAAATCATATTCTTCATTTAAACTGTTTTTAACAGTTTCTTTCATACTGAAAATATTCATTTGAATAAATAGTGTTAAATCATCAACCAAAACTATTTCCATGGCTCTGATACCATCTGAGGCTTGGAATACAAATTGAATCTGATATGTGGCGTTGTTTTACCAAATGTTTCCTTAGTGGCTTGCGCACACATGGAGATTATTGGTTTCCAGCCTATATATCATATTCAAATTACTGAACTAATAAAAAGAGGTATTTAATTTCCAAAATAAGAATGAATATAAGGTTCATTTATGGCAATTTTACTAAACATAAAAAGAATTACAAAAGATATACCAGAGAAATTAAACAACAGAGGATTTCCCGAAGACAACTTCAGAAACATAAATTCATAAAAAATCACCCATAAACGCCTTAAACGCCATCTCTCGGCTAAGCAGGCTGAAGGACTACAACATGAATTTATGCCTCTTAATTAACTTTGAACCTTGTGTTTACTATTTCCTGTTTCGTCTTCCAACCTTATGTTCAACCATTAACCCTTATATTACATCGAATTCCAAAATTTAAATGAAATATTTTATCATTTCAATTTAATTCCAAGTTACAAATAAATAAAGATCATGGTTTAGTAATGGGATGATTTAACACAAATATTTTAGCCTGTATATTCAATATATTTGTATTAATTAATAATTCTAGTTTCATGCAAAGAATATAATACTTATTTATCACAATAATTTTTTTTAATAAATATAATCATTTTAAAAATTGAATCAAATAAATAATTTTGAAAATAAAGATGTGTGTCTAATTAAATTTAATAAGAGTAATCTGACTTAAAAGAAATTTAGCTTAAGTTATCCTCTTGTATGTCTTGCATGCTTATATAGCTTGAATTTGAATAGTTATCTAAACATGATTTTGTTATTTTCAAATTAATAATTTTTTCATATTAAGAGTGATATAATCATCTAAAAATTAAAAATATAGATACGATTAAATTTAAAAATATAGATAAAGATGGGATTAAAAGATTTACAAAGAAACGATATTTTTGGAAAATTTAAAAAAAATATCAAAAATTTATATAATGATGGTATAATTATAACTTTAGGTAATGTTTCACCAAATCAATTTGAAGTTAGTTAATATATAGTAAGATATTAAATTAAATTTGTATGAACTATAAGAATATTTAGAAAAGTGAAATTTTAAATAATTAAATGTCTTTCTTTTTTCTTTTTTGAGTGATTGACTTTTGAAATTTGAAAATTTTCAATTTGAAATTTTTATTTAATTTGTCTTGAAGAAAAACACCACTTGTATCATATGGATTTGATACACACTTACAAACATGAACGGATCAAACCTTTCAAACAAAGCGACTATATAAAGTTAGTGAAAATCAAAGAAATCAGGTCTTACAACAAGTCTAAAAAAACTGAATTGGGCCAAATATCAAGAAAATTTTAAAACACAAATAAAATATATTCGAGCTTGAACTTGATTACAAGATTGAAAAGTTTGACCTAGTGCCAAGTCTGAATTCCGCCTAAAATATTCAAATATGTTTGCGAGCTATTTAAATTAATGCTCGAAAATAAAGATTAAAAGGTTCAAAATATAGTTATTTATACATGATCATATTATATTAATAAAAGTGAACTAATCACAATAATTTGGCCCTTAATTCGACTCGAAAAAAGTTTAGATATATTTAAGTTCAACTCAAATTTAATAATTTCCAATACAAAATAAGTATTTTTGAAGTCAACTTGATTGGTATGCACTCTTATTCTTTTTTTTTTTTTTTTTGAAGGAAATATGCACTCTTATTCTTAATCAACTACTAGTTGAAAAAGCGAAAAATAAGTATTATTTTCTTGATCTCCATTATCTTTATCGGTTTTTCATGTATTTTGTCATAAATTGATTACTAGAAAGATTTGAAACGTGGCATTTGGACTATTCGAGTGCAATTATTAATTTGTTTTTTTTATATTTTTTTCATCCACATAACAAGTGAATTTCAAATTTTTACATTTTTTAATATGATGAAATATAAAAATTTAAAAAAAAACTATGTCCAATAAATACGAGCATTTAAATAAATATTTTACATGGGAAAAATATTTTGAAAGAAAACAGAATTATGGTCTTACAATGTATTCAATACTACTCGTCAAAGATTTTTAACATAATGATCAGCAAACATAGCTTTAAATCTTGAAAGAACTCATTACAAATAGAGAATTGATTTGAGATTTCAAATGAGCTGATTTGGTCCATTTTAAATGAATTTCTTTGTTGAGTAGGTCTCTTGTGAGACGGTCTCACGAATCTTTATCTATGAGACGGGTCAATCCTACCGATATTCACGATAAAAAGTAGTACTCTCACCATAAAAAGTAATACTTTTTCATAGATGACCCAAATAAGATATCCGTCTCACAAAATAAGACCCGTGAGACCGTCTCACACAAGTTTTTGCCTTCTTTGTTTTCCGTGGAAGGGCTTGAATCTTTTCATGTAACTGGAATTTTTGCCCTTAGTAGAGTAATAATATGATTTTTTTTCTTTTTTTTTTGTTCATTATAATTCTTAAACAAAGGGAGTGAAGAGTAAATTGTTCTTTCTTACATATCTGGGCAAAATCAAGTGTCTTTTCCATTTTTCAATATGTATGGGGTTTTTCTTGGTCAAGGGTACGTCTACCGGAGAATTAGGTTTAAATGATTTGAATTGCATTCTTACAGTACCGCAAAATATAACAATACATAATAACCATGCATGAAAAAGGGTAACATATTAACTTTGAAAATCATATGTTTTATAAATATTTGAATATGTTTGTAAAATTAATTCAACAAAATTAATCTATAAATATACATAAGAAAGTTTTTTGTTTTTCACTTTCGTCAGTATTTTTATTATGTAAACAAGATTTGGGAGAAGAATATTTTTATCGTGTGTTTGGATTGAGTAATTTAAAATGATTAATTTCAAATACATTTTTATCAATTTTGGACAAATTTAATTAAGGAAACTTCAATTTAATAACTTTTAAATTAATGTTAATTATAATAAATTTCACATACATCCAATAATAATAATAATATATAATATCATTATCATCATCTCAAACAGATAGACTTTTTTGGTTTTTACAATATTACGTTTGTTCCCCTGGTTTTTTCCTATGTTCGGGCATATGAACCTTAGATCTACTGTCTTTACATTTACTAAGGTATTTTTTTTTGAAAAAATGGTTCTTGCAAGTGAAGGGTTTTCCACTGGTTATAAAACACTGTGCTTTATTGGTAAGAATGAATTTAAAAATGTATGCTGTAATTCATCCCCTAAGAGTTCTTTGATATTTTGAAAAGTGAATTACTGAGATTGGGAATTAGTTATCCACATCTGATAAGTATTTTCTGTTTGTTAGATATAAAAATATTAGATGTTTGTATGCTAGATTCTAAGTCTGTAAAATAAATTGATAACTCCTAAGTCAATGTGCAATTTGATAAATATATAATCTATTTTAGAGTGTTTGTCAAGAATCGAAGACTAAAGCCAATATTGACAAAGAAAATTAAGCAAGATAGGTTGAATTGGAGCCAATTAGGTTGACATATTGCCCGAATTTATGGACCAAAATCAGTGGAACTTGTTTGTAAAGAAGACATTATCAAATGTATTCCAATTATGTTTCCACTGAAAATAGTAGTAGAGGATTGTTGTGTTGGCTATAAAAGTTTAGTGTTGGATCAATTAAGTTTTGATAAATTAATAAGGCTACTAATTTAAAAGAAAATTACAGAGATTAGCCGAACTGAATTCATGAGAGTAATTGATTATTCATGTGTAAATGGTTTCTCGATGCAAAACATATATATAAGAGCCCAATTGGTATATAAGCTTAATTGATGGAAGCAAACTGATAAAAAAAGGCTATTGATAGAAGATCACTGATCAGTTTGTATTACTAAATCGGTCAAACTGTTTGACAGAAATTCTCTAAAGATTTTCAGAATATTCCTTGAAGAGCATAGCCAAGATGATATCGGATAAAATCTTTATAACTATTTTATCAGTCCGTTAGAATTTTAGAGTCCATGCGCACTAACCAAAATATACGATTTTTCAAAAAGGACGATGACATGACAATAACGACGTCTGTATTTGGAAATGATTATCATATTCAAAAAGACAACCGTTCAATTGAGACCTATAAATAGATCAGTTGGGTGAACTCTCAGGGATCTCCAATCCTCTAATCTTTGAGTTTTTAACAAGTGAATTTTCTTAGTATCAAGTCTTGAGAGCCTAACTGATCGAACAGTTATTCAAGCACACGCTGAAGTTTCATATTATGATTATGATCATTAAGGATCATTTGTGCTTAGAGTTTTTTCACTGCAAAATACTTGTAATTGAAAATAAGACGTCTTACTTATCATTTTAATTAAGTTGTGAGCATACTAATAGTTTCAGTTAGGAAGTGGTAAGTCCTATTGAAGTGGGTTGTTTCAAGGTGTTGTAATTATCAAAGCCTTTCAGAGAAAATCTTTCTGAGAGAAAGAAGGGTGACATATGAGTTATTCAAGTATCAGAACATCCAGAAACATATTTGTGCATTTACATTTTCAGTTACCTTATTTTTTTTCTTTAGTTTCGTAGCATAATTGTTAATCAACATTGTCATTTGTTTTGTTCAAACTATTTCAGTGAGTCTTTTTACGCGCACCCAGTTGTTGCCTTATTGATATCCAACTGACGAGATTTTCAATTCTGTCACGCCTCGAGACCGGGGTTAATCGACACTAGCATTGTTTTACAAGCACACAATTGAAAACAACAAGTTTCGTAGTACAGTATAAAACAAAACCAGTTTATAACTCATAATCAAATGTAAAATTGTCTATATAATGAAAATATTTGAAAACGATAAGACTAAGCGGAAGCGTTTACAACTGAAAAAAATACGAACATAGATTTAATTAAAATTTCTTCCATCACCAGCCCCAAAATTGGTTCTGTTCTTCTTCCTCTATTTGTTCTTCTGGCTTATCTGGCAAGAGAGGGTAAAAAACGAGTGATATGGTCGTCACTCAGAAAGTGGGGGCCGTTCAAGCACGTACATAACAAAATGCATAAATTTCGAAACATATACCATGCATAACATGAATCATATCATAAGCATATATTTGACTTGGCACTAAGATTCCTCTACTTTCCATGGTTTACTTATATCAGTCCCTAATTTTTATTTCTTTAAGGGGTCGAGGCCGTATAACGGTTATAATCCCACTGTGTAAGGGTCATAAACATATCATATTGGGATTCTCACCCATATCTAGTCGAATCCTGACAGTGCCAACACAAAAACATACGATAATCGTATCAAGAGAGGGTAGAAGAAGAATTTGTACTTGCCCGAATTTTCGAAAAAACGAAAATATACATAACCTAAAGTTAAACTTTTAAAACAAGTCACTTACCTCAGATCTGGTAAAAAAACGCGAAGGGGTTCTTGTGCACTAGGATTTTCGAATCCTACTTCTCGATCTGGACTGCAGCAGCGCTTCGACACTCGGCAGAACTTGGGAGAGCAAAGTCTCAAAAATTCATAGGGAGAACTAGAGAGAATTTCGAAAATATGGAGTAATTCTCAGGTGTGATTTTTGAATGGAATGATCCTCCTATTTATAGGAGTTGACTGCTATCCTGATCTTGTATTATCCTTGCGTTTGAACTTTTAAATCAAACTTTAAATTTAGGATAATTTCTCATAATTTATCCATTATACTTGGATAATTTTGAAATATGTATATCTATTTTCTTGGATAATTTCGAAAATACTCTTCTGCTCAGTTTTGAAATTTTGAATTTCCTGTCTAATTTCCAGTATCTGGTAGATCTCTTATTTTTCAGTACAATTACCTTTTTGCCCTTAAATTCTAAAATTTACCTTATTAAATTTTGAATTTAATGGTAATTTATCCCAAAAATAGGAATCTTGATTTTTCCTAAAAATCTGGTAGGCAAACTTTTGAATTTACCCTACTTGTATTTCTTTATCATGTAAACTTTTCTCTATCTATATAATTTCAAAAATTATAAATAAATTCCTGAAAATTTCGAAATTCCTAGATTATCTTATAATCTTGCTTGATCTTGATCCAGGTATATCAATATTATATCAAATTTTATACTTTTATCTGATATTTTCTTCCCAAATTCGAATTTATGTCTCAAAAATATTACCTGCTTATATCTAAAATATCTTTATTTAATTTCTTGGATCACAATATATTTATTTATCCCAAGATCAAAAAATATATAAAATATCATCTTAAATTTTGAGCTCTATAGATATTGTACACACGATATAATTATCCCACACGACTTTAGATAAACTTGAAAATATTAAATAAAATAATGAGACGAATAAAAAAAAACTTGAATGATCTAGTACAACTTTAAATTACAAAATACTATCATCGGTTTTACAAATCGTGTGTTTTGTATTTCTCCCTCCTCATGAGAAGTTTCGTCCTCTAAACTTGGGTTGCCTTGGTCTATGAAAAGGTACATGTATTGATTCCTCATCATTTCTTCTACCTCCCATGTGGCTTCTTTTTCTGTGTGGTTAGACCATTGTACTTTGACGTAGGGAATGATTCGTCGTCTTAGCACTTGGTCCTTGGTGTCCACGATTCTAATGAGAATTTCTTCGTACTTCAGCTCTTCCCCCAAGTTACTTTCTATCATGAGCGGTTCTACTTCCAACACGTGGCTTGGGTCCTTGATGTATTTCCTTAGTTGGGACATGTGAGACACATTGTGGATTCTTGACATGTTTGGTGGCAGAGCCAATCAGTATGCTAGCGTGCCCACCTTTTTCAAGATTTTGAAGGGTCCCCCATATCGAGGGTTTAGTTTTCCAGCTTTACTGAATCAGACAACCCTTTTTATAGACGAGACTTTCACTTAGTCTTTCTCGCCAACATTGAATTCCACATGTCTTCTTTTCAGATCTGAACAACTTTTTTGTCGATCTTGAGCTGCCTTGAGTTTTTCTCGGACGTCTGTAAGTTTGTCTACTGCTATTTGTACGAGTTCGGGTCCTACCAGGGCTCTTTCTCCCACTTCATCCCAATACAAGGGTGACCAAAATTTCCTTTCATACAGAGCTTTGTATGGGGCCATTCCAATGCTGATGTGATAGCTGTTATTGTATGCAAACTCAGTTAAGGGTAAGTGAGTGCCCCGATTGCCACTGAATTCTAGGGCGCATGCCCGCGGCATATTTTCTAGGGTTTGAATCCTTCTTTAAGTTTGACCATCGGTCTGAGGGTGATAGGCCGTACTAAGAGTAACTTTTGTTCCCATGGCCTCTTGGATGCTCTTCCAAAAACATGAGATGAATCTCGGATCACTGTCAGACATGATGCTCATTGGCACCCCGTGCAACCGCATAATGTTGTCCATATACAGTGTAGCCAACTTGTCAAGGTTATAATTCATACGGATGAGTAGGAAGTG
Source organism: Primulina huaijiensis (assembly GCF_012295235.1). Classification (NCBI taxonomy): domain Eukaryota; kingdom Viridiplantae; phylum Streptophyta; class Magnoliopsida; order Lamiales; family Gesneriaceae; genus Primulina; species Primulina huaijiensis. The sequence continues at coordinate 13,238,237 of NC_133311.1, read as the reverse complement.
TGTAGATTTCGTGAGTCTATCTAAGATTACCTATATGACCTTCCCTGACTTTGGTAATCCCACCACAAAGTCCATGGAAATATGCTCTCATTTCCACTCAAGGATTTGTAAAGGCTTCAGTAATCCTCCAGATCGCTGGTTCTTTGCTTTGACTTTCTGACAAACTTGGCACTTAGAGACAAATTCTACCACACATCTTTTCATTCTGTTCCACTAAAAATTATTCTTAAGGTCTCTGTACATTTTTGTACTCCTTGGATGAACTGAGAACTTTGATTTGTGCGCTTCCGTCATTATTTCTTGGTGGAGGTTATCGCTGTCAGGTACACACAACCGCCCTTTCATCCATAGGACTCCTTTGTCATCGATCTGGAGATCTTTAGACTTTCTTTTTTCAACTTGTTCTTTAAGTTTTGTTAGCTAGGGTCTCGGTCTTGATTTAATTTGACAGTTTCTTGCAGACATGGCCGAGCAGAGAATGAAGCTAGGGTGATCTTTTTTCCATCCTTCCGACTTAAAGCATCATACACTCTGTTTGATTTACCTGGATGGTAGCTTATGGTCAAGTCGTAGTACTTTAAAAGTTCAATCCACCGCCTTTGCCTTATATTCAGTTCCTTTTATGTGAACAAGTATTTGAGACTTTGATGGTCTGTGAAGATTTCACATTTGGCGCCATAGAGATAGTGCCTCAAAATTTTTAGGGCAAAGACGACTGCCGCTAGTTCGAGATCATGCATAGGGTAGTTCCGCTCGTGCAGTTTCAACTGCCTTGAAACATAGGCAATCACCCTTCCTTCTTGCATAAGTACGCATCCCACCTTCCTTGGATGCGTCACTGTAGATGGTGGATTCCTTATCCTCGATGGGCAAGATTAATAGTGGCGTGGATAGAGATGTCAATGGGGCGGGTATGGCTACACCCAAGACCCGTCCCATGAAGAAAACTTTAACACATTACCCGTCCCACCCCGAATAAATATTTTTCGGACCCTCCCCACCCCGAATACAAAATGGGGCCGGGTAGACCCGCCAGACCCATGAGACCCGAATTTTTTTTTAAACGAAAACAGTAATTTTCTTATCATATGACTGAATTATGAAACAAACAAGCCTCTAAATAACCCTCCCATCAATCCATGAACCACCACTATTTTCCAATGAATTTTTTTGCCTTGGATTGATAATCAACCAATAAATCACAACAATTTTGTCGAGCTTCATCAATTTTAGATTGTGATATTTCATCATAAATTAGGGGAAAATAAAATTCAACAAGCTTCATCTTATATCTAGGATCTAATACAGCAGTAACCCCCATCATAATATGACAATTATCCCAATATTTATCATATTTATCATTTATATCCCCATATATGGGGCGAATATGGGACGGGTATTATAGGACCAATGACCCGCCCCATACCCAGATGGGTCTGAAAAATTAGACCCGAGACCCACCCCATGACCCATTTAGTATGCTCAAACCCGCCCTAGACGGGACGGGTCCATTGCGGGGCTGGGTAAAACCCGGACCCATTGACATCTCTAGGCGTGGATGCAAGTTTTTTTTCAATGTCTGAAAACTTTTTTCACAATTTTCATTCCAGATTAACTTGGAATTCTTCTGTGTAAGTTTTGTCAGTGGCACGACTATCGAGGAGAAACCCTCGACAAACTTCCTATAATAACCCGTCAATCCAAAAAAGCTCCAGATGTTGGTGGAGTTCTTAGGTTTCAACCAATCTGTAATTGCCTCCACTTTCTTTGGATCCACTGATATTCCTGCTTCAGAGATCACATGTCCTAAAAAGGATACACTCTTTAGCCAGAATTCACATTTCTTGAACTTAGCATAAAGCTTTTTTGCTCTTAGGGTTTGCAGTGCAAGGCAGAGGTGCTCTTTGTGATCTCTCTCGTTGGGGGAATACACTAGGATATCATCGATGAATACTACTATGAACTGATCCAGGAATTACTTGAACACTCTGTTCATTAGATCCATAAATGTTGTTGGTGCGTTCGTGAAGCCAAATGGCATAACTGTGAATTTATAATGCTCATATCTTGTCTGAAAGGTTGTTTTGGGGATATCTTTGGCCCTGACCTTCAATTGGTGGTAGCCCATCCTCAGATCTAGTTTAGAAAGGACTGCGGCTCCCTTAAGCTGATCAAACAGGTCGTCTATCCTCGGAATAGGGTATTTGTTCTTGATTTTTATCTTGTTTATTTCTCTATAATTAATGCACGATCTCATACTCCCATCTTTTTTCTTTACAAAGAGTGCTGGAGCTCCTCATGGGGACTGTAACGCCCCAGAGGAAGAGGTACCAAGCTCAACAGAGTTCACAACCCCACAAGAAGCAGTTCACAGGGCCTCTTAGAAATTATTTTCATAAAATAACATTATAAGGCAAAATTATTTCTATAATAATAAAAATATAATAATTACATGCGAAATACTTAAAAACACGCAACAACTTGATAACAAAAAATTGAAGCAACACACCTTCAAAACTTCGGAAGAACGGAAGCAGATTCGCAAATGAAAAAAATTGTTGGTTTTTTTATGGCGCTCAATTTTGAATTCACGGGTGTTCAAAGTCTGAATGTCACATATTCTTCTTTGAATCCTTTGATTTTTTTTAAAAATAAAATAAAAGTTGAATCTGGAGCAGAAAGTTCTGGATTGTACTAGTTTCATAAATGTTTCCACTTTGCAACGTTTTTATAATAATTTTTTAATTTTATATTATTTTTAAAAAGTCCGTTAATATTTACATATATTTTTTTTAAAAAAAACTAGATTATTTATGTGGAAAGTAAAAGGGAAAAACATTAGATCTTATATAAAAAAAATCAACATTAAAACCCTAGATTTTAAAATTATACATGTTTCATTTATATTGATAAAATTGCAAGGCTAGGTTAAGTTTGAAAGTTGCGACTTAACAAAGAAGCCAACCATTGGCCCTCTGTAAACTGGAGTATACAAGTGGAAACCCAATCTAACTACTCATTAAGTACGTGTAGTACTAGATTATGAAGAACACTAGTAAGCTTGGCAACATACGGTATAAAAATATCACTATTCAGCGCACTAAAATCTAGTGGTTCATTAAAAATACTTCCCTCATAAGATTCGGGAATAGTATGGGTGTTAGCTCCTAGCAGCTCTAGCACCCAATCATTTCGGAAAATGCTAGCATCTTCTGTCTTACCGCGGCTGTTGGCACTACTGTCATGCGTTCTGCCTTCCTTGTGGAACAATGTTCAGCGTCTTCAATGGCTCCATAATCTGCGACCGGTTCCATGGATGCATTCGATTCAAGGGATTGCTATATCAATTTACCAACTACTTTAATAGAGGCAGTTTTTTTTGTTTTGGAATTTCATGAAGGAGGAGCCAAAACGAGAACGAATTCAGTCGAACAGCAGAAGCTCCATAGCTTTCTGTTTCAATCGAAGCAAGTTGACATTTTTTGTGTTTTAGTCTTGTAACTTGTTAACATTTGTTTTTCATCCAATAAAATATTTTCTCGTTTTGGTCATTTTTTTTAACCGGGAGTAATTTACCTATCAAATATTGCTTATTTGTCATATATACTATCCTAATGACTCATATGACAAAAATAAAACACGTGTTATACACATTAAAATCCATACAAGCAAAAATAAAGTCAAAGTCATCCAATTTCTCAAACTAGGGTGAAAAATCTATTCGTTTTTTAAATTTTTGTTCATACAAATTTAATGTGTATAATATATGTTTTATTATAATCACGTGATTCACGTAGAAAAGAATCGATGTCAAATAAGAAATATTTGACGAGTTTATATTGACTTTGCGTCAATTTTTTTTTTTAAATTCAATGTTATTAGATGAATACCAAAATTTAATAAGTTATACGATTAAAATCCAAAGTAAGTCAATATATATGACTAAACTTACAATTTTACCCATTTATATTTTAAAAATTTTTAATGAAAATTGATTGTTAAAATCCAACAAACACAAAAATAACTAATGTTTATAACAAATTGAAGTTGGTGCACTTGTATTATCCTAAATTTTGTATAATTACAAAATCTATTAATCCTAATTATCTATACTATTTATTAAAAGTAAACTTCTTTTACGGACCAAATTTGGTAATATTTTTTTTTATAATTTCTAAAACATCCTCTAACCATGCAATTATATAAACAATATTTTTCTAACATTGTATTTATTTTATGTCCTACCATTTCATTTTTAGAAAACTAAAACTCTAATTTTTCTAGGATGATGCACCAGTAATAATTAATGGTGATTAACTAGTGTGTAATAGTGGGTTGTCCTTTTCCATTTCTTGCCTTTTTTCCTTTTTCCCATCGCTCACTAAACCTCTCATAGAGTCACAGTCTCACTCCTCTGCAAAAAACCCCAGAGCCAGATCCAGCTTTTGTTATTTTCTTGTTTTTTCCTATCATTTCTTCATATCTGTCAGTTCTTCTCTCTGACTTTACTACCTTTTCTCAAGGTTTATTTATGATAAAAAGATTTGAACTATTCTTGCTTAGCTAATGCTCTTTGTTAATTTTTTGGTTTTCGATTGTATTGAAAGTTTAATTTGTGGGTTTATCTTATTTGACCGAATGATTTACATACAGCTAAGATTTGGTTTCTTGGTAACTGTGTATAGAATGTTGAAAAGCTGTGAATTTGCTGAAAATTTACTGAGGCTTCGAGTGATTTCAGTAACTAGGATCACTTACATGGAAAAGAAAAAATGTGGAGCTTTATTGGTTTCATTGTATGTAAGCCATGTTTGGAGAGAAGTTTCTTATAACTTGGGATTTCTGGGTTTTTGTGTATTAAAGTTTCTTGAAATGCTTAGGGACAAATGATTGGACTTTTGGGCAAGCAAAGTAACATGAATATGCAATTATAAAATGTCACATTGTAGTTTGTGGTTGATACATTAGATGTTATATTCTGAAACTAGGATTTTCTTAATACCATATGCTGCTTAGAAGATAAATATTGCATTCTATGAATTTTCTTATTCTGGTAGTTCTTGCTGCAGATTCAACTGGCCGGCCTTGGTTCCAGGTCATATGATAGGTTGGAGACATGTTATTGAGATAGAATTGGAACTTGAGAGGGTACTGAATGCATTTTTCTTTCACTTGACTTGGGTGGTAAAAACCCAAGAACTCGAATTTCCAATATGGAAGAAATACAGTCTCAATCAGATCATTATAGGTCTTCATCTTCTTCTGCTAGTAGTCCCACAAGTAGGGTGCCGTCAAGCAATTTTTTCTATTTAAGAAAACCGGGTACAGTCAGGCAGCCTATTTCGTTCGAGGATTCTCCTGACTGGGACGATACGGATATCGAAGTTAAGGTTGAGCAAGGAGGAGCTGACTCCATAAATGCTGCCACAACTCCGGGATCCCCGCCTCTCTCAAAGCTCAATAGTGGATCATTGCCTTCTCCGCCATTGCCTGAAGGTGCAGTAATTACAAGAAAGATTGCAGGGGCCTCTATTGTGTGGAAGGATTTGACAATCACTGTAAAGGGTAAGAGAAAGTACTCAGACAAGGTGGTTAAGAGTTCCAATGGCTATGCATTGCCAGGCACAATGACAGTGATCATGGGTCCTGCCAAGTCAGGGAAATCAACGCTTCTTAGAGCTCTTGCAGGTTTTTATTTTATTTTGTGCCATTTTGATGCATGTGTAGATTTATTAGAAGAATATATGTGTTTGTCTCTAATGAAATATTTTATTTTTCTTCCTCTGCTTTAGGGAGGTTGTCTGACACGGCCAGAACTTATGGCGAGGTGTTTGTAAATGGTGTAAAATCACGATTGCCGTATGGAGCTTATGTAAGTTCATTTTTGGTTCCACTTTTCCATAAACTTCACGAATGATGCTCGTTATTTGTATATCAGAAGTATTAATTGTGAATTTGGTTTGAAAAGTGACTTCAAATGTTTGATCTTAACATTTCTAAATATTGTTACAAAATTATGATTGGTCGTCCATGAAGCATCATCCTCTGCATATGGTTCTCAAACAATGTTCACCCGTATAAGTGGATTACTAGAATTAGAAACTAAATGGAAACTTCTTGACTACTTGTACCGGATAAGATTTGACACGATTATTTTAGTTAGAGAAGGAAAGATGATTTAATAGTTCACGGGATAGGTTTTATCGTATCCAATGTCATGATACATTATGTCACTGTAATTCTTCGATTCATGAATTTGACATGGTACACGAACACACTAGTGCTATAAACACATGCTTTTGTATCTAATTCAAGCTAGGATGAGTTGGTGCCAAAATTTATTTGCCATTTGAATTTGAGTTTTATGGGCAACGATTACTTGGTGAAAAATAATCATGATAACAAAGCAGATGGTGTTTAGCTTGAGCAATAGCTTCTATGCCGCTGGATACAACCTAATCTGTTTATTTTTTTTTCTAAAACTCCAGATATTTGAGCATGTGCTTCCATTATGCAGGGTTTTGTCGAAAGAGAAACCTTACTCATTGGATCTTTGACCGTACGTGAGTACCTTTACTACTCGGCATTACTACAGCTTTCAGGGTTCCAGAAGAGTGGAGTGGTTGAGGATACGATCCTTGCCATGTCATTGGGGGATTATGCAGACAAGCTTATAGGCGGCCACTGTTACACGAAAGGTCTTTGTAGTGGGGAGAGAAGACGGATCAGCATTGCCAGGGAGCTCTTGATGAGACCACATATCTTATTTATCGATGAGCCTCTTTATCATCTTGACAGGTTTCTTTTTCTTTCTTAAATTTTACTTCAGAATGTTTTTATGTTCCGTGAACTTGCTGCATAAGCATATGATCTTGTGCTAAAATGCATGGTCTGGTGTGAAGGAGAAAGCATGTTGTTAAATATGATGCTTTTCTGATATTATTTACCTGGTGATGCCTGTATTTATCGTATTATGAATTAGAACATTGTCCACGATCATCTTCTTCTTTTAGTTTTTCTCAATGAAGTTTCAAGTGGATGAGCTAAACCGTCTTTTCATGATAATTTGGATGTGTGGAGAAGATTTGTTTTGTTCTTCAAGAGGTTCAAATTTTGTTCTAGTATATTGTGAGAAAGAGGCCAAAACCATGGTTTTTAAAACTGATTTTTAGACGTGGCTGACTGTCAAACATTCTGGAGATATATTTTAATATTAATATTTGTTGGTGTGATCCATTTGATTGATACCTTAGGTATCCTTGCGATTTTGGTTTCATGTTAGGAAAATAGTCTTTAAAGTGGGTTATTAGTTAACCGATCGGAATTAATTCCCTTTCTTCCCTTTCGGAAGTTAAACAAGCTATTCGTAGTGGTCAGCAGTGTAATAACTTATCGGTTCAAATTCCTCGGTAAGTTCCCCACACTAGATTTCATTAATTTCTTTCATCTCAAATTTTTTTCCCTTTGCTTTTCAAATTCTGAAAAAGTTGTTATCATATGCAGTGTATCTGCACTCTTGATGATGGTGAACCTGAAGAAGCTTGCAAGCACAGGGTGCACTATAGTTTTCACCATCAACCAGAGCAGCACAGAAGTATTTGGCCTTTTCGATCGCATTTGTCTCCTTTCAAATGGAAACACGTTGTTCTTTGGGGAAACATTGGCGTGTTTGCAGGTGATGTATTTGAGAACTATGATTCGCCTTAACATGAATCTTAGCAAAAGATTTCTATAGTGCACCTATGAGATCAGTATTTGATAGCCATTTTCATTAAAAAAATTCTCATGTACCTGCATAGAAAATCGTGCTCAAAGGGATTCATTTATTGTGCATCACTTTTAGAGATCTTAGTGAAGTTAATATCTCTTTAATTATTTTTTTAATCTCTTCAATTTAGCTTTACTGAAGTTCTCAAGTTTTTTCGTCTCCTTTTACCATTTTAAAACTAACTTGTTTTTACTTTATTCTTGCAGCATTTCTCAAATGCTGGTTTTCCTTGTCCGATCATGCAAAGTCCTTCTGATCATTTTCTGAGAGCAATTAACACAGATTTTGATAGAATTATTGCAATGTGCAGAAACTGGCAGGTGCATTCCCAAAACTGAACAAATTTAACTTATAGCTCGATAAACTTACATGAAACTGTATTAATATCGGTAGTCAAGGCTAAGATTACATAATGTCCAACTTCTTTAACTTTCTGCATTCCGCATAATAATAACATCTAGTGTATTCTAATGCTTACTTGTTTACTAAATTTATCCTAAAATCTTATAACTATTGTTTCTGATTGTTTATTAATACTCAATTGTATTATTTACAGGATGACCATGGGGAACTTTCGTCCGTTAATATGGACACTGCCATTGCAATACGCACTCTTGAATCAACGTACAAATCATCCACGGATGCTGCTGCTGTTGAAACTATGATTTCAAAGCTTACCGAGAAGGTTTAGTCATTGTTAATACTTAAATTTCTCTTTTGACAGTTGGTGTTGTGCTTCATGCTTTATTCTTTTTGTTATAACATTGTATTTCTGTACTTTTTTTCACTTTTGTTGCTGTCACTTCACTGAAACTACTATGTGTTCATAATCTTGTTGATATTTCCCTCTCTGACATCTACAGAAAATCTGAATGAGGGACCTCTGTAACTTTTAGCAGCAACGCAGCTATCGATTTTCTGTTTTATGTCCGCCCTTCTATAGAATTTGTGTAATTTATATTTCTACCTCACAGGTAGTAGAATTAATGCGAACAAATATAAAAGTATGACCAGATCCTATGCCCTGAAGATCAAATTCTGTTTCTATTTTTTAGCAGTTAGGTTCCACTTTATACTTTTGCGTTCCTTGGGTTACATACTAATTTAACAAAATTCCTTAAAGTTTGGAGGTTGATAGCGGTTAATTAAAATATCTGAAAATTTCACCATGGCATCACATACATCGAGTATGTTTTTCCTGTGCTTTAGATGACTTATATTTAATATATTCCTCGACACTGGCAAGGTTTCATTTTTATTATATCACACCATCTAGTTTAATGGTCCCTTGGGAGCAACATGATATTAACATCAACTTTTGATTATTTCAAAATGTTTCTTGATTACTGTTGCAATAACAATACAGGAAGGCTCAACTCTCAAAAGCAAAGGCAAGGCTGGTATTGTCACAAAAATTGCAGTTTTGACTTGGCGATCTCTATTGATTATGTTGAGGGAATGGAAATATTATTGGCTTCGGCTGATTCTTTGCATGTTCCTGGCGCTATGTATTGGTACTTTATTTTCTGGGCTGGGACATTCTTTATCATCAATTGCGGTGAGTTTCTATCGTTTTTTTAGTTCTGTATAATGAGATAAACCACAGTCTCAGTGTTTAAACTTTCTAAAATAGAATACTTAAGAACCTTCTATTTCAAAATTCGGAACAGGATCAGCAATAGTTTCCACTTGACCAATTCTCTAAGCCTTCTCTCTGCTTGCGGTAACAGTGTTAGTTTAAAGTTTTTATCAAATGCCTCAGATTAGCCAAGAAGATTATGAGCAAATGGTTCAAGAGGGACAATTCGCTGAAACCTTTTGTCCTTGATGCCCAAGACTCAAAAGCAGTCATTAATAAATTCAGATATTACCAGTAAATTTCTCTTCACAAAAAAGATATATATATATCTCTAGTAAATAGATTGAAACACATGCTAAATTAATTTCTTACAATAATTCAACTTTTTGTTAATTATTTTGCTGTCGTCTTTATAAGTCAATTTTACCTCCCTTTTCCTATACCTAATATTTTTCCCATTTAAACCCTTTTTTCTCCGCTTCTCTTATACTGCAGACAAGAGTTGGTGCAGTATTTGCATTTGTCTCTTTTGCTTCACTTCTAAGTATAGCTGGTGTTCCTGCACAGATAAAAGAAATTGAGGTAATGAGATTGTGCATTTTGCTCCTGTGAACTTTTGTTTGCAGGATTTTATAATTTTGCAATGTTCATTGTCGGAGACGACTGTGTTTTACTACTGGTGTCCACGGAAACAGAGCCAAATCATGGCTGAATTTGATGAGAGTGGTGTTTCCTGTGATAGGAAGTTGTACACCTGAAATATTTTACAATATTTTTGAGGACTGTATGCAGTACTTCGTTTTACTTTAAATAATGTGATCAAGGTTATGGTGCCCCCCTATACAACGAAGGAGCTAATATTGGTTTTAAAAAAGAGGTCACGTGGCAAATTTATCATCGATGGTCAATCCAATGATAGAATTTTGTTATAAACTTCTGGCACCCTCGCTTCTCTGTGTAATTTTATAACAGCTCAGTCAAGCACTTTTTCGTTTGCAGATATATGCCTGTGAAGAAGCAAATCAGCATTCGGGCACATTATGCTTTTTAGTTGGGCAACTTCTCTCCAGTATCCCATTTTTGTTTCTCATATCCATCTCGTCAAGTCTTATCTTCTATTTCCTAGTCGGACTGCGAGACGAGTTCAGCTTGTTGATGTACTTCATTTTGAATTTCTTCACGTGCCTTCTAGTAAATGAAGGACTTGTGCTTCTTGTTGCTTGCATCTGTCAAAATGTATTCTCGAGTATTCTAATACTGGTACCGATGCATGTAAGTTCCATCCCCTACTCGGTGAACTGACAATTTCTTAAATCTTGAATAAGATGGTTTTTCACATTTATCAGTGGCTTGTTTATTGCACTTCTCAAAATCTTTTGCTCCTTAAATGTGTACTTTTGATCGATTCGAACAATAAAAGCTCGTTTCTTTCAGGTAGTACTGATGTTGTCTGCTGGGTATTTTAGAATTCGTGGTGCTTTACCAAAACCGATTTGGCTGTATCCAGTATCTTACGTTTCTTTCCACACTTACTCCATCCAGGCAAGTCCATTTCATCTCATAATGGTTGATTGCATCTACCTTTTCTGAAGTTTAATTTATCTAAAATGACTTTTTAAAATAATTTACAAGGGGAAATAGATTTATATTTTTATGGCATAGTTAAAAATAGTTTTCTTCACTTTTAAACATATTGATTTTTGTGCCTTTTTATACGTTTTGGAGAATTGCAAATGCCCTTACAAATACCAATTTACATCTATACACATTTTTTAGTTGAATATAAAGAACTGTAACCTTCACGTTCTAACCAACACTTCTATACTACAAGAACTGACTCCACCTCTGCTTATGCTGACTTTTGCTTCAGGGGATGTTGGAAAATGAGTATCTCGGTACTTCGTTTGCTGTTGGGCAGGTAAGGACTCTATCGGGCTACCAGGCTCTTCGGAACATATACGATATATCTGCTAACAGCAACGCCAAGTGGGGAAATCTCTTAGTACTGTTTCTAATGGCCGTTGGTTATCGTGTTGTTCTCTTTGTCTTGTTGAAATTTTGTTTTGTAAAGAAACTGTCTTTACAGTGTTTGTTCCGGTGTAATCAGAGGAGAAACAATCCAAGATAAGTGACAACAACATAGTGTGTTTCTGTACGATTTCGAGTTATGCAAAGAGAGTATAAAATTGAGGTTATGATAAGTTATTTCCGGAGTTGAATACGCATCTTTGCGATGAGTTGTCTGGAGATTTACGTATATGGATGTGTTCATGCATTTGTATGTGTTGTTTCAAACCTGTGTATATATATTGACCCGATTTACGGTCCTCTCGCAAACGATTATAAACTGAAATCAGAATCGTATTTCAAAAACCAAAACGAAACTGTTTACCCATTTTGGTTCCAAGGCGAGAATGATAAATAAATGAGAATCCCTATGTATTCTTAATAATCCTCTTATAAAAGCTTAGGTAACATCCTAACACCTATCAAAATGGTGTTTTGTTTCATAAAATAATGATCCAATTCAACTATGTTTTAGATACCCCATATATAGCCGACCCGACCTAGGAAACATGTAATTACCAGAGCCCATTTAAAGAAATAAAGTGCCATTTTGGATACATTTTTCTATATAGATTTGCAAGCAGTAAAAAGCAACCATTGACCACTTTAAGTTTGTTTGGTATGAAACAACAAAAACAGGAAACTCTACGTGCTTATATTCAAATGTTCGATGCAAAGGTAGTGGAAGTTCTCTCCGTCACTCTAGATTTTGCGATTAGCACTTTCATTCAAGACTTAAAGCTAGGAGATCTCTTTAATTTGTTAGTAAAGAAACTACCAGCTAGTTTCTAGAACTCGTTGGCAAAAATGGAAAAGTACATTAATTTGGAAGAAACACAGACAACTCGGGTCGAGAAGCTCAAGTGAGCCCCCCGAGTACCAAGAGAAGCTAGGCTGGAAAATATTTTGGCTCGGCCTTCCCGAGCCAATCCAAATGCTCAGCTAGGGCAGTTCGCTGCGTATACTCCATTGAAAATGAATTAGTCTCGGTCCCTTGAAATTTGGTAGAAAATGCATCTTATTCAGAGGCCTCGTGGAAGTGACAAAGGACCTCAAATACTTCTTTTTGATAGGTAAGGCAATTTCCATAAAGATTATGGTCATGATACTTATGAGTGCATTTGACCCAAGAAATTGAGCGAGTTATTCCTCTATGACCACCTTCATAGAAGTAACTTCTGGCCTTCAACAAAAGATGAAATTTCATGTGGGAAGAGTATTCGGAGAAGTTAGGGGTGATCAGAAAGTAGCTCGAAAGTTCTACATTGAAGAAGTCCAAGTAGAGCAGAGAGCAGTTAAAACTGAGCACCTGGTCATCCCGCGCAGAGAAAGCACGACCACATGAATTTGATCGATGAGGCATCCCAAGTTACCACTGAGAAAGATTGCAAAAAGATTGTCGTATCTCCTATGTCCGGCACGGTCAAGATCGATAAAATCCTGGCCGACCCATTAAGGCTGCTCGAATGTTTGACGAAAAATAGAGATGTATTTGTGTGGTCGGCCTCTGACCTTACATGGATTAGACGAGAAGTCATGGAACATAGATTGAACATGTTGAATCATTGCCGACCTTTTGTTCAGAAATAGAAGCATTTTGGGTTGGAAAATGATGTTATCATACGAGAACAAATCGAAGAATTGTTGAAAGATGGACATATCCAAGAGGCACAGTTCTTGAGCTGGCTATGTAATATCGTTATTGTACCTAAATATTCAGGGAGATGGAGGATGTTATGGACTTACGGGACCTCAACTGAGTTTGTCCTAAAGATTGTTACCCACTTCTCTAAATCTACCAGTTAGTTGATTCGACAGCTATGCATAAACTCCTGTGTTTTCTGGATGCTTATCAAGTGTACCATCAAATTCTTTTGGTCGAGCAGGACAGAGATAGGTGAGCTTTGTCACCTAGGATGGAACATTCGGTTATGTTGTCATTCCCTTTGGTCTTAAGAATGCTGGTGCCACTTATCAAATGCTCATGGACATAGTATTTAGGTATTAAACTGGTCACGTGGAAGTATATGTGCATGATATTTTGGTTAAGTCTAAGGCAACTACTGATCTTATAACAATTTGGTCAAACATATATTACAGCACGAAAAGTTGTCCTTAGCTTTAGTCATTACAGCACGAAAGTTGAGGCCATACATTCTCTCAGATCCATTAGTGTGCTACCTAATAACGATTTGGAAGAGTTGTTTCCCATTCAGATGCCTCCAAAAGACTAATCAAATGGTAACATATTTAAGCGAGCATGATATAAAGTTTGAACCCAAAGTTCACCGTTAAAGCCAAAAAATTAACTGATTTCTTGGCATAAACAATACAAATAAATATATTTATCTCACTTTGAGGGGAAGAAAAATGTTTATCTATAAAGTTGGATTTCAGAGATTACAATAATGAGGCAGAATATGAGGCCCTTCTGCTAGAGCTAAAGGCTGCACAGAGCTTGGGAGTTTCCTGGGATATTCTCTACTCGGACTCCCGGCTTGTGATTCAACAAAGTAATATAAAGTTTGAATTGAAAAACAACAAATTATAAATATTCCCATGCCCTCAATCAAGATCGGAAATCCTTTACCGAGCTCATAATCCAACATATCTCTCACACTGAAAAAGGTAAAGCCGACTAGTTATATAAAATGGTCACTTCTCTAGCCTAGGCTCTTAGCTTGAACATTATCAGGAAGGAACTAGTTTCTCGGATTGAGAATGCGAAGAAATTAATGGTAAATATATTTGAATGAGATTGGAAGTATGACATCTATCAGTATTTGCTTTACTGTATTCTTCCAGTTGAGCATAAAAGAAAATGGGAGACAAAGAAAAGGGATCTGCGCTTCATTCTCTTGGACTAAATACTATACAATAGGTCCTTTCCAGACCTCTCCTCAAGTGCTTAGAGGTGATGCAGCTGTTAGAGTAGGTCTACAACAAGCCAACTTGTGGCTTGAACTTTATTAACTCTTACGTAAAAATAATCTTTATTTTAATAATATTTTATGTTTTTATCAAATTATGAAATTTACTTTATGTATGTACTAATGCAAGTTGCATATATAAAGCTTTTGAATATACAATAGTACCGTTAGGTCCACAAGTGATGTTGATCATGAAATTCATTAGATGTGTACTGTATATTCTAAACTTGTTCTTGGTAAATTCAGTTGCATAAAATAAGGATAAATGTTGCTCGAGCTCAAGACTAGCATATGTGATAAAAGCGTCACGTTTAATTGGTATGGGCATGAAGATCTCCAATCATACAGATAAGTGATCATATGGTTATTTTACTGAACAAACTTTTCTTGGACAATCCAAGTGGTTATCACTTATCGAGTGGATAATTCCACGGTTTTGTTAGTTCTTTGGCCTGAGACAACATGGAGGCTCTGCGTACCAGTGCTGCACTTTGATTCATTTACAGGCACCAAGAGGGTCATTAGGTGGTGACATTGGATGTAATTTCGACATACGTAGGAGCCGATATATTGTAGTTCGATATTTACCGCTCACTTACGAGTGTGGATATCTTATATGATCTAATGAGATAATAGTGCAAGGAATCTCTAGAAAAATTAAGACATGTGCTTAAGGGAAAGGTGTTTCCCAAGTTTCGTATACGATGTCACTAACATCACATCATTATCAAATTCATTTTCAACTCTTGATATACTAATGGTTGAAGATTCGATCGTGATATATGAGTTGAAGAAATCGTACTGTATGCCAACAATAATCTATTGTTTCTTGCATGCAATATCAGTGATACCTAGGAGATCATGGAGTGATGCTACTATACGCTTTTACCATGATCCTATGGGTGAAATAAAAAATAAGTTCTGAAGTTCTTGTGATCAATGGGTTGATTCACAAAATGGGGCTAATCAGGTAAGCCCATATAAGAAACAAAAGTTGTTTCGAATCACATGAGTTGTGAACTCACAACTAGCTATATTAATGAATCATTGATGGTCACATAAGTATTGTATTATGTGTTCCCATTGATATGGTCAAATTCAATGAGTTGAATTTGATTATTAATTTTAGTGGAGATCAAACAAATTGCTCAGAAAAAAATTTATAAGTTGATTCCATCTTTGAAAGTTGTGAAAATTAGCTTGACCACTAAATTTGTGAGGATAATGCAATTGCCTAATTTAGTGAAGTAGTTAAAAAGTACGTAGGTGCAAAAAATGAATCAGTAAAAATTTTTGATACTCGTTAATATAGTAAAAATGAAAATTTTGAACATCAAAATTTTCATTTTTACTATATTAACGAGTTTTGTACCATCGTCACATCGACGGTGTCGGATCGTCGATCATGATTATAATAAATCCACAATCCTAAATTTTTAAATTGTGAATATGAAAAATCTAGTCAAAAGTTGTTTAGTAGATTTTCATCAAGTCATATAAGAAAGGAATATTCTAAAAAAATCTAGAATAATTTATTAGATAATAGTTTTTTAATTATATCATATGTTGTCAAAAATTGACATGATAAATTGGGAGAATAGCAAAGTGGAATTTTGGCCACTTGCATTAACACATAAGAAATTTGACAAAGGTAAAAACACTAGACCATGGAGTGTGCTAGTAGGATCAAGATTCATGGATTAAGAGAAAATATAAGTAATAGTTACCAAGAGTTTATAAGAAACAATCAAGAAAAACCATTAAAGATTCTCCCTGATTTTCTCTCTCCCTCCAAAGCACCAAAGTCGACCAGCCTTGTTCTTGTTGAAACACACAGCCCCCCACCACCTTCTCAAGCCACCGTTGCCGTCACCTTGCCACTGCCACCGCCACCGCCAGAGTCTAGTCCATTCTGGTGATTGATTCTCAATGCAAACTTTGATAAGATTTCAAGTGCAATCTAAATGAGCATCGTGGACTTAATTAGGATATTGAAGAACGAAGTACGATCCAGTTGATTATTCATAGGGAATTACAACAAGAGCTGTCTCCAACTAAACACCAAAACAAATGGAGTCAAGTGAATATCATTCAAGGTAAATCTTCTAAACATCCTATTGTTAGCATTTCAATCATACGACACTCAAGTCATGTTTTGAATGTAAAAACTAAAATTTTCAAACTTTCGATGCATCTTGGGTGCAAGAAAACGGTGCCCAACAATGGTATAAGAGCCTAGGTTCTCATTCGTATGATTCACGTTGTTTTTTTATATACTGTGTTGATTTTATTGTCTCTAACTACACAAGAAGTTCTAGAAACGGCACACCAAAAAATCATAATTTTGAAACAAAAAATCATAATTTTCTGCACGCGCTGCCTAGAATAATTCCCGATAATGCACATGCGTGCCGGAGATTGCTTAGAACGTTTTTCATTTGTTTTATTTTTCAATTTTGCTCAGGGCAACACACAACCCATCCCGAAAGAGCGGCTGCCCGCTGCTACTGCCCGAGACCTTTGGGAAGCGCACGAAAAACATGTATGGTGCCCGAGATAGACTTAGGCGGCCGTAGCCCATAGGCTCGAATTGTTCGGGCCCTAATGCGATTTTGTGATTTAGTAAAATTATGACCGAAATTGATATTTTTATGAAAATTTGGACAATTTATCAATGAAATTAATTTATAATAAAATCATGGAAATTTATAATAAAATAAAGGATTTTAATTATTTGTAATTATTTATGGTAAAAGGTCTATTTATTAGTAAATTAATTGGATAATTAAATAAAGATGTTTATTTAATTTATTGATTTATTTTTAATTACTTCGATTAGTGACAAATTTACAGGATAAATGATTTAAATGATAATATGTGATATTATAGGATTCTATATAATATGTGATATTAAAGATAAAAAAGATTATCGAAAGCTATAACCAATATGCTAGGTGTATGTTAGGATATTTTAAATTGTTGCATTTTTAATTATTTGATAATTGTAAAAGTGGATTTGTTTGTGGCCCATTCCCACACCTTAAATTTGTATCCTAATGTGATATGAAAATTTGACGTAAATATTAGATTTAGGGAGATGTTAAGATCGGAAGATGTTGGGCCAAAATCATCAAGAGTTGAAGATCAAAGACATCTAAAACATTGGAATTTTTTATGTTGTATTGAATTTGCGTATATGCATTTACCTAGATTTTGGACTTGGATCCGTGTATGGCTCTCATGGATCAAATAGCTCTCAATTATCGATAATTAATTATTATTTATGATATTATAAATAATCAGTATATGTGTTATTATTATTAATATTATAAATAATCATTATATGTGTTATTATTATTATAATAACAAGAGTTCCATGAAATCACAAAAATACAAACAAACATGACTTGATGTTTTTTAAAAAATTGATGAGACAAATTTTCAAAATTTAAATTTCTCATTTTCAATAAGATTCAAAATTTATATCAAGTCCCTAAAAGAAAAATCAGAAGTGTTTAAAATTTTCATGCCTTCCATCAACAATAGTTGCATGATGAACTCTACCCAGGATCAGTGTCTGGCTCATATTACTGGGGATTTCTGGACACCGATGAGCTGTGATTTTCATTGACATATTTGATGGGAATTGGTGGAATTTCCATGACTTCGGCTCATATTTTTGAGGGATCTCATGGAGACTGTCTACTACGATTAAACATTGATGGACCGAGCTCAACATGTGAATATAAAATGCATCATATTATTGGGCCCTTATAAAACGCGAGGCAAATGACTTGAGGGTTGCATGAGTTGCCATTGAGTTCTATATTTGAAAATTATGATTGACTGATATTATTTGGAATCATGATTTATCAATTGAGCCTTGCACACACACTAAGAAAATAAGATTTCACATTTTCATCAGAGGATGATGAAAATGTCAAAATATTAGAAGGTAATCCATAAAACAAAAGTTCATATTTTGTGCTATAAAATATTTTAAAATAGTCAGTAACATTTATGTCGTCTCTATTTTCAGTATATTTACAATGCCTTCATAAAATCCATTATCTTTTATTTTTTTACCAAAACAAGCTAATCGGACCAAACAATCATGTCTGGCTAAGGAATTTAAGAATTGTTTTAAATTCATGGAAATTAGCATATGTGCTCACTAAGGATCTTTCGAAAGAGACAACTGCCAATGCCAATGTCAATGCCAATGCTAATGCCAATGCTGATGAATTAAAAGCTTGACAAATGGTGAGACCATGATTGGAAAAATAAGAGCTATATGCTAGCTTCTATGTCGAATGGACCGCATAGGCGATTTGAGGATACTATAAATATTGGTGACATTTACAGATGCCTACAAGAGTTGTATGATTTACAAACACGTCCATCAAGGCACACTGTTATCATAGAGCTCATGATCACACACATGCGATATGGGACCTCGGCTCATAAGCATGGTGTAAAGATAATTGGGCTCATTGAAAAGATAGTGAGCATGGACCTTGTCATCCCAAATGAGTTGTCCTCGAACATACTACTGCCATCACTATCAACCTCGTTTGATGGGTTTGTGAAGAACTTAAACATGAATAAGATGGAGCGTAGCCTTGAAGAGCTAGTCAATATGCTTGCGACATATGAAGCCACTATAAAGAAGGAAAATCATGTTTTCCTAGTGGGCTTGTCGCCTGGGCCGAAGAAAGGCTCACAAGAGAAGGGAAAACGTGTTATAATCCTTCCAAGAAAAACAAGCCCACAAGAAGCAAACTCCAAAGACTGCAAAAGGGCCCATCAAGTACGATAATTTAGATTATATTTGTTCCCAATACAAGAAAGAGGACACTGGAAGTGCAATTGCATGTAGTATCTAGCCCAGGAGAGTTCTGACAAAAGTATGTTCCATATTGAAGTGCATGTCTCAATTAACTCAACTTTTTTGGTATTGGATACTGAATGTGTTTCTCATCTTTGGAATGATTTGCAGATGATGATAAGAAATATGAGGCTAAGGGATGGTGAGACCTTCCTAAAGATGGTCAATTGAAAAAAAGTTGTTGCGAATGCCGTATGAGACGTTTATTTAATATTTAACAATAATTTTAAGTATTTTTTAATACATGTTTTATTTGTTACAAACTTGGTAGAAAAAATTATTCCATTTTTATGTTCTATAAAGATGGATTTTCTTGTTCTTCTACTAAATGTGTTTGCAATATTTACGAGAATGAATATATAATTGGAACAAGAGAATTAGAAAAGATCTGTACAAATTAAAAATAAAAGAGATTCCACCTAATGATGACAAAGTTAACAAAATTTCAACAATAAAAAAACAAAATAGTCTTAATCTGTGCGGCACGCCAGGCTAGGAAATATTTCTAAAGAATGACGCATAAGCTAGTGGGAGAATGCATGTTTGATTTGCCAGACATGAAATCCCTTGCTACATGTGAAAACTCTTCGATCTGATTGAGGTGGAGAATACATGAGTACTGAGTTCCAATATTATCTTAAAGAGAATGAGATTCTCTCACAGTAGATTCCTCCCACCACATCACCGTTGAGTGATGTGTCAGAACTTTGTAATTGAACACTGATGGACATGGTTCAAACTATGATAAGATTTAATGAATTGTCGCCATCATTTTGTAGATTTGCGCTTGATGTTTTTGAACAACATCCATACAAAGGCAGTGGATAAACACCATATTAGATATGGATGAGAAATACCCCCAAATATTCATATCTAAGAATATGGCGTTGTCCTACTTATGTGAATCAGATATTGGGAGGCAAATTTGATAGTAGATATATTTTGTGCTCTTTTGTGGGATATCCAAATAAGTCCGTTGGATATAACTTGTATGATCCCAAAGAAACAAAATTATTTGTTTATAAGAATGTCACCTTCTTTGAGAGGGAGTTTCTATTAGATTAAAAATGTGGGATGATAGGCCTCGAGGAGATTCGAAAAGCACCCACACATCATATTGTGGAACCCACGCCCCAATAATCAATCGAAGAGATACACACTCCTAGGAGATATGAAAGGATCTCAAGGATACTTATGATGATCAGCCTGATTCTTGAAGAGGGACAAGATGAGCCCAATACTATATGTGATCCAAGAAACTTCAAAGAAGCATTATCTGATATCGATTCATCCAATGGCTTGAAGTCATGTAATCTTAGATGGACATCATGTATTCAAACCAAGTTTGGTCTTTAGTAGATCTAACTGAGGGAATTGTCCCCCTTGGGATGCAAATGAATTAACAAAAGAAAGCTCGGGACTTTTGGGAAGGTAGTAGATTGATAAAAAAATGATATGCTTGAAGGAAATGAATTGACTATGAGGAAACTTTTTCTCCAGTTGCAATGTTCAAATCCATTAGGCTTTTTCTAGTCATAGATGCATGGCATGACTATGAAATACGACAAATGGATGTGAAGACAATGTTCCTTAATAGTGAAATTAAGGAAGAGAATTGTATGTATCAGCTTGAAGGATTCACATCAGTAAGAAGTCATGAGAATAAGGTATGCAAATTCAAAATCGATTTACGGTCTCAAACAAGCATCTACGAGTTGGAATTTAAGATTTGATAACATCACATAGTTTGATTTTGTT
The DNA here is from genome assembly GCF_012295235.1 of Primulina huaijiensis. Lineage (NCBI taxonomy): Eukaryota > Viridiplantae > Streptophyta > Magnoliopsida > Lamiales > Gesneriaceae > Primulina > Primulina huaijiensis. The sequence continues at coordinate 13,217,247 of NC_133311.1, read as the reverse complement.
AAGAATCCCAAGGAACATTTGTGTACAGGAAAGTTAGTTGGAGTGTAATAACATTCATATGCTTTATATTGATGATATACTATTCATGATAATGATGTAGGATTGTTGCAATCAACTAAATATGATTAGCGAGTAAATTATTCATGACACATGGGTGAAGCTTCATATGTATTATGAATACAGATCTACAGAGATAGATCTAAGAGGATGATATGGCTAACCCAAGACACATATATCGATATCATACTAAGGGAATTCTCTAAGTAAGAGTCCAACAGAGTATATATACTAATTTGTCATGATGTGACTCTATCCAAATCTATGTGCCATAAGACAGATGAGGAGATAGAAACCATGACATGCATTCCATATGCATCTGTCATTGGTAGTATAATGTATGATATGATAGCTACATGACCTGATATAGTCTTTGCACTAAATGTTGCAGACAGATATCAGTCAAACCCCGGTCCATTTCATTGGAAAGCCGTGAAGAATATTCTTAAGTACTTGATAAGTACTAGGAATATTTTCATGGTATATGGGGTGAAGAATTAAAATTGGAAAGCTACAATGATTCAATCTTCCAATCGGATGTGGATGATATGAAATAAACCTCTGGATTTTATTCAAGCTCAATGATTGTGTTGTTTCTTGGAAAAGATATAACAGAGACACCACCATGGATTCCAAGAATTGGGCGTCATTTGAAATGGGTCTGATCCAGTCCCGGGGTATTGTGACAACACCAGTGTCATTTCACAAGCAAAGGAGGCAAGGTCTCATCAGTGATCCAAACATATACTGAAGAAGTTCCACATCATCCGAGAGATAGTGAGAAGATGAGACATATAGGTTGAGAGAGTTGCATATGCAGATAATGTTGCTTATCCACTTACGAAACCCTTACCAAGACTGTTGTTTAAAAAACATCAAAAAACAATGGGTTGGGATCTATGAATTGATGGCTATAGAGCAAATTGGAAGTTTTTAGAGTATATGCTCAGCCAGACAACCTGTGACAGTGCAAATTAGAAGAGAACACAAGCGATCAATCGTGGACATAATTCGGAGACTGAAGAGCAAAGTTTGATCCAATAGATCATTCGTAGAGATTTAAAATAAGAGCTATTTTCGCTTACAATCTAGAATAGTTAGAGCCAAGAGTTAATCGCTAAAGGTAAACTTAAATAAACAACATATGAATGTATTTAGAATTATACAACAACCAAGCACGATTTGATTTTCAAATTAATTTATTTAAATTTTCACTGCATTTTGGGTGCGAGAAAACAATACATCATCAGTAGTATGAGAGCCTAGGTTCTCAATCATATGATTCATATTGTTTATTTTTTAAATTGTTGTGAGTTGTTTATTCTAACTGTAAAAGATTTTTCCAAAAAATTGCAGCTCCTGAAGAAATTCGATTTCAGATTTTTTTTAGTATCACTGCCCAAAACCGTTCAGGCAGAGGGAAGCTCTGTCCTGCGCTGATTTTAAAAAATTAAAAAAAATAGTGTCTCAAGCATGGCATGGCATGGGAGCACACAACCCTGCCTGAAATTGGGCAGCCTGCAGCTGTTGCCCGAAAAGTTCGAGCAGCAGGCGGGGCATGGGCATGGTGCCTGGTATGGTCTCGGGAAGCCATGACCCAAGGGATTGTTTTTTCAGGAATAGGTAAATTTCGCAATTTTATAAAATTATGGGATAAATTGTTATTTTTTGAAATTTTGACAAATTTATCCTTAAAATTAATTTTTTTATAAAATTATGGAACTTTCTTATAAAATAAATAATTGGAATATGATTTTAATTATTTATGAAAAAAATGTGTTTTTACAAGAAATTTAATTATTAATAAATTAATTAAATTAATGCATTTTTAATTGTGGCGATTAATAACAAATTTGCAAGATAAATTATTTGATGCATTTTTATATAATATGAGTTATTATATTATATAAGGGTGATCAAAAAATCATTACCAATATGCTAGATGTATATTATGATATTTTAAAATTTTAAATTTTTTAATTATTTGATAATTATTATAGAGTGTTTGTTTGTGGCCTCTTCCAACCCCTTAAATTTTTATCGTAATGTACCATAAAAATTTAATGTAAATCTAAGATTTATTGAGATATCAAAATTGAAAGATGTTGGACCTGGATCATCAAGAGTTTTGAAAAGATCGAAGACGTAAAACATTGGAAGCTTTATGTAATATCGCATTTGTATCCCTGCATTTACCTAGAGTTTTGGACTTGGATCAGGGTATGACTCTCATGGATCAAATAACTTTTGGTTATCGATCATCTTTTATTTATTATTTATGATATATGAAATATATTATAAATAATAAATTTGCGTCTTATTAGTATAATAATAACAAGAGTTGCATAAATACGACAAATATAAAAAAAAATATAACTCGAATTGGTCGAGAAACAAAATTTTGTGATTCTTAATCAAACTATACTTGTCAGCAGAAGGGTTATCATGAACTCTCAGATAAGATTGATAATGTGCAGCATTATTTCATTCCTCATATTTCTGACTTATTTGCATATATAAAAGAGACTAATGGCAAAAAAGGAAAAATGTCTAAGACTTCAAATGACAAACAAATTGAAGAAGAAATGATGCCTATTAAAGCCATGTATATTCATCCTACACCCTAACCTTTCAATTATTTTTTACCTTCATTGTACTTGCCTGGTTATCATATTTCTGATTATTTATATAAAGTGCATTTAAATCATATACGTACAATGACGAATTTTAGAATCACCAAAAAGAGAGAAATTGTTAGGTATTTATAAGTTTTGGTGATTTGCTTTAATTCATAAAAATATGAATTTCAGCAAGCCCTTTGAACATATTTCAGAAAATATATTATAAGTTATTTAAGATCTGCTAAATTTGGAAAGGTAGTCTTTACTGAATCATCATAAAATATCTACAGCTTAGTGAATCATGTTGTTGGTTTTATCATCTCTGATTTGTTTTCTTTACTAGTGAAAACATATTATCAGCAAATCAGGTTTTCATAAAATGTTCAGTGGATAAAAAAGCATTCTAAAAGTTGGATGTTATTGTTCCAGGAATTTATTGCTCCATACTATTTTTCGAATAAGATGAATAACATGTGACATCTAGTAATATTTATGTTATAACGTTGGTACGACTGAATTATAGTCTTCAAATCTGAACGTTGAAGTTTCTGTATAAAAGATCAACTAAAGATTCATCAAACTCTCTAGAAAATCATAAAGTTATATATGATATATTTCAGCAAACTCTCTTTACGATCTATTATTTATTCTATTTAAGATTTGCAAGCTTTGCAGAAATTTTACAAGCACACGCATAAAGTTATATCATTTATATTTCAGAGATAATCTGTGTTGAACTCATACTCAATATTATTTTCTCTATTGTATTTGGTATGGGTTTTGTAAGTGACTGAAATTTTTTTCTCTGCAATAATATTTGAAGTTGTGAAAAGTTGTTTATAAGAGTTTCAGTTAGACAACGATAATTCCTATTGCAGTGTGTAGTTGCAAATTGCTATAACTGTCAAAATATTTTAGTAAAATCCTTATAAAAATAGAAAAAGAGAGACATAAAAATGATTCATCTTACAAATGTCTGTATGTTGGTATATTGTTTTTCACACCAAATGGACAACTGAAGTTAAAAAATTCTATTTTTAACATTGAAAACATTCTTGGGTGTATGTGTACAGAAACCAACAATAGGGTATTTATCGATTTATTTACCTTTAGTGTCTAAATACTTGACATAAACTATTTTGGGATTAGTAGAGAAATCTCTTGTTGTAAATTACTCCGAACAATCAACTAGATCAATTATGTTTCTTCAAACTCCGAATCAAGTCCACGATTGATGTCTTAATTCTTTTTCTATATCGCACTAGAGAAACTATAAAAATTGTTCGTTAATAGTACTCCCGGCCCATCCCTAACACAAGTAGAGGGCCCATGACAGGCCCATGTATTCTCTTATAAATACCAGGTTTGAGCGTACGGTTCATTCATTCACTATATTTTTTTCAGTAGCACCCTTAGCCGCTCCCACCATATATCCTCAGTTTCTGACTTGAGCGTCGGAGGGGCTACGCCGGGACACCCTTCCGGCCCCCTTATAACGATCTTATTCGTGATTTCAGGCTTATGGTAATTTCGAACCTGCGTCTGGACTAGTGACACTTGCTGGAAGCAGACCCTAAAATTTTCTGTGAGTATCAGTAAGGGGTAGGGATGGAAACTTTCCCCATGGGTTTGGGGCCCGTGGGGAAAACCCGAAACGGGGATGGGGATCCCCGATTTTTTCGGGTTCGGGTTCGGGGATTTTTTTAAATCCCCGATGTAGTTTGGGGCGGGTGTGGGATTACTATCCCCATCCCCGAAATCCCCGAACCCGTCCCGAAAATGATATCAATAATAAAATAATAGTATTATTAGTATCAATAATATAATAATAATAATATTTTTTAAAATATTGATAATAATATTATTATTAGTATTGATATTGATATTAATATTAATATTATCTCTAATAATAATAGATAATAATAAGTTTTGGCTTAAGAAAATCTCCGAATCCGTCATCGTCTTGCCATATTAATATTTTTGAAACGGGGATGGGGGCGGGGATGGGAAATTGATCCCCGAAGTTTCGGGTTTGGGGATTCCCCGAACCTGAAAAAGCGGGGATGAGGGCGGGTATGGGGGTGGGGATGAAATTTGGGGATGGTGATGAGAATGGCAAACCCGCCCCGGCCCATTGCCATCCCTAGTAAGGGGTTGCGATGGCGGCAACACGACAGTCTTAAAACGACATGGCGGTGATCGTACGGTGGTGAGAAAGAGGAGCGGCCGAAAATTTGGTGGAAGAATAAGGTGGCCAAAATTTGTATATGGAGGAGAGAGAAATTGTCTAGCATTCAACTTTGAGATGTGATATAATATTTATAGATTTAATGGATAATGTTGAAACCTTTTAGGATTCTTAGTGGTGGTTTTAACCAAATAGGAAATCTAGAGTCTTATCTAGATAATGTAATCTTATATAGATCATATCTAGGTAATGCGATCTTATCTAGATAATATTTGATCATGGAACTTCAAATCGACATGTCAAAACTCTTAGTTATAGTTTGATTAGGATACTCATGTCCAATGAATCAAAACTACCACTGGATGTTTTGCTTATCTAGGGAACCTACTAGTTTGAGTTTCACTAGGATATTTCAAGCATAATTAATCAAAATACCATGATTATGATTTCTTAATAATCTTAATCGATGATCATAAATCATCAATATAATGAGGATAAAAAAATCATTTTAATAATATAACGTCAAAATTTTCAGAAAACCACTAAGTCAAATTCAACTGTTTATGTCAATTTTCCACTTACTCAAATTTTTGTAGACGTCATTTTTGGAATGCTTTCACAAAATTTAGGCAATTGCACTCTCCTCAACAATTTAGCAGTCATGCTAACTCTCACAAATTTCAAATATGGAATCCAATTATAAAAAAGAAGTGTAGTATACAATACGGCACCTTCATCTCATATATTGCGATCAAATCTTCAACAATTGGTATATCGAAAGTTGTATATGAATTTGACAACGATGCAATGTATTTTTGAGTGATCATAGTTGCATCGCATGTGCAACTAGGGAACTAATTTATCCTAAAATACATATCATACTCTCACTATAGATTTATTCCACTATTAACTCATCATATCACATAAAATATTCACACCCATAGGTGAGTGGTGAATCTCATACTACAATGCATTGGCTCCTACGTATGTCGATACTACACCCAAGCCCGTCACTTGATGATGCTCGTGGAGCCGGTAAACGATTCAAAGTACAAAACTAATACGTAGAGCCTCTATGTTGTCCCTAGTCTTAAGGAATAACAGTGTTGAACCATAACTACAGATTTATCCACTCGATAAATGATATCCACTTGAAAAATCTGAGGGAAGGTTGTTTAGCGACCCATCATATTAGCACTCATCATGTATGATCAGACATCTCCATGTACCAACCACTGAAATGTGGTACACAACTTAAACAATGTAAGTCTCGAGTTCGAGCGGCCTTTATACTTATTTTAAAAGGCTAAATCGACTAAAAACTATTTCAGAATATACCATAACTTTTACATGTATTTAATGATCATCATCAAATGTACGATCTTATTGTACCATAGTTAGCTTGCTAGACACCTACTCTAACAATCTCCCACTTGTTAAATGTCATACTGTATAAAATGTAAAGTAAGAGTCAATGAAACAAAAGACAAAAGTTTTCTTACTTGTCACCTATTCTAAAAATATCTCATTTGCCATTTGTCGTATAACCAGCTACCTTAGATTTTAATCTCATTCCTTCCCAAAATATCATGGATTATGTAGAACTTCCTCTATATATGTTTGGATCGTTGATGAGACCTTGGTTTTTTCGTTTGTGTAACTGCACCAGTTTTGTTGACGTGCACTGTGAATGGATCAACTCCAAATGAAATGACATCCAATTTTTGGAAAAAATTCTTCATCAATACTGCCTCATTTCCTGTAGATGATGAAAAAATATATTCGGCCTCAGTGGTAGCATATGTAGTGGTGTCTTGTTTTGGAACTCTTCCAAGAGACAAAACCATTATTGAGAATGAATACAAATCCAGAGGTTGATTTCGAATGATAGATGTAAAATCAGTGTTGCATTTCAATTTTAGTTATCTATCTTCATAGACCATGAATATATTCTTAGTCCTTTTAAGTACTTAAGTCTAAGCTTGAAGTTCATTGCCCTCCAATCCACCCCAATCATTCTTTTCACTAAAGACCAAATTTGGTTTGAATATATGGAGTCCGTCTTAGAGTGCATGGCTTCAATCCACTTGGATGAATCAACATCAACTATTGTTTCTTTGAAGTTCCTTGGGTCACATCCATGATTAGGCTCATCTAGACCTTCTTCAAGAAGCATACCAAGTGGTCTCGAGATCCTTTCAGATCTCCTAAGTGTGTGTACTTTTTTTTTTTTATTGTTGTTGGGGTGAGGTTTCGACAATATGAGGAGTGGGTATTTCTTGAATCTCATTGAGTTATATCATTTCTCCCTTATATCCAATAGGTATTCTTTCTATAAGAAAGTGACATTATTTGAAACAAACACTTTTGTTTCTTTGGGATAATAGAATTAATATCCAGCAGAGTTCTTTGGATATTCCCCAAATTAACATAAAATTGACCTACTATCCAATTTGTCTCCCACTGGCTACTTCACATATGTAGGGCATCCTCATATTCTCAGATAAGAATATTTGATAGGCCTTCCTATTCATGACTCATATGGAGTTTTGTTCACTGGATTTATATGGACATTGTTCAACAATATTGTCGGTGTTTCAAGCGCATATCCTCAAAAATATGACGACAATTCGGTGAATCTCATCATATATAGAATCACGTCCTTCAATGTTTGATTACATCGTTTAGACCCTCCATTCAATTGTGGTGTTGCTGGAGGAGCTCACTGTGAGAGAATCTTATTCTCTTGAGAGAATCTCATTCGCTTTTAGATAGTATTAGAATTCCGTGCTCAATTATTCTCTATCTCGATCAGGAAGTGTCTTGATACTTTTTCTGAATTGTTTCTCTAATTCAGCTCTCAATTCTTTGAATTTTTCAAAAGTTTCAAACTTGTATTTCATCAAATAAACATAATCGTACCTCGAGTAGTCATTAGTAAAGGTAATGAAGTAAGAATGTCCATATTTTGCACTAACATTTAGCGGGCCACACATATTTATATAAATCAAATCCAATAGGTCATGAGCACGTTCTGCTTTTCCTAGGAAAAGGGCTTTGGTCATTTTTTACTTTCAGACACGACCCATATGTAGGAAGAGAGTTTATGTCTGACAAATAAAAACATGCCCTCTCTCACTTGTTTGTGCATCCTTCTTTAAAAAAATATGCCATGATTTATCATGTAATAAGTGTTCTTTTTTAAGTTTTAAGCATGTTGAATAATTCTTCAAGTCTAGCCTCCATCTTATTCATATTTAAGTTCACCACACACCCGTCAAATGAGGATTAGCGAGAGTGAAGTAGTATGTATGTGGACAACTCGCTCGGTATGACCAGACCCAAGCCCACATGTTTTTAGATGAGCCCGATCATTTTAACACCATGCTCATGGACTGAGGCTCCATCTCGCATTCGTGTAGTAATGAGCTCCTTGACAACTACGTCCCTCAAGGACGTGTCTGCGCACCATACAATTCTTGCAGGTGCGTGTAGATGTCAACAACATCAAACCTCCTCTACAGTTCATTTGAAATAGAAAACATATCTCTCGTTTCTTGCAAGTCATGGTCCAACCATTTATCAATTTTTTCTAGTTCCTCAGCATTAGCATTGGCATCTGCCTATTTTTTAGTAGCCTTAATGATTGTATAAGTTGTTTTATCTGAATTCAGAACAATTTTAACGTTTCTTAGAAAATCTTGATAGTTAGGTCCAGTTAATTTGTTTTAATCAAGTATAACAGAAAGTGGATTATGCGACGAAATTGCAAATATAGTGAATATGATACAGATAATCATTACTGAATATTTTAAATATTGTATAAGACATAAAAGATGGTCTTTAATTTCATGAACTATGTCCCACTATTTTGACAATTTCACAATCCTCCATTGATAACGAGAAATCTTATTTTCTCAGCAAATCATGATCCAGAATAATATAATTCACTTACAATTTCCAAAAGCTAAAGTCCAATTGCAACTCATACAACCCATTGTCGTCAATTTTTATAAGGACCCAATAATATGATGTCGTTTATCTTCATGTGTCAAGCCGTGCTCATCAATATTGAATCGCAGTGGATGGTCGTCATGAGTTCTCCAAATAATATGAGTCAAAGTAATGCGAGTTCCACCCAATTCACATCACCAATTTCAATGGAAGTAACAACTTTTCGGCATCCAAACCTACTTAATAATATAAGTCAGACACTGACCGCGGATAAAGTTCATCATGAAACCATCATTGATTGAAGGCAATAAAAATTTAAACTCACTATAATTTTCCTTTTAATGGATTGATATAAATTTTTAATCTTATTAGAAATTAGGATTTTAATTTTGAAAATTTGTCTCATCATTTTTTATTTTAAAATGCGTCATGTTTTTTATGTATTTATTATTTATTATATATCACATACATCATAAATAATAAATTAAATGTCATCAATCATCGAGTGCTAAATGATCCATGTGGGTCATACACGAGTCTAAGTCCAAAAACTAAGTAAATACAAGAATGCAAATGAAATATTACATAAACTTCAAATATTTTACATGTTTTCAATCTTCAAAATTCTTGATTATCATGACCATCATCTTCCAATCTTGATTTCCCACTAATTATAGTAATTTACATTAAACTTATATGATACATTGTGATAAATTTTTATGGGGTGGGAACATGCCATAAACCTAGCCCACTTTAATAATTATTTAATAGTTAAAAACACTATAACAATAAAATATCATAACATACAGTTAACACATTGGTCACGACTCTCGATCATCCTATTCACACAAAAATTACATGCTTTAACAATAAAGGTATCCTAAACTAATGAAGTGACTAAAGTCATTGAGCATGTCTATCATATAATATCCTATGTTATAATCATCTCATATAATGTTACATATTATCATAAAATTATGTATCTTGTAAATTTATCACAAACTTCCATAATTAAAATTAAATCAAAAAATTAATTTAACCATAATTAAATTTATTTTAAAAACACATTTTGATTATAAATAGTCAAAATCAATTCTAATGATTTATTTTATTAGCAAATATCTATAATTTTATCAAAAATCAATTTAATAGTAAATTATTTAAATTTTCACAATTTTCTATACAGCCCAAAAATTATACAAAATTATAAAATTTCATCAAGGCCCAAAATTTGCACCCATTGACAAGGGACTGCCTGAGACCATCTTGGGCAACACCTAGAATGTGTCATACACTGACCAATTTTTTCAAGCAGTTCCTATATGTCATAAGCTGCCCGAACTCAACAAGTAGCTTGTTCATGTGCAGCTTCAAAGAGTTTTGTTCTGTATCGTGCAGCGTTGCCCGAACTCTTTCAGGCAGTTTTTCTTCAAAAGACAGGCAACTTATGACATGTAGGCATTTTATCCCTATAGTTGATGTATCATTTTCTCGCACCCAAAATGCAACGAAATTTTAAAAATTTTGTTTTGATATTCGAAATATTCTCGAGTCTCGTATGGTTTTACATCCAACAGTAGGTTATTTATCGATTTATTTAATTTATTGTCTAAACACTAGAATCCAACTATTACAGGATTTAGAGAGATAGATCTTGTTGTAAATCTCTACAAAAAATCAACTGGATCAATTGCTTATGTCCGAACTCTGAATCAAGTCCACTATTGATTTCTTATATCCTTTTCTAGATCGCACTAAAGAAACTAGAAAATTTGCGCGTTGAGAGTAAAGCGTTGCAACGATGGCAACATGGTGGTCTCACAGTGGCGTGGAGGTGATCGAGCGGTGCTGAGAGGAATGAGCGACAGAGAACTTTGTGGAAGAATAAGTTGGCCGAAATTTGTATATGGAGTCGAGGAAAATTGTCTAGCATTCAACTTTGACAAGTGATATCGTATTTATAGATTTCATGAATAATGTAAAATCATTTTAATATTCTTACTAGTTGTTTTGACCAACTACGACATCTAGAGTCTTATCTAGATATTGAAATATTATCTAAAATGCAATCTCATCGAGATAATGAAATATTATGTAGATAATGTTTTATCATAATACTCTGAATTAGCATATAAAAACTTTTATTTATAGTTTGATTAGGATACTCCAGTCCATTGAGTAAAAACTCCTACTGGATGCAAAACCAAGACACCAGCTAGTTAGAGTTTCACTAGGATACTCTAAGCATAATTAATCAAACAATCCATGGTCATGGTTTCATCATAATCCCGGTCGACGATCAGACATCCTTGATGTCACTAGGGTAAAGAGCTCGTTATAATGACATAAAGTGAAACTTTTTGAAAACCCACTGATTCAAAGTCACCTGGTCAAAGTCAACTTTCAACTGAGCTGACAATTTTGTAACTTTTTCACAAAATTTAGGCAATTGCACTATTCTCACTAATTTAGCAGTCATGCTAACTCTCACTTCTAAAAATGAGATCCATTTATAAAATTTTATAAACTAAATGTTTGATCTCCATCAAACTTCTATAATCAAATTCAACTCCTTAATTTGATTATTTCAACTGAAACACATAAATCAATACTTGTGTGATCCTTAATGGTTCAAAAATATAGCTAGTCGTGATTTCACAAGTCGTTTGATTTGAGACAACACATATCTCTTATAAGATATTATCATATTTAGCCTCATTCTATGCACCATCACATTGATAATAATAGTGTCAGAACTTATTTCTAACTGCACCCATCGAATCATGGTAAGAGCACCTAGAAGAATCTCCCCATGATTCCCTAAGTATCAGTTATAGTGCTTGCAAGAACCAGTAGGTTATGGTCATCGTACATTACGGTCTCTTTATCTCATGTATCTCGACTCTAACACTATAAACAACTTCAGTATTATTAATTTCAGCTGGATTGCCTTTTCTTAGACATTTACTTCTCGTGGTCTACTGATTTCATTTGGTTTACTAGGTTCGGTTGAACTTAATTAATCCGCACTGATTTTTTTCCTAGTTGTTCACTGAATCTAGACGATCGAGATCTGATTTCGACTGCTAACACTAATTGAGATCACTGTTGCTCATTAGAAGAAGAAATTTTTATGTGGCGTTTATTCACCATCGATTCACGCCACTTTTACACAAAAGAAGCGACTATTCATGCTTATCACTATCGATTCACGCCAATTTTACGCAAAAGAAGCAATCGAAACGCCGCTCCGATCGCCCACTGACTTCCCCGCAACGATTATCGAATATTCGAGCGTTTTTAATGCAAAGGCACGTTTTCAACATTATTTTTGCATCATTCAAATCATAATATGTGTGGCTTATGTTTTTAAAAGTACGAAATTTAATGGAACAATTTATTTATTGTTTGAACGTTTATTCTAATGTTTCGACGATTTATGGTCCGTTACGACACGCTACGATTCCTAGGGACATTGCTGTTATAGGGAGACGTTTAAGGGGTAAGAAAAGAGTCGTTTAAGTACGTGTCGATGGATAGATCGAGACTTAAGGAGTATGCAAGACTAGGGAAGAAAACAAGAAGATGTTCTTTGAGGAACCGTGGCCATGAAGGGGTGATGTGTGCGCTGTGTTTGAGGCTAGGGGGCTGAGTGCATGATCTGGGTTTGAACCAGAGGACTCGTGACGCTCTGAGAGCGGGCGAACTGTGAGGGTCTGCGTGGCTAAGGGCTGGTGGTCCGCTGGCTCGAGGGAGAAAGGCACCAAGCATCTCGCGGTGATGAGGGTGATCTGCGCGCAGCTTGGTTTGGTGGAGGGGAAGGCTGAGCATTGTGGGCTGGTTCAGATGGATTCATGCAGTCTAGGAGGGTGGTCAGGAGGCCGGGAAGGTGGCCAGAGGTGGAAGCCGTAGGTCTTGCTAGGGGCTGCGTAAGAGGTGCGGCCATGGGGGGAGAAGATGCGCAGGTTGCTGGGGCTTCATGCGCAGGGCTCTGGGCTAGGTAAGATGGCTCGAGATGGTCCAGTAGGGTCCCTAGGAGGTCTGGTCAGGGTTTGATCTAGGCTTGGCAGTGGCTGGTTCGAGTTAGACGAAGTACAGCTCATGGTTGAGGTGATCTCCGGTGGCCGAGAAGTGTTTTGGGGCAGATGGGTTTCTGAATTTTGAATGGGTTCACATGGGTTTAGTTTTGGAGTTATATGGGTTAGATAAGTTTTGGTAAGTCATGGTTCGAATTTGGGAAGATTACGTTAAGTTTTAAATTATTTCGGGATTAAAACGCCTTACGATTTAGTAAATAAAATCATAAATAAGTTAATAAATAGAAAGACTTGGGTTTACGTCTAAGAAAATATTAGAAGTCAAATTTAGACTTATATGATATTATGGGATAGGCTCGAGTCAATAGAGGTAAGAAAAAGTTAAAATCGAGAATTTTTACGTGTATGGGCAAAACGGTCATTTTACACTTGGGTAATACGTAAAATCTTGGCAGCGTCCCGAAGGATCATAATTCATGTTAAATGATTTAAAATGATGATTTTGGTGAAAATATGATATTTTATGATTTATGGTAAAGCTGTACAATTTTTACTGTTAAAATCCTATTTTTAGAAAGTTATGATATTTTATGCTTTTAAAAGAAAATGAAAAATATTTTGAGGGATGTGAATTGACTGTGACAAATGATATATGATATGTGGGGGATACGTTTTAAGAAGTAACTGTGAACTTATAATTTTGTGTGGATGTCGTGAGGGACAAGGCCCCAGAGGGATCCCGTGTACGGGAAAAGGCACCAGAGGGACTCCGACGATCGTATTTCCACGGCAAAGCCTAGTGCCCGCTCCCATGAGCCATGTGGAGCTGAAGAATGATCAGTCGACCAAAGGATAAAGGCTAGTCAATTTCAAAGATCAAACTTCACCCAAAACGATAAAGGATTTAAAGCTTTACGATTAAAATGATTTTACGATTTACGATTAATTTATGCTTAAAAGTCATTTTAAATAAAAGTATGATTTTCAATGCATGTGATTGTATATGTATTATTTGTTATTCATGTTTAGAACGTGCTGAGTCATTAGACTCACCAGGTTTGAATGATGCAGGATTTAATGATTTGTGGAGGCGCTGACACTTGAGTGGATCGAGTGCGACAGTACACTCCCGATGGACATTTATTTTTCGCACTAAATTGATAGACAAAAGATATAAAGGATTATTGATAATGAATTTATTAGAAATTTTTATGCTTTATTAGTTGATCTTTTTAAAGGTCAACGTAGAATTTTTGGTTAGTTGATAATTTAGGGATATTTTTATACACTTGAGATTCAACTGTTAAATTATTATGATTTATGAAAATGTTAAGTTATTTATCAGTAATTTTCGAGTTTACGGTTTATATATATATATATATATATATATATATAAAAGTAGAGGTGGTTTCATGTATATGCTCAAGATTTAAAAATACGGGGGTGTTCATAGTCATGGGAGATTCTCAACAATCTTGAAATTTCCTGTAATTAACAATAAATAAAATTGTATGACAATGTCGGAGAGGATTCAAGAGTTCTCCGGAGTTAAGACAATTTATCCTTTGGGTCTGAGGTAGATCTAGGATTTTATGTATTCTCCAACGGTAGCTTGTAAATTATTTCTTATAAGTCAGTCAACTAAAACAATATTATTAATCTTCAACATACGCGGCGAAAGTCAACAATATTAGTACTTAAAAAATGATGGAAAATTTCTTGGCATTTTTCATATGCTCGACGCCATATCATAGTAAGCAAACTAGATTATATAAATTGGGTTTGTGGCGGAAGAATTTGTGTTCATTGAACAAGATGAAAGCATATGCAATTGTGTTGATTGCTTGTGGTTCTGTGATAGCAGCTATCCTGGTTTTGTGTTGTCTTTGTAAGAATGGACGCAAAAGGCAGCGTCCAACCAGTTCAAGAACTGTCTCCGCCACCCCTCCTCGTGTCGTTAATCGTGATATCGAGCGAGGTGAAGAGGCCAAGAGCAGTGGAGCAAGGAGTGGTGGCATGATTATTTTAGGAACAACGGCTGGTGCTGGTGCTGCTGCAGCTGTGGCTGGAGCTTCTGTTCTCAGTACTGGTGGTGGAGGAGGAGGTGACACTGGCGGTGGTGATGGTGACGGAGGGGGTGGATGCGGCGGCGGCGGCTGTGGAGGTTGTGGTGGCTGTGGAGGTTGAGGTGGTTGAGATAACTGGAAACTTTGGAACTTGGCTTTAATTTTCCTCGGTGTATTGCATTTTTCTACATTTATTACTGTCGTTTGCATGTTGATTTCAATTTGAAGTTGATTGTGTTCAAATGGTATCCAATATTTTCGATGAGTCTTTTTCTTTGGATTTGTTTAACTTAAACCTCTATTTAGTATTTACACTTGGAAAGAACCACGTTTAGCTCATGAAATGCTAGAAATGTCTAACAAGTTAACTTCAGAATATAGAATTTAATAAATTTTTGGATTGTAAAATATTATTCTAAAAAATATATAATATATATCTATAATAATGTTTTTGTGATGACTATCCTTGTTTCCATAAGCTGATGCTACAACTTAATTTTAAGTGCAGAACCTGGCCGGAGTCATCTGGTGGACTGATTCTTCTCTGATGTACTGCTCTTTCCGAAAAGCTCCGACCACCACCGCGCGTAAATGGTGGAGATAATCAAACGCTTCCTCGATTCCCCTATGCCTTAATACACACCCCGTCCTCCACACGAGTCTCAACGCCATCAATAATAATATTAAAATTATAATCTATACTAGACGATAGAGGTGTCAATCGGGTCAGGTGGGTCGGGTTTCGGGTCAACCCGCGAATTTTTTTTCCCAACCCAAACACGAATCAACCCGAACACGAACCCGTCTAACCCGAATCAACCCGTCTAACCCGCATAACCCTAAATTTATTTATTTTTTTAAAAAAAATTAATGAAAAAATTCGAAAAAATAAAAAATAATAATAATATTTTAATTTAAACACATAATAACAAAATTTTCGATTTAAATTTGAAAGTTTAATTGTAGAAAATTAAAAGTATATTTAATAAATCAAATAAACAATTGTTAAAAAAATAAAAAATATACAAAATAAATATTAAATGATGAAAATTTAACATATAAATATACAATATATAAAAACATAGGTAATATTTTTCAAAAAAAAAGTTTTCGGGTCAACCCGTGACCCAACCCGAAACCCGTCTAACCCAGTACTAACCCGAACCNTAAATTTATTTATTTTTTTAAAAAAAATTAATGAAAAAATTCGAAAAAATAAAAAATAATAATAATATTTTAATTTAAACACATAATAACAAAATTTTCGATTTAAATTTGAAAGTTTAATTGTAGAAAATTAAAAGTATATTTAATAAATCAAATAAACAATTGTTAAAAAAATAAAAAATATACAAAATAAATATTAAATGATGAAAATTTAACATATAAATATACAATATATAAAAACATAGGTAATATTTTTCAAAAAAAAAGTTTTCGGGTCAACCCGTGACCCAACCCGAAACCCGTCTAACCCAGTACTAACCCGAACCCACCCAACCCGAATCCAACCCGAACCCGAACTCGAAAAACCTCAACCCGAACCTGATTTTTTTCGTGTTGGGTCGTGTCGGGTTGACGGGTCGTGTTGCATTTTGACACCCCTACTAGACGGTTTATAATTGATCGATACGGTGCAGAATAGCCATTAATGATGCATAATCACAAAATGATAAAAATATTATCTTGGATTAAATAATTAGTTTAAGTAATTAATTTTACATAAATAATAATCAAAATTTTAATTTTAATATAATCTCTAAATTTTTATGAAAAAATGTCTAACACAAAAAAGAAGAAGCTAATTTATGCAAATATTCAATATATACATTTGCTTTTCAAAAGGGGAAGTTGATTATGGCATGTTTGACTATTACGATTTTGGTCTTCTATGTTGATAAATGGAGGCTATTTATTCCTTTATTTTTCAATTTTTTTATAATTTTATTCATTTTTTGGAATATTAGTCCTTTTCATTTGTTCAACATCAATGTTATTTCAGCACTCAAGTACAAAATCGGAGATATGCCCACATTGATATGATATTATCTACTTTAGAGATGTTATTTGAAATGCATTGCATAAGATGATAATGGCCTGTTCAAACTACACTCGTATAGGCAGTAACACTCGAGCACAATTATTGGCTATCCTCATGGGCTTGGAACTATGCCAACAACTGAACTTATCTCAGTTGGAGTATCGATTTTTCGCACTCAAGACGTGGCGACGGAAATTCTATTTTTTTTTTAAGTTTAAAATAATCTTGGGCATCGTATGATTTAAAATCATTCATAGATTGTTTAGATTTGATTTACCTTTGCGTATTTAACTATTACTCTAAATATCCTGATGTTTAGGCGGTTTAGTTTTTCTTGTAATTTTTACGAATTTTCTTCAACCTTCTAATCAGATCCACGATGATAGAAAGGCAATTCCTCGTATATAATTAAGGGAGCCATTGAAAGGTGACTAAAACACCATAAACGATGACTTTGTTCCTCTCCTAGATTGCATTAGAAGAATAGGAGAAATTTGCATCGAGATTAGATCGCCGAAATTGGACTACTCCGACGGCAGTATGGGGTGCAGCAACGACGCACGCTGGCATGTGGACGTGCACGATTGTGCCTCTTCTCAAAAGGGAGGGCCGTTTTTTTTTCTTTTCTTAAAGCTGAGAGAGAGAATTTAGGATTGATTTTTTTTATCTTGTTGGGTTTATTATGTGTTATCAACTATTTGATAACATGTATTTAATAAACTTATTATTTCAATCCCAACAATATTCTATTCTAATTAATCAGGATTCTGTATTTTCATTATTTAAAAATTTTCATATAATAATGCATGATATTAATTAATTAATTAAATCTAGACACTTTTAGAATATTCCATGAGATTCTTATATTTAGTAGTCATTACTAATAATTTATTATTTAATTAGTATATTCTCATTTACTAAATAAAAAATCGTGAACTCATTATAACTTCAATCAACTATCAAACAACGCCAATATATCAAGGGTAAATGGCCGAAATTTTCCACTGATTCATTTTTGGCAGCTTCCAGTTTTGTGACCTTCTTCATTAAAATATGCAGTTCCACTCCCATCACTTAATTAGAAGTTAAGCTAATTCTCACAACTTTCAATAATAGAATATACTCATAAACTCATTTATAATTAATTCGTTTGATCTCCATCAAATTACAGTCGTCGAATTCAACTTCTTGAATTCGACCATCGCAACGAGAACACGTAATCCAATACTTGTGTGACCCTTAAGAGTTCAGGGATGTAACTGGTCGTGAGTTAAAAATATCATGTGATTCATATCAACATTTGTTCTTCTTTGGGCTTACACTAATTAGCAACATTTTTTCATCAACCATTTGATCAAGAACGTCAGAAATCATGTCTTATTTCACACATCGGATCACGGTAAGAGCGTCTAATAGCATCGTCCCATGATCTCCTAGGTATCTCTGACAGTCTCTGCAAGAACCAGTAAGTTACAGTTAGCGTACAATGCGGTCCCTTCAACTCACCCGATCGAATCTGTAACTATTGGTACATCGAGAGTTGCAAAGGTATTTGATAAATATGCAATGTATCTTTGAGCAATAATAGTGACAACATATGTGCAACTAAGAAAAGACCTTTTCCTAAAGTACATGTCTTGCTATGGACAGAGGCCCCTTGCACTATAACTCATCGGGTCACATAGGATATCTCCGGCTATATGGGAGCGATGAATACCTGACTATAATGAATTGACTCACGTTTATTTCAAAACTACACCCAACATTGCAACCTGATGACCCTCAATGGAGTCGGTAAACGGATCAAAAAGCATGCTAGTGCACAGAGCCTCCATGTTATCCAGGGTCAAAGGAATAATGATGTACGACCATAACCACATATTATTCCACTCCATAAGCGATAGCCACTTGGACAGTCCGAGCGATGATTGTTCAGTGTCTCATCAAATGATCACACATCTGTAAGACTGAACATTCCCATGTCCTTACCAATGAAATATGTTTTTTTCATCACGAGTGTTATTCTGAAGCTCAAGAAATTTTTATCCTCATTTTAAGCGGCTGAATCGACAAGGAACATATTTAGAACATACATTCACTTCCTAATGAATTTCATGATACACTAGACTCTTGGACCTCTTGGTACTTATAGTATATTCAAGGACTTTATTTATATAGCTTGCACAGGTATACAGATAAAGTAAATGTCATAATAAGATAAAACCATAAAATATTATTAAAATAAATATTTTTTTTACATAAGAGCCAATAAAACTCAATCTACAAGTTGAAACGTTGGACAACTACTCTAACAATCTCCCACATGTCCAATAGCCAACGACCCATAGATCTCAAACCCATTGTTTCACGATACTTCTCAAACAATGGTCCTAGCATGAGCTTCGTCGGTGGATCAGCAACGTTATCTGTAGAGACGACTTTCTCGAATGATATGCTCTTCTTCCCACATTCTCCCGAATTATTTGGAACTTCATCAATATATTTTTGTATCGCTGATGAGACCTCGGCTCCTTTGCTTGCGTAACGACATCAGTGTTGTTGCAGTAGACCAAGACTGGATCAACTCCTTGAAGAATGACACCCAACACTTGAACAAAATTCCTCATCTAAACAGCTTCTTTTGCTGCAGTTGATGCATCTATGTATTCGGATTCAATACTTGAATCTGTTGTGACGTCTTGCTTGGAACTCTTCTAAGAGACAACATCATCATTGAGCTTGAATACAAATTTGAAGTTGATTTTGAATCATCCACATATGATTGGAAGTTAGAATTATTGGAACCTTCCAACTTTAATTCTGCACTCTCATAGACCATGGACAAATGCTTAGCCCTTATCAAGTACTTACCAATATCCTTCACGGTCTTCCAATGCAATGGAATTGGATTCGACTGATATCTTCTTGCAACACTCAATGCAAAAGCAATATCAGTTTGAGTAGATAACATACTATACATAATATTTTCAATTACATATGCATATGGAATGCGAGTCATGATTTCTATCTCCTCATCAGTCTTAGGGCACATAGACTTGGATAGAATAACACCAAGACACATTCAGACTCCTTCATATAAAGTTTTCTCAGTATGGTATCAATATAATTAGATTGGATGAGCCCTAGCTTCATCTTTTATCTATCCCTATAAATCTGTATTTCTAATAAATATGATGCTTAACCCATATCCATCATGAAAATTTAAAAGCTAACCGTATTTTATTTGATTTCAACATCCTACATCATTCCTAATAAGTCATATGTCATCAACATAAAGTATTAGGAATATCACTGCACTCCCACTAACCTTCTTGTAGTTACAAGATTCCTCAGGATTTTTAACAAAGTCAAACTTTTTGATAGTGTTGTCAAATATGAGGTTCCAACTACTCGATGCTTGTTTGAGTCCATAGATATCTGAATTTTGCATACTTTATGATCACTTCTTACTGATATGAATCATTCAGGTTGAGTCTTGTAAATATTTCCTTAATGTCACCATTAAAGAACGTTGTCTTGACATCCATATGTCATATTTCATAGTATCACGCTGTTGTGGCTAGCAATATCTTAATGGACTTGAACATCGGGACTGGAGAAAAGTTTCCTCATCGTCAGTACATTGTCTTTGAGTGTATCTTTTTGCTACCAATCTAGCCTTGAAGTTCATTACCTTCTCATCCCCCAAAGCTTCCTTTTGTAAATCCATTTGATTCATATGTGAAAAATTCCCTAATGTGGATCTACTAAGTACCATAGTTGGTTCGAATACATGAATTTCATTTCGACTACGTGGCTTCAAGTCATTTGAATGAATTGGAATCTGATAATGCTTCTTTGAAGTTTTTTGTATCAAATACAAGAACGAAATCATATTGGCATTCTTCAAGAAGCATACTCATCCTTTTAGGTGGCCTTGAGAACTTTTCGGATCTCCTAGGAGCCTATATCTCTTAAGCTGACTGTTGGGATGTGGATTCTACTATTTCAGTAGTGGGTGTTTCTTGCATCTCCACAAGTTCTGTCATCCAAAATTTTATATCTAATAGGAACTCCTTCTCCAAGAAGGTGAAATTCCTTGAAGCAAATACCCTTGTTTAATTGAGATTATAAAATAATATCCAACAGAATTCTTTGGATATCCCTTAAAGTAGCACAAATTGGCTCTACTATCCAATTTGTGCTTACTTCACATAAGCAAGACATTCCCATATTCTTAAGAAAGAATATTTGAGAGGCTTTTCTATCCATAAATCATATGGCGTTCTATCCACGACCTTTGTATGGATTTGAATCAACAACATTGTTAAGGTCTCAAGTGCAAATCCTTAAAAGGATGGTGGAAATTCAGTGAATCTTATCAAAGATCGAACCATATCAATTAGTGTCCGATTACGACGTTCCGACACACCATTCAACTAGGGTGTGGCAGGTGGAATATATTATGAGAGAATCTTATTCTCCTTGGGGTAATCTTGAAAATAAGTACTTAAGTACTCTCCACCTCGATCAGATCGAATCATTTTAATATTTTTTCTAATTGTTTCTCTACTTCAGCTATAAATTCTTTGAACTTTTCAAATGATTCATACTTGTATTTCATCAAATACACATATTCATACTTCAAGAACTCATCAGTAAAGGTAATGAAGTAGGAGTGCCCATGTTTTGTGCTAACACTCAGTAGTCTACACACATTTATATGGATCAAATCCAATAGATCGTGTGCACATTCTACTTTCTCTAAGAAAAGAGATTTGGTCATCTTTCTTTTAAGACATGATTAACATATATTAAGAGATCTTATATCTGACAAGTGAAAAATGCATCTTTCACTATCTTATGCGTCATTCTTTGGGAAAATATGTCCTAGTCTAGCGTGTCATAAGTTTGCTTGATTTAGACTATCTCGTTTTCTTTTTTTGTTGTTGAAATCACATTTAAATTCACTTATCATTGTCAAAACACTTCTGGCATGAATACTTTCTAATGTCTAGGCTTCTTCTAATGAAAAAAAACATGTTTTTACTTATTGAGCTTTCCTTTTAGGTAACCTTCAAATTAGCCTTCTTATTACGCTTGTTTTTCTTCAAAGGGCAAAACAATACTTTTCCTTATTTTTTGGCGTCTTTTCATTTCAAATGATGCGCCCACTAGAAAAATAGACTTTATTTCTTTATGGTGGTCTCACAAGTCGTAAGCCTGTTGACCAATTCTTCAAGGCTGATCTTTATCTTAGTCGTATTGAAATTCACCGTAAAACCATCATGCGAGGAAGGAATGATAACAAGCTGGGGAATCATCAATTCTAAGGCCCACTGACTTCTTAATAAACCAAATCATATCTAGACCACGAACATGGGCCTATACCTTATCTTGCATGCATGTAGTCATGATCTCCTTGATAGTGTGTTTATCATTGTACGAGTTTCAGCATCATACAACTCTAGTATATTCATTCGAATATCAGCATCATTCATTATTTTCTCAAACTATCTCTACAAGTCATTTGACATAGAAGCGAGCATATTAGCGAGCATATTACATTTTAGCTTGCATACTATGGTTCCACCATCTCGCATGTTTCGCCAGTTTAGCATGACTGACATTAGTGTGTATGTCATTTTCTCCGAATTCAGAATAATTTTTCTAAGTCAATCTTGAAAATTAGAGTCTTGTTAGATTGTTTTAATCAAGAATAGCGGAAATGGATTACCTAAAGAAATCATAAATATATTGAATATGAAACAGATAATCATTGACAATTATTTTAAATATTTTATGTGACATAAAATACGAAATTTTTTTGATTAATTATCACACGCTATTTTGAAATTTTCACCATCTTTTGATGAAAAAGGGAAATTTAATTTTCTTAATGAGTATGCAAGGCCCAACTAATAAATTATGATACCGAATAATACCAGTCAATCATAATTTCCAAAGATATAGCCCAATTGCAATCCCTTACAGCCATCATGTAATTTGTCTCACGTTTGACGAGAGCCCAATAATATGATGTTATTTCTCTTCACGTCTCGAGCCTGACCCATCAGTGTTGAATCTTAGTGGAGGGTCGCCACGAGATCCCCCAATAAGAGCCGAATTCATGAGAATTCTACGTAATTTACATTAAGTATATCAATGGAAATGAAGTATATCAGTGGAAGTCACAGCTTTCCGACTTCCAAGCCTTCCCAATAATATGAGTTAGACACTAACTGTGGGTAATGTTCATCATGCAACCACCGTTGATGGAAGGCGAAGAAAATTTAAGATCTTTTTAATTTTTTTTAATGATCTTGATATAATTTTTAATCTTATTAAAAATTAGGGATTTTATTTTCTAAAATTTGTCTCATCATAATTTTAAAATTTTGTGTCATGTTTGTTTATATGTTAGATGAATTAATTCAAGTCTTGTTATTATATTAATAATAACATACATGCTAGTTATTTATAATATATCTGACGATTGGACCCACCGGCAAAGAGCCCACATAGGGGCGACCAACTTAAGCCATTGGCCAAAAATCGAAGGCCGAAAAATCACGCCCCCAGCCTGCACGTTTTTTTAAGGTTTGTCTTTGGACGATCTGTGACCAATGGTGGCAAGGGAACAGGGATTGACTGGAAGTGGTCGACCGCCCATGGGTGTTGGTCGGCGGTTGGTGATTCGGTCGGAGAAGGTGGCAGCATTGAAGATCATATTTTGGATCGGGTTAGGGTTCTAATTTTCGAAAATTAGGATTTTTTTATGAATTGGGGATTTTCAAATTTTAGGAACTCTTTGGCTGGTATAATATTTTAGAATTTAATATTTTTGGAAATTTTGATCTTTTAAAATATTATCTTTCCAAAATATGGATATTTTTAATGTTTAAAATCATGGATATTTTCCAATGTTTAAATTATTTGGATAAGATATGTCAAATATTGTAATTTATTTCCTTATCTTGCATGCAATTAAAAATTATGTTAAATTTTTTTTATGTAAATGAGGAACTTGTTCATATTAAATTATATTTGGATCCATAATTTTTAATAAATAAATTGTTAAAATTTTGCTTATAAAGATACATAATATGGATAATTAAGTAATAATAATTATGAAATACATTTGGAAATATGATTTGAGGGAGTTCTTCACAGATTAGATGCTAATGCTAGGCCTTAGGGTCCACTAGTTTTCCTATGAATGTTGTATTGTCTAAGGATTTTGGTTTCTAAAAAGGCCTTAGCCCTACAAATATTTCTTGGAGCACTCTTGGAAAGTGTCGATTTTGTTATTAATAATTATTATTTAACGAATTAAGTTAAGCCAAAATTTTGTTCAGAAAACCATATGATTTTAAATAATTATAGTTTAGACACAACACCTTTAACTATAAAAAAAATATACATTAAGTGGATTTGGTTTACATTATGGACAAAAATTGTAATTAATTTTGTGAATATAATAAATTTTACTCCACAAGAAATTTTATTACAATTATGTGATTAATTAAGATAAAATTTTAAAATATATTTTTCTTAATTTAGCCACGAGAGTTTAGGAAAATTATTTTGATAGTTTTATTTAAAGTTTCATAAAATTTTATTAAATTAAAACTTTAATCCACAGGAAAGTTTTATGTCCGTATATTTTTTGTACATGATTTACATTGGTAAAACATGAAATTTCATCAAAATATTTTTGTAATAAGAATGTTTATTAAATATCTTGCATTACAGCCTGTTAATTTCTCTGATATAAGTTGTGATATCCCCGAACTCATAGAGGATAATTATAAAGTTTGGAAGGAAAGAGTTATCATTCAATTAGGGCAGAATGATATTGACAATATTAGAAAGAAAAACGAACCACCTGACATAGATGAATTCAACCAACCTGATGAGGTTGACTTTTATGAAAAGTGGGTGTGATCTAATCACCTCTACGTTAAGTTCATAAAAACCAAGATCTCTGTTGGCATTCATAATTCGATTGAGGGGCATGAAAAGTCAAGGACACACTTAAGGCAATTGATGAACAATTTGCAACTTCAGATAAGGCCCTTGCCATCACCCTAATAATTCATAAGGCTCATAAGTGTGAAAGGTATGCGAGAGCATATCATGAAGATAAGAGACACAGCGGCTCGATTGAAAACACTTGAAGTGAAAATATATGATAACTTTCTTGTGCACTTCATTAATTCACTCTTCCACAACAATATGAACCCTTCAAAATATCTTACAACACACATAAGTATAATTGGTCAATCATTGAATTGATGACCATGTGTGTTCATTAGAAGGAAGGTTGTTGATAGAGAAGAGTGGTAATGTTTTTCTGACTGCACAAGGAAAGTCTAAGAATCAAGCCAAAGTCAAGGGAAAAAGGAAAGGAAAAATTTCAACTCAACCTTACATCAAGAAAGAATTCGAGTGTTTCTTCTGTAAAAAGATTGAACACATGAAGCATGATTGTACCAAATTCAAGGATTAACTTGAGAAGAAAGATATTCATATTTCATTTGTTTATTATGAATATAATACGGTTAATACGATTTATAACACATGTGGATTAACTTTGGCTCTACAATCTATGCACAAATACTTTGCAGGGTACGCAAAACCTAAGGAAGCCAGTGGGAAGTGAGCGGAGCATCTATTCGGAAAACAAGATGTGTTCACATGTGGAGGCTATAAGGACTTGAAATTTAGTTTTGGATGGTTGTTTTATTTTTGTTTTGGAGAAAACATTTTATGGTTTCTAATTTTTTCTAGAAATTTAATTTCAATTTCAAGTCTTGTACCGTTTGGATACTCATTTCAATTTTTGAACAATTCTATGAATTTATTTTATGAATCAATTCTTGTTGGGAATGATACAATGATTGGTGATCCTTTCGTAATTTCCTTAAAAAAATGCCAAAATCACTATGCATGTTTAAGTATTAAAAGATTTTTTTTTTAAATGAAGATTCCTATATATTGTGGTACATAAGATTGAGATAAATCTTTATAGAGAGGATTAAAAAAATTAGTAAATGATAGAGTGCTCAATACTTTGGATTTTACTAGGGGTGCCAAAAAGAGTACAAAATTGTTAGAGAAAATACATACATATATATATATATATATGTTTACCAGACATGAACATGAAAAGTCCAAAATATTTCATCATTTTCGCTGATGATTATTCACGATACATGTATATCTACTTGCATTATAACAAACACAAAACATTGGATGGCTTTAAAATTTTTAATGCTGAAGTAGAAAAACAATGTGAAAAACAAATTAAGATCATAAGGTCTTATAGAGATGGTGAATATTATGGTAGATACACTGAAAATAGACAAGCTCTTGGGTCATTTGCGAAATTTCTTCAAGGAAATGAGATTGTTGTCCAATATACCATGCATGGTTCTCCGGACCAAAATGGTATGGTTGAAAGAAGAAACCGAATTTTAATGGACATGGTTAGGAGTATGAGGAGTAATTCCAAACTTTCCAAGACCTTGTGGATTGAAGTTTTAGATAGACTTCAAATGGAGAATAGATTCACCAAGTGTGGCTCCCATAGTAAAAGGCGACAAATTCAATTTGGATAAATTCCCAAAAAATAACTTTGAAAAGGAACAAATGAAAAAAATCCCTTATACTTCTGCTGTTGGTTGCTTGATGAGACCTGACATTGCATATATATTTAGAATGATGGGGAGATATCAGAGTAATCAGGGTATAGACCATTGGAAAGCTGCAAAGAAAGTGATGAGATACCTTCAAAGGACCAAGAACTACATGCTTATGTTCAGAATAACTGAGAATTTGGAGGTACTTAGCTACTCTAATTTAGACTATGCTGGTTCCATTGATTCAAGAAAATCCACTTTAGTATATATTTTCTTGCTAGCTATTCGAGTTGTATTTTGGAGAAACACAAAGCAGACTTTGACTGCTATTTCCACTATGGAAACTAAGTTCGCATCTTATTTTGAGGTCACCTCACATGGTGTTTGGATAAATAGTTTCATTTCAGGGCTTAGAATCGTGGATTCTATTTTTAGGCCATTGATATTTTTTGACAATTCAACTGTTTTTTATGGTTGAGAATAACAAAAGTTGAAACGCTTACAGTGTGTTTGGCAACCAGAATTTGGGAGGATTTCATGGGATTTGGATTTCAAAATTCTATTTTTACTGTTTGGCAAGGTGATTAAAAAAAAATTCGGATTTGTTTAGAATTTTATGGGATTTCATGGGATTTCAATGAGTATATCCAAATCCCATCAAATTTGATAAGATTTGGTGGGATTTGGATTTTAAAAACATACAATTACTTTTATATCCAAATCCCATCAAATTTGATAAGATTTTTAAGGGTAGCTTAGTAAAATTTTAAAATTCCAAATTTGAATATTTTTTTCTCCAAACAAGAAATGGATTTGTAAATACCATTTTTAAATTTTAAACCAAACACCAAATAGAATTTCAAATACTTGAATTTTCAAATCCTAATCCTAATCCAAATCCAAATCCAAATCAAAATCCATATTTATAAAGAATCAAACACACTGTTAGAATCGTCGATTTTATTTCTAGGCCATTGATAGTGTTTTTTGACAATTCAACTGCTGTTTTTATGGTTAAGAATAACAAAAGTAGAAGTCGAAGCAAACATATCGACATTAACTATATTACCATAAGAAAACGTGTTAAAGATAATACAGTGGTTATCGAACAAATTAGCACTAAATTGGTGATTGCTGATCCTTTGACTAAAGGCATGCCACCACATAAATTTAAGGATCGTCTAGAAAATATGGGACTTGGTTCCTTTATGTAATTTTGTTATAAGAACAAATTTATTTATTAATGAAACTATGTTATGATATTTTTCTTAAATTTGTTACTTATGTACACATTCTTTGATTTGAAAAATATCACTAAAGTTGGACCTGAAAAAACATAGGGTTTATTCATTATGTTATTTTAGTTCGAGAAACGTGATACATTATGACATATAGAAGATAATACTTGCATTTAGGGGCCTTATCGCCTCGTGTATATTATTTACTAATTTGGTAATGATGAGATGTATATGAGCCAAGTGGGAGAATGATGAAAAAGATTTATCAAGTTATAACATCTTATTTTATTAAGTGACCTTTATGATGATAATTCAAAATTTAATTATGGACAAACTTTATGTTGTCTATTGACCATAATCATAAGCCACAATTTAAATTTAAACTTACTCGATAATGATATTCTATAAATAGTGACGTTTGAGGTTCCTAAACATGCGTACCAATTGTTATACAACACAATCAATTGTGAAGTTTGAAGTAATTAGAAGACTCTCGAACAATTTGAAGAAATTCAAAAGAGGTGTTCAAAGAGTTTTTCATATTCAATGCTAAAGGTAACATTTGATCTATTTTTCCACATTCAATTTATTAATTTTGAACACGAATACATTTCTTACAATCTTCACCTTTGTTTTTCACGCTCTACTAGTTAAGTATTCGAGCTATTTAATTCAGTAGATGTGACGTATTGCTGAAATATTGGCTCTACCACCACTACCCTGCAGTTTATTCGTGGGAGCAATTCTTATTTATTTAATTCGATACTTTATTTCTAATATTAATAATTTCTATACAGTAATATTATTCCAATAATTTAAACTCTCACAAAGAAAGGATGATAATATACCCACAACTTAATCTTCGTACATCCTCTATATTTGATACTTTGCTATTTTGGTTCAATATATTATTAAAATTGAGTTAATTGAATTATGGATCTTTCATTTTTTGTTGCTAATTTTGGTCCTTAATTTGTTTTCCAAAAAAATGTTTAAGTAGCACGAGATCCATCGACGCCACGTAAAAAAAAGACTAAAATTGAAAAAAACGATAAACACATATAACGAAAAGGGTTCATTAAATTAAATGATAGTTATAAATAGTTTCTTTAGTATTACCGGCAAAATTTTTTATCCAAAATTTTCAATATTTAAAGTATTTTTGATTTATCTATTATTTTAATATAAAATTCACGTATTCTTCACTCTTCTTCTCCAATGAATTATTATATAAAAATATTCTTAAAAGTCAGTCAACTATATAAATATTTCCTATATCCACATACGCAACAAGTCAACCAAGGAAATTTCTTCTCCAATTAATATTTCAAATTACAACATTAAAGAAATAAAAAATTTCTCGACTGAATTTTTTTTAGCATTTCCCATGCCGCACGCCATATTATTATAAGTAATCTAGATTACTTCAAAGCGAAAATGTTTGCGTGCATTGAACAAGATGAAAGCATATGCAATTCAGCTTATTGCTTGGGGTTGTATGGTAGGAGTTCTCATTGTTTTTGGTTGTCTTTGTAACTATGGCCGCAACTGTAGCAAGATTCTTGCAACCATGTCAAGAACCGTCTCGTCCACACCCAAGGACGGAGCCACCCCAAAGGCTGGGGTGGGCTCCAGCCCAGGCTATATTTTTGGGCGTAGGAATTTTTTTTTATTAACAATGGTTTAATTTGTTTGGAGCCAAGTCTATAATTTTTGGGCCTAAGAATTATATTTTATTAACAACTTTTTAATTTGTTTAAAACTTGATGTTGTTGACCGTTTAAAAAAAATTGTTAAACTCTAGTCACAGTACATACACGATCGAGCGACCCAGAGATTAGAGAACATAAACAAGCTGTTAGAGTAGATGCCCTGCAAGCTAATGGTTGGCTAGGAAATTTATTGACTCAAGTGTAATAAACAATCTTTATTTTAATATAATTTAACTTTTCATGGTTCCAGTTTACTTTATCTGTATACACATGCAATCAGCATAGATAAAGTCCTTGATTATACTTTAATACAAATGAATCGTAATTCGATGTTGAAACTCATTTGTAAACACTGTATAATCTAAATTCGTTTCTAGTCGATTCAGCAGCCTAAAACATGGATAAAGGTCGCTTGAGCTCCAGACTAGCATCTGTGATGTTGTGTACCGTGTTTCTTGGTAAGGGCATAGAGATGTCCAAACATGCAGATGGGTAGTCATATGATGATTATACCGAACAACCCTCCCTCGGACTTTCCAAGTGGTTATCATTCATCGAGAGGATAAGTCTGTGGTTATGATTGTACACCATTAGNGATGCCACTATTATATGTGTCACATAGTTATCGAATTATTATTATGCAACCCTCGATGAACCAATGGTTGCAGATTCGATCAGGATATATGAGATGAAGGATCCATACTGTACGCTAATCATAATCGACTGGTTCTTGCACGCACTATCAATGATACCTAGGGGATCATGGGGCGATGCTACTAGACGCTCTTACCATGATCCGATGGGTGCAATCAGAAATGAGTTCTGACATTCTTGATCAAGGTGTTGATGAAAAGAATGAGGCTAACTAGGGTAAGCCCGAATAAAAGAAATTGTCCAGAATCACAAAGAGTTGTGAACCCACGGCTAGCTGTATCCCTGAACCATTGAGGGTCACACAAGTACTGGATTATTTGTTCCCGTTGAGATAATAAATTCAATGAGTTGAATTTATAAGAAATAAGTTTGATATGATCAATCGATAAGCTTATAAATAAAGTTTATAAAAGCTTATAGAAATTTTGAGAGCATGACTGTTAAGACAGTCAAAGGAGTACACCTGCCTTATTTAGACATTGGTGATCTCGAAATTAAAGTGTGCATCATAATAACAAATGAGTTGAAATTGTCACATCGATGATGTTGGATCGTCGATCGGGATTATGATGATATTAATGTAATGGGAGCATGAATCATAGGCTTGTAAGAGTATAAGTCCATCATGCTAATTTATTAAAGTTCAAATGGGCTTTAATAATTAATTATATTTTAATTGAGTTAAAATATTGCCCATTAAGTTTTTATAAAATATGGTATTGATTTATGTAATATGAAAATATTCATGATACCATAATTTAAAACTTGCACACAAAGCAAAATAAATTAATGCATGATAATCTTGAAAAGATATTTGCATAAAGTCGAGATTGGTCTTGAATATGGAATGAAATTAGAATCAATAATTAACCTAATTAATATGATTAATTTAGTTAAGGATGGATTAGAAATATAATAAGGATATTATTGTTCTTATTTGTACAGGAGGCATTCGGTGAAAAGGAAAAAGCTTTTGAAAAGGCATGCAAATATTTTTGGAATCATTAAATGACTTAATTAATCAAATTAATTAAGTAAAGTAATGATTAGAAATAATAATAAAGATTTGATCCTTATTTACGTGTATGGCATTCAAAAAAAAGCTTTGAACAAGGAATTGATTTTTCGGCTATTTCAATTGTTCAATTGCTGAGCTCTCGAAAATCATTTTTTCTTTTTGCAAGAAAGAAAAATTTCGGCTCTTCCATTTTGAGAGGTGCTGCTCTCGAGTTTTTGTTCTTGTGACAAGAAAAATTCGGCTTGAGTCGATTTTTCGTGTTCTATCTCTACGCAAAATGTCTTTTAATTTTCTAGTGCAAATTAGAAGAGGAACAATTAATTCGGTCGTGGACCTGATTCGGAGATCGAAGAATGTTCGTAGGGATTTACAACAAGAGCTACATCCGCTAATACCGGAGTAGTTAGAGCTAAGTAAAATTATTCACTAAAGGTTTATTCTTTAACATCCTATTAATGTTTTGATTTTGAAAACCATACGAACGCCCAATCAAATATATTTTGATTGTCAAAATAAAATAAAAATTTTAAAACTTCCGCTGCGTTTGGGCGTGTAGAAAACAGAGATCCAACACAAGCGTCCAATTATTAAACCCATTTCCCAAAGAAACCCAAGTAACCCTACCCTTTGCCTCTTGTTGCCGTAACCACCAGTGCTGGCGGAGGAACTCCTGATTGAAGTTAAAATAGGGTAGAGCTCGTTCCAAGCTTCACTTTGGTATCATATTGATTGTAGCCCCTATTTCTACCATAGTTGGTCTACATCTTGTTCTTCAATTTTCAGGTGATTTTTCTTCGACTCTAAAGAGATCTTTTGCATTAGTTGGTTGTAGGAGTTTTAGTTAGCTAAATCTCTGACTTTTTCTGATAGAGGCTGTTGTTTTCTGTAGTCTTTTGCTCAAGTGCATCTGAAACCGACTTTAAAGGAACCGGTAATGTTAAAATCTTTCACTTCTGGAGTTGTATTTTTTCTTATTTTCTGCAGGATGAAGCATTGAATGAATCTGTTATTCTCGGGTAATACACAGAGGAGCAGGAATCATGAAGCAGCGAATGTGTAGCTGGAATCTAAGCTCCAAAGAACACTTACAACATAGTATACACATGATAAGAAAAATCCGATGTAGAGATATTTAGTTTAGAGAATGTAAATACCCCAGTACATGCTTATTGCCAATGTATCACTTCTGCGATCTTGAAGTTTCCCGCTTAGACGAGAAACATGAAGCATGTGTAATCAGTACTCTTTTGAAGTTTCCCACTAGTATTTGGGATTTTCTGATTTTTAACTGAACTTGATTGTAGATCTCTGTTTAGGTTTTATGAGTATGGATTTCAAACTTATTGCATTGCGTTTCCTTTCAAGTTAAAATAAGCTTTTCTTTGATCAATTTATCAATTTTCCAGTAAGCACACATAACTTCTAATTGTGAAGTGGAATTAATAGAACCATATTTTGCTACATAATGAACAATCTGGCTGGATGTAAGGTTAAGTAGTTTTCATAGACCTATATAATTATATACATAGTTATTATGTATCAACCATTATTAGTTTGTTATTTTTATTTTTTGTAACTTTGGTTTGCATGTTCAATGTTATTTTTTATCTTATGGTGTAGCTTTCAATGGAAGCTCAAAGAGGCAAGAAGAAAAATATGTTTTCATATTTTAAACCTACAGCTAGTACATCGACTAGAGATGAGCATTCTCCAACTAATGATGAGATCTCAAACCATGATGAACAACACCCGGTCAAGTATCAAAGAGTTGATAGTGATGTTAGCGGTTCTGTTCAACTAGATCCGGCCAAGCGTACTCCAATTTGGCAATGTCCTGTCAATGAAAGAGATGCAATCAGATGAGCTTATATCTTAAAGGGGCCATATCAACCTGTTATGGAGTATCCACGAACCAAATTAGGAGAACAATACCGGCGATTTCAAAAAAGCTGGTTTGAGCAATTTCCTTGGTTGGAGTACTCTCCTAATAAAGATGCAACATTTTGCTTCCCATGTTTCCTTTTCCAAGAAAAAGAGGCTCTTTATGCTACATTTACAGTTGATGGTTTTAAAGGTTGGAAAAGAGTTAATGATGGGAAAATATGTGCTTTATTGATGCACACAGGAAGTCCCACTTCACCACATAACAATGTCGTGGAATCTATGAGTGCGTTGATGAATGTAAGTAGTCACATTGATAAAGTGATGAATGCACAAACATTAGAAGAAGTGAAGAAAAACCGTTTGAGGCTTACAGCCACAATTGAAAGCATTCATTGGCTTTGTTTGAAAGGATGTGCATTGAGAGGAAATGATGAATCTTCATATTCCAAAAATCAAGGTAATCTTATA
The DNA here is from genome assembly GCF_012295235.1 of Primulina huaijiensis. Classification (NCBI taxonomy): domain Eukaryota; kingdom Viridiplantae; phylum Streptophyta; class Magnoliopsida; order Lamiales; family Gesneriaceae; genus Primulina; species Primulina huaijiensis. Next base: position 13,183,665 of record NC_133311.1, on the reverse strand, counting down.
GAAATGATAAAGTTTATGGGAAAATTTGAAGTTAACATTAATAATGTTGTTTTAGAAAAAGCACCAAAAAATGCAAAATATACATCACCAGATATTCAAAAAGAAATTTTGCATATTCTTGTTGAGAAAGTGAGAAAAAAAAATACGTGAAGAGGTTGGGAGTGCAAAATTTTGTATTTTGATTGATGAGGCTAAAGACATATCAGACAAAGAGCAAATGGCTATTGTATTGAGATTTGTTGATCGTGAAGGGTTCTTAATGGAGCGTTTCTTTGATATTGTGCATGTTTCTGACACCACTGTGGTAACACTTAAAAAAAAAATATGTAATGTGCTTGGTCGACATGATTTGCATATCAACGATATTCGGGGTCAAGGATACGATGGAGCTAGCAATATGTGTGGCTCATGGAACGGACTACATGCTCTTTTTCTGAGAGATTCTCCTCAAGCATATTATGTTCATTGTTTTGCACATAGACTTCAATTAGCATTGGTGGCTGCTGCTGAAAAGGAGAGTTCTATTTGGCTATTTTTTTTCAAAATTGAATTCTATTTGTAATCTTATTAAGGCATCTCCAAAATGTCACACTGAGTTGCAATCTGCCCAAGCTATTGAAATTGCAACTATGGTAGCTACTGGTATTCGCGAGACAGGAACTAAACTTAATCATATGATTTCTTATTAATAAAATCGAGTTCTCATTTTATTTCTCATTAATCATTTCACTTGTCATTTGTTTGCGACACAGGTACTCGCCTTAATCAGATTGGTACTTTGCAACGAGCTGGAAAGACGCGTTGAAGTTATCATTTTGAGTCGATTTGCAGTATGATAGATATGTACAGCTCTGTGATTATTGTGCTTGAGCACATGGTGGAGGAAAATCTTCGAATTCTATACGAGGGGAAGCTACAGGTTTTTTGATTGCATTGAGATCATTTGATTTCATATTTATCATATATTTAATGCATAAGATTATGAGGATCACAGATTTGCTTTGTCGAGCTTTGCAAGAGAAGTCTTTGGACATTTTAAATGCAATGGATTTTGTCTCAACTACCAAAGATTTATTTCATACTTTGAGAGTAGAAGGTTATGATATTCTTCTAATGATCGTGCAATCAGTTTGTGAAAATAATGGTATTGAGATACCAGATATGAATGCTTGGTATAGATCTGCTACATGACGTTTGAGCCAGCAAAGGGATTCTATTACATTTGAACATCATTACCGTTTTGAAGTATTTAATGCTGCAATAGATTTTCAAGTGGAAGAACTCAATAGCAGATTCAATGATAGGGCTGTAGAACTTCTTAGACTTAGTTCTGCTTTAGAACCTCGAGACAACTTTAAGTTGTTTAATGATGATGATATTTACAATCTTGCAGAGAAATCCTATCCTAGTGATTTCAATAAACAAGAAATACATTATCTGAAAAGTCAGTTGGATCATTATAAGTTTGATATAATTCATCATGAAAGGTTTCAGAATATTTGTACTATTTCTGAATTATGTCGACGATTACTAGAGACTGAAAATGCATGTCATTATCACTTAATTGACAGATTGATCCGTCTTGTTTTAACGCTCCCCGTTTCTACTGCGACAACAGAACCATCATTCTCACCTATGAAACTTCTTAAAACATCTCTCCGGAATAAGATGGAAGAAGAGTTATTGGCAGATTCTATGATTGTCTACATTGAAAGGGAGTTTACTGCAAGGACAGACATTGATTCAATAATTGATGAGTTCTACTCAATGAAAAACCGCAGAGCACATCTTCAGTAGTTTATATCTGGTTTGTATTACTCTGTAATATTAATAGTTAATTTTTAAATATTTGATTTATATTATTTAATGTTTTTTATCGATTTATTCAGCCTATGATCAAAATATTTTCTGGCTACGTCCTGGATATGGCGAAGAATCTCCACGAAATTTCTTAAATTTTTGTTCGTCAAGAAATTTCCTTGGTTGACTTGAATTGCGTGTGTTGATCAAATATTATTGTTACATCAAATCGGGGGCGGAGCCACCCTTGGGCTAGGGTGGGCTCCAGCCCCACCCAAATTTAAAATTTTTTTTTTTTTGGTTTTTCTGTATTTTTTTATTTTTGCCTTATTTTTGTGTTTTGTTAGTTTTATTTTATTGATGTAAATTTGAATAATTTTTGTTAACTATGAGTAATTTTTTAAAATGATTTTCCGCAAATACCTATAATCAAATTTGACTTTCGCTCACATTTTGCTCAAAAGGTTGAAGAACCTAATGTAAGTTGATTTTTAAAATTAGCTTTAAGTTTCAAATATATTTTTAGACTATATTTACAATAACACATAAATATGATAATACAATTATGCAGTTATTACATATTTTATTATATCTTTATTTAATTTCTATTAATACTAAAAGTTTTATAGAATTTTAATTATTTTAGTATGAATTAGTGTATGTTTATAAGTAATGATTTTGAGAAATTGCGCAAATTTTTCATGTTAATCATAGTATGTGATATTATATGATTTATCAATGATTTGAATTTTGTGCATAACGACTTAAATGCTATATCAAACATTTTGTTTTCTATTAATGTCCATATTATTCTTTGATGTTTGTCAATTTTTTTTTTTACCGTTGGTTTTAAAAAATGATGTGAACTGACTTTGGCTTTTGACCGCAATGATTTTTAAGAGTAAAAAATTTAAAAAATCCTTTTTGGAATTAAGATAAGGCCATACATTAATTAAGTTTATGGGTGAACAAAATATCGATTTCAACCTAAATAACTTATCGAACTGAATTAATTTAAAAAAAATCAATTTGTTTAGTTGGAATTTTGGTTTTAGTTTTAAAAATCTGGTACAGGCCGTTCTTGTCAAAAAAATGATTCAATGACAGTTGAGCAACACTATCGATTTAATATATTTACAACTACAATAGATTTTCAAGTTGAATAGCTTAATAATAGATTTAAGGATGAGACAATTGAACTTCTTAAACTTTGTTGTGTTTTGAAACCTAAAGAAAACTTTAAGCTTCTTAATGTTGATCATATCTATGACTTGTTGAGCAATTTATTATATTGATTTCAATTCACAAGATTTGCATCACTTGAGAATGCAAGTGGATCACTATAAACTTGATGTTGGTGGACATGAAAGATTTCAGAATTTATCAACTATTTCTGAATTATGTCGAAGATTAATTGTCATGAACCTATGATTTGATTGAGATGTGATTTATATATTTTTTATCTACGTCGTTTACTTATTTATCGAATCTGATATATTTATTTAATTGATAGCTTGATTCGTCTTATTTTAACTCGTCCCGTTTCTACAGCAACAACGGAACGAGCATTTTCATCAATGAAACTTGTTAAAACAATTCTTCGTAACAAGATGGAAGCATAGTTTTTCGGAGATTCTATGTATGGTAATTTACATAGAACGAGATTTTGTTGAAAAAATTGATAACAATTTAATAATTAATGAGTTTTATTCTAAGAAGAATCGAAGAGTACAACTTCAGTAGTGTTTTAGCTCCATGTTTTTGAAGGTTTTAAATACTTTTGTTCTATGTTTTCATGAAGTCAATGTTTACATATTTTTTATTTTAAATTTTTTAGTTAATTATTTATTTTATTAAATACAGTATGGGACAGAGTCAGACCTAGGTAATTTTGAAACCTGGCTCCGCCCCTGTCCACACATACAAAAACTGGGAATCGTGACATCGAGAAAGGTGAGGAGCCCAAGAGCAATGGAGCGAAGAATGGTGGTATGGTTATTCTAGGAACAACTGCTGTAGCTGGAATTACTGTTCTCAGCAGTGAAGGTGATGGCAGCGACGACGACGGAGGCTGTGGAGGAACTGATGATGGTGGTTGCGGCGCCGGTGATGATGGAGGGGGTTGTAGCGGAGGTTGTGGTTGTGGAGCTTGAGATGAATGGAACTGTGTTTTGACCTTTTCATGGTGTACAACAAATTAATATTGTAAAATTTATTTTTACTTCGTTTTGAAACTATTTATTAATATTGAAATTTTTTGATAATTTAAGCTCAAAGTTTGTGGTTTTCTGTCTCTAATTTGATGTAATAATACATGTAGATTTATACATTTGACTTGTTTGTGTTGCCATAAGAAGAATTTCCGACTTTATTTGCACTTTGAAAAAATTTCCGACCATATTTTCATAAAATTGTAATTTTGGGGAAAGATTAATTCTTCCGTGAGCCATTTGTTAAATTGACCAGATTGGCATTACATTGTAGGAATTTCATAAAATATTCTTAATTATAAAATCCTTAAAATTGATATGTAACGTCGTTTGACTTCAATTTTATGTAGCAGAAGTTGACAATATATTGTATTCTTATCTCAAATGTTAATATATCAAATATCTAGCTAAATTAAATTAATTTCTATGCAATTGATCATAGTGTTCATTTAATTTTTTTAAAAAAATAACACAAAAATAGCCTTCGAACGCCTGGTGTGGCGCATCGTCAAGAGTGGAAATAAAATATTTAAAGCAGAATCAGCTTACTTTATATTATAGTTTTAATATAAAGTTAAACATGACATTAAACAATACAAACATGACATTAAACAATAACAATATTCCTATTTTTTACATAAAATTAAATTATACCAACAACATTAATATAAAAATAATAATATGTGTAATTATTATGCCCGCAAATATCGGATGATTCTGCTGTACGGTAGCATGGTTATTCTAGGAGCAACGGCGGATTGTGCTGTATTGTTGATGGTTATATGTATGATTATTTTGGATTTTGATTTTTTTTTTTAAATATTATTTTAGTACTATTAAAGTTTATTTTATTTGTAATTTTTTGTTCAAATATATATGTAATTATATTTGATATTTTAATTATATGTATGTTCTTCTCTAGATTTTAAATTTGGTATATTTATTTATGTACAAATTTAAGATTTTTAAAATTTAAAATATATTATTTACTACATTATATTATTATTTTATATAATATAATAATGTTTGGTCCGACCTTCTGGTTTAACCGATCAGATTAGAAGAACTAATTTTATTTTAAGGTATACATATTCGATCACCAGTTTGACATCATACCATAAATCAAGTAGTTATATTATCAACGGCTTAATTTTAATTAAAAAAATAGATAAGTTTAAAGTTCCAGTTTTGTAAATATTTAAAGTATTTTTGAGTTGTCATGATAATATTTAAAAATCACAATTTTTTTTTTAAAAAAAGACGTGCTCATTAGTTGTATGTATAGCTTAATAAATCAAATATAAATTTAAAATTGCCAATAAACAATAAAAACAATGAATTATATATATATTGTAACTTGTGTAATTAATAATTCTAAAAAGTCAGTGAACTGTATCAATATTTTATCGACATAATTAAGCAACAAAATTCAAGCAAGGAAACTTCTTCTTACAATAATTAATAAATCAAATTAAATTATACAATAAATATATATATTCTCGGATGATATAAATTAATTTCTTCATTGTATACAGAGCAAAAATATATGTGTGTACATTGAACAAGATGAAAACAGGTATAATTGCGTATGTAGCTATGGGTTCTGTGCTCGTAGCATTCATAACTTGGATTTATATTTCCGATAAAATTTTCTGGAAGAAGCAGTTTCGTAGACCCGCGATGGCAAGTACTCCCTCCTCCGCCCCTTCATGGTGGCTGAATCGTGACGTTGAGAGAGGTGAAAAGACAAAGGGCAGTGGAGCAAATAATGGCGGCATGGTAATTTTAGGAACTGGTTCTGCTGCGGTAACTGGAGTTGCTGTTCTCAGTAGTGGTGATGAAGTTGGTGGCATGGTTATTTTAGGAACGGGTGCTGCTGCGGCAACTGGAGTTGCTGTTCTCAGTAGTGGTGATGAAGTTGGTGGAAGTGGAGGGGGAGGCGGAGATGGTGGCGGGGGCACCGATGTTCGCGATGATGGTGATGGAGGGGGGTCAGGTTGTGGAGGTTGTGGTGGTTGCGGAGGCTGCGGTGGAGATTGAAATCATGGAACTCTGGATCAGCATGGGTCTTGTGTAGTTAATTTCCATTTGAATTATTTGTTTAAAAATAAGGGAAATTGATATTTTTGGATCATTAATTTGTATGAGATTTTGTTTTACAAAGTTTTTCAACTTTGGTTTTAATATACTAATTTTGGTCTAATTGTTGACGTGATTTCTAATACATCAGTATTTTTCAATTTCATGTCATTTTTCTGATGTCGTATCGACAAATTTTAATAAAATAGCCGAAAATTTAAAATTAATGTATAGAACAAAACTTTGAAAACTTAGGATACTTACTAAGATCAAAACTAACAAATAAGTAGATTGAAAAAAACTATTTTCCTTTTAAATAATAAATTAATGCAACTTCTTTATACCTCCATAGAAAACATTCAAATAAAAGATTCTCGGCAATTTAATTTCCTTTCATTTGTTCCATTTAGCCTTAATTGTGAGGGGAATTTCTTTGCCTGGGTAAACCGCGCGTGGTCAGTCATAACGATGGGATGATTTTCGAACGCCGTACGTTAGCTAATTTGAATGTTGTACCCGACAGCAAATTAATGCATATTTATGGGGGAAGTTGGTGAAAAATCTCCAATCAAAATATTTCTTTGAGTTCACTCCCTACCCACAAAATTGTGGTACTATGTCATACAAAATGTGGTACACTTCACGTGAAAATGTGGTACTTGACTGAACACAAAAAAATCGACGGCTGAGGGACTGAATACAAAAAAAATCGACGGCTGGGGACTGAAGGCCTATTTCCCTTATTTCTGGACTTCTTTCACTCTGACCATCAGCCGATTTTAATGATTCTTGGTTCCGCAAATTACTCGCCTCGGAAGCGGCCCTCTCCCTAAATAAAATCATCCAGGTTTGAGGAAATGTGTACAAGGGATGATGAATATGAAAGATGTTAGAGTACCGTTTTCTTGCACTTAAGACGTAACAGAAATTTTAAAATTTTTGTTTTGATGTTCAGAACATTTTGGGTGTCATTTGATTTTAAATAATTCATAGGGTGTTTAGAATATTTAGCTTTGTATTCTAAATATTAAAAGCCAATATATTCGAGATTTTAAGCGGAGATAATACTTCTTGTATTTTCATAGAAACAATCTACTGGAAACAACCAACTTCTATAATATCCTGAATTAAGTCCACAATTATAAACTTGAGTTTTTCGTATAGATCACAATATAGATCTAAACGAAATTTGCGTCGAGAATTGATTGTCGAAATTCTCAAAATTCCGGCGGCAGCGGGGCGGTGCCGTGGAGGAGGGTGGCGGCCGATAGAGAGGGAGAGAGAGGAAAATTTTTGTTGACAAAATTTGAGTGTAAAAGTTATTTGTGTTATTCAACTATTGAATACACATATATTAAAAGTCTTTCCTTAATATAATCACGAGTCTCAATATTTTAGGAGACTTTATTTTAATTATTTAAAATTCTCTTGTAGTATTTTTTCTTCTTGAAAATATCATTCATATATATCAAATAATCATTTTTTAATTTCTTAATTAACTATAGTTTAATTAATCAATTATAGACTCTTTTAGAATATTCCATGAGAATATTGTACATAATAGTCACAATTACTACTATTATTATTTAATTAATAGATTATAAATTTACTAAATAAATAATTGTGAACTCATTATAATTCTGATCGACAATCAGACAGCGTCAATGTATTGAGGGTAGAAATCTTGTTCATGTAATGAAAATTGAAAATTTCGAAAATCAAAATTTTCCACTAATCCATTTTTGGTTGCAGTCAGTTTTTTGAACTTCTTCAATAAAAAAGCAATTTCACTCTTCTCACTTAATTAGCAATTAAGCTAACTTCCACAACTTCCATTACATGGAATTAACATATAAACTCCTTTATAAGATATCTGTTTGATCTCCAACAAACTACAGTCAACAAATTCAACTTTTTGAATTTAATTATCTCAACGGGAACACAAGATCCAATATTTGTATTACCCACAATGGTTCAATGATACATCTAGTCGTTGATTCACAACTTCATGTAATTCAGAACAACATTTGTTTCTATTCAGACTTATCCTAATGGCGTGCTGTCGTTGAGCCACCAAACTTAAATTCCTACTCTCTAAGTAAAATTAGTGTAATGGTGAGAAGGGTCGAATCCACAGGTAACGGAGGATGATTTCTTTCGAGTAAAATATAAATACGGGGGAATTTATGATAAAAACAAAATAAAATATTAAAACTAAAATTAGAAAGCAATAAAAAATAATAAATCAAAACGAAAATTAAATTACCAAACTCTGATTCAAGGGGATTTTCACTATTCAATTGTGTCACTGTTCATCAGCTATCATATTATTTATTCATGCAGTTACAAGTAATTAACCTTAGAATTATAGGGATAGCCGCTAAAATCCTTGTGTTTTCCTAAATTAATTGACCGAACCGAGAATCCCGTCAAAACTTATCAATAACCAACTGGGCACGATAGCGTTCCATATTAATTAAAGATAGCTTTTAGATTTGTTAAAACAGTTAATTCTAAAATCTAACAACCGAGATAGCTGCAATCGATAGATCGAGTTTCATTAATTTATTTATATTAAACATGCTATGATAGCACAACACACCTAATCTATCGCTACTCATGTACCAATCGTTCATGACAATTACGGCTCACTGAATTCATGAATAGCAGTAGAAAATTATATATCGAATTAAATTGTCAGATTAACCGAGATACAACTTTCATAGAATTAAATATAAATCAACAAATACTTGAACAAAACACGAATGTTAAATTAAAGTGCAAAAAGCCTCACAGTGATAAATCGAAATAGTAAAAATATCCCTTGAATAAAAAATAAAACTTATCCTAAAGGTGTGGAGAAAATCCTTGCGCTCTTCTTTCTCTTCACTTCACGTGAGTTGTTGGAGAAGATGTTGGAGAATTCTTTCTTGTGCAAAATTCAGCCGCCTCCCAACGTGAGATGTGTAGGTAAAAAAAAAGAAATTTTTGGGTCCAAGAATATAAAAAGCCCACTAATTTTTTAATTAACCCTAAATCTTAAAATATAAAATAATAGTTAATATCTTATCTAGAGTTTTCCTCCAAGAATTTCCACTAAACCGGACACTATAATTAATTCTTTCAAATCTTGCATAAACTTCAAAATCAAAATTTTCACTTTTTGTCATTTTAGGCAGCTGAAACATAATCACAAGACGTGGCCACGCCTTGTTCCAGGATCTCTTCTGATTTGGACATTCTCTTTCAAAACTCTATCTTGGAACTTCAAATGTGATAAACATCACCTTTTTAACTCAAATTTGCTCCAAGATCGTAAAAGTTCCTCTTACAATAAAATTACACAAAAATATACCAATTAAACATATCGTAGGTTGGAATAATGGGAAATATGAAAATAAAAATACTAACTATTACGAGCCTATCAAAATCTCTCACACCTAAAAGATGCTTGTCCTCAAGCATAAAATAGATCAACTCATTATCTCAATTTTTCGTCCTCCTTCCGCTTCCTCTACTTATCCAAAACATTTTTCATGCAACAAAAAATTTTAATTTCTGAGAATCTCACAAAATAACATCATGAATAATCACTGCAATCAAAATGTGTTGAAATTAAAATGCATGGGATTTAACAACTCCTCACAAGATCTGCTCATTCCGCTCATTAGTGTCTAGGATATATATCAACAAACTCTCATGTCAAATGCATTGAAATTTTTTACCATAGGCTTGCAAATACATCACATCCTTCCACTAAATGAATGAATTAAAATACACAAACAAAAAGGGCTATAAATGGGTTGTAACGTGGTTAGGGGTAAGGTAGGATAAAATGAAACAATGAGCTAAGTAATTGGAGAAACCATATCAAACTTTTCTCACAAAAAAAAATGTATCCAAAAAATCTTATATCTCATTATAACAATCAAGAGTTTTTTTTTTTTTTTAACATCGTCTACTTCTCTTTTTTCTCTTTTTTTTCGTTTTTTTTGAAGACGGTGACTATAAGGATTCGAGATTTACTAAATCCCAACAATTCACACTATTTTGGATTGAGTGATGCTATTTGTGAAAAGTTTACACGATTCTCCAATTCAAGGTTCAAAAAGGGGGATAACCAACAAAAAAGATTTATCTCGGCTTGTAATGTGGTTATTTTTATTCAAAAAAAAAGGCTGAGGCTCAAAAGTGGTTCACAAGGGGTCTATGAATCAGGGTAGGCTCAAAGAACGGCTCAGATGATGCGTAAGAAAATGATTTGAACCTAATGTCCTTATCATTTTGTCTATGCACCTAATCCACCACAAAGTGTTGACAAAGACATGTATAACAATGCAAGTTCTAGAAAAATTAATAATGCAATGACAACACATAATCAAAGAAAATGGAGCATGATATCATGATTGCTCATAGGCTCAAAGCTCACCAAAGAAAAAATATAGCAATTGTGTTACATCTCACACACTTGTCCTCCGTAACTATCATCAAGAGCAACTTATTCATAATGTAAACGTGAGAATGCAAAAACATTTGCACGCAAAGAAAACATCATTTTTTTTATTCGCATCGGAAGCAATCAGGATTCAGAAGAAAGAGATAACAAAAGAACTAGGTGCTTGGAACTAACAACGTCACAATTTTTAAAATTTTTTTTAAAAATTAAATGCAGAAAAATTAATTCAAAATACTAAAAATCAAATAAAAAAATCAAAAATCCAACAGTCAAGTCAAACTTCTCACAATCAAATCAAAAACTCCCACACCTAAACTTGACATTGTCCTCAATGACAAAAAAATGGATGCTCAACTACAACGAGAAAATAGTAGGAAAAGTTAGAGCTCCCCTGAAATTGTTGGGCATCGTAGAGCAAAGCTTTCTATTGCTGTGGCGGAGGAAATGGTGGATCGATGATAGAAGCTGCTGAGAGAAGATGTGAAAGGGGTGAGAACAAATAAGGTTAGATAAAACAAACGAAAATTCTGTTTTTTTTTTAAATTTTTTTTTCTCAAAATCAGAAGATGTTTTCTCACAAGGCGTGATCACGCCTTGTTAGAAATCATCTACTGCGTTTAAAGCAAATTTTTTTTTTTGGGGTGCAGAAGTGATATTCTTATAAGGCGTGATCACGCCTTGTTAGAAGAAATCTTCTGCACAAAGGTAACAAAAATTGTACTATTTGAAAAAATAAAATTAAAAGAAATTAAAAATAATAAGAGCAAAAAATTTGGGTTGCCTCCCAAAAGCGCTTGATTTTTAGTCGTCGGCTTGATCCTCAAAAGCACTCATTCAAAGAGCGGCTGACGCCCAAAGTACGTGTCATATGACACCATATATGGGTCTTGGTTCCATGTGCCCTCAAGTTTGGCTTGATGTATGCAATGTAAGCTCGTCTCCTCAACAAAACATGACTTTAAATAATAGGCATGAGATGAAAGTATCATCGTTGGCTCTTGAAGAACAAAATCTGTTGAAATCGGCAATGGAGAATGACAAGGATCTCCTAGATGTATGTATGATAATATTATCGACGAGCTCAAATCGATTGTCTCAGGAGCTTGTTCATCTCTCAACTTCATTGGTGCCTCATCTTCGTTTGATATTTCTTCCCAAACTTCTTCAGATTGAAGCTCAACCGTTTTTTCATTCAATGCCACGCGCTTGTTTACCATATCATTCAATCGACTTATGATTATTTCAAGACTATATCCCTCATCTTATTGATGCTCGAAAGGTTGGTATATAAAATCAGATTGGATAATTTCTGGAGTTTATTGGTGGTTCCAACTCTGCAGCGAAGGATCCCAGTACTGATTGTAGTCAAAGTCGGCCATATCATTTAGTAAATATATCACACTGCCTTCAGGTCGAATAAGTAGTGGACTACCAGTTGTTAGTGCTCCATTAAATACCAATCTTCGTGTAACTACATCCAAACCTTTAAGAAAAATTCGAATAAGAAAATAGTTAGAAAAATCATGATTCCTGAATGTTGTTGCTAAATTATTGAATCTCTCCCATGCTACGTAGAATGGCTCTTCGGTTTGTTGGGCAAAACTTGTGAATACTTGTCGATGAAACATCTCGAAGTATTTCACAACAAAAAATTCTTAAATTCTTCTTTTCTTGATGAATCACCTGTACAAGAAGAATGAGACATAAAACAAAATAATAACAAAACTCGAAAAAAAAAAACTAACCTTGCACCGTTCCCCGGCAACGGCGCCAAAATTTGGTGCGCTGTCGTTGAGCCACCAAATTTAAATTCTTACTCTCTAAGTAAAATTAGTGTAATGGTGAGTAGGGTCGAATCCACCGAAAACGGAGGATGATTTCTTTCGAGTAAAATGTAAATACGGGGGGGATTTTGGATAAAAACAAAATAAAATATTAAAACTCAAATTAGAAAGCAATAAAAAATAATAAATCAAAACGAAAATTAAATTACCAAACTCTGATTCAAGTGGATTTTCACTATTCAATTGTGTCACTGTTCATCGACTAACATATTATTTATTCATGCAGTTACAAGTAATTAACCTTAGAATTATAGGGATAGCCGCTAAATTCCTTGTATTTTGCTAAATTAATTGACCGAACCCAGCATCCCGTCAAAACTTATCAATAACCAACTGGGCACGATAGCGTTCCATATTAATTAAAGATAGCTTTTAGATTTGTGAAAACAGTTAATCCTAAAATCTAACAACCGAGATAGCTGCAATCGATATATCGAGTTTCGTTAATTCATTTAGATTAAACATGCTATGATAGCACAACACACCTAATCTATCGCTACTCATGTACAAATCGTTCATGACAATTACGGATCACTGAATTCATGGATAGCAGTAGAAAATTAAATATCGAATTAAATTGTCAGATTAACCGGGATACGACTTTCATAGAATTAAATATAAATCAACTAATACTTGAACAAAACACGAATATTAAATTAAAGTGCAAAAAGCCTCACAGTGATAAATTGAAATACTAAAAATATCCCTTGAATTAAAAATATAACTTAGCCTAAAGGTGTGGAGAAAATCCTTGCGTCCTTCTTTTTCATCACTTCACGTGAGTTGTTGGAGAAGAGGTGGAGAATTCTTTCTTGTATAAAATTCAGCCTCCTCCCAACGTGAGATGTGTAGGTTAAAAAAGGAAATTTTTGGGTCCAATAATATAAAAAGCCCACTAATTTCTTAATTAACCTTAAATCTTAAAATATAAAATAATAGTAATATCTTATCTAGAGTTTCCCTCCAAGAATTTCCACTAAACCAGACAACATAATTAATTCTTTCAAATCTTGCATAATTTTCAAAATCAGATTTTTCACTTCTTGCAATTTTAGGCAGCTGAAACATAATCACAAGGCGTGGCCACTCTTGTTCCAGGACCTCTTCTGGTTTGGTCATTCTCTTTCAAAACTCTATCTTGGAAACTTCAAATGTGATAAACATCACCTTTTTAACTCAAATTTGCTCCAAGACCGTAAAAGTTCCTCCTACAATAAAATTACACAAAAATGTATCAATTAAACATATCGGATGTTGGAATAATGGGAAATATGAAAATAAAAATACTAACTATTACAAGCCTATCACCTAATTATTTTAATTCTTTTCATCAACCCCCTTTAATCAAGAACGTCAGAACTCAAGTCTCATTGCAGCTATTGGATCAGGATAAAAGCGTCTAGTAACATCAACCCATGATCCCCTAGATAAAACTGATAGTGTCATCAAGATCCTTAAGTTATGGTTAGCGTACAGTACAATTCTTTCAACTCATATATCCCGATCGAATCTGCAACTATTGGTATATCAAGAGTTACAAATTAATTCGATAACGATGTGATATATATTTGAGTAATAATAGTGACATCGTATTCGCAACGAGGAAAATATCGTTCCCAAAAGTACAAGTCTTTCTGTGGCTAGACTCTTTGTACTATTAACTCATCAGATTACATAGCATATATTCACTTGTAGGAGAGCTGTGAATCCCTTACTACAATGCATTGTCTCCAACGTATTTCGAAACTACACTCAATCTCGTCAATGGAGTTGGTAAACGGATCAAAGTGCATGCTAATACATAGAATATCCACATTATCCTGGTTCAAAAGACTAATGTTGTACAACAATAACCACATACTATTCCACTCGATAAGTGATAACCATTTGGAAAGTTCGAAGGAGGGTAGTTCAGTGGATCATCAAATGATCATCCAAATGTATGAATGAACATCTCCATGCCATTATCAATCAAACATGACGTTTACATCACAGATGTTAATCTCTAGATCGAGCGACCTTTATTCTCATTTTAGGCGGCTGAATTGGGTAAGAAACTATTTAGAATATACAATAAGCTTCTTATTGAATTTTACGATCTTACGTTGAAAGGCAGACCTCATGGTACCTTTTGTATATTCAAAGGTTTTATCTATGCAGCTTGCATGTTATACAGATAAAGTAAATTTCATAATTGGATAAAAACGTAAAATTTTATTAAAATAAAGATATTTTTTTATTTAAGAGTCAATAAATCCTAAGCCACAAGTGGGATCGCTGGACACCTACTCTAAAAATCTACCACTTGCCCTTTAGTCAACTACCCATATATCTCAAACCTATTGTTTCACAAAGCTTCTCAAACAATTCCCTGGTAGGGGGTTCGTCAGTGGATCAACAACGTTATTTGCAGAGAAAACACATCTAATGATATATATCGTCTTCCCACAGTCTCTCGGGTTATGTAGAACTTACTCAGTATATGTTTGAATCGTTCATGAGACCTCGGTTCCTTTGCTTGCACAACGGCACCTGTAGTTGAATATGATGTAGCTATGTATTCGGCCTTTGTACCTGTTTGTACAAAATTTCTCATCTAAACAGCCTCTTTTGTTGCATTTGATGCAACTATGTATTCGGCATTTGTATTTGAATCCGATGTGGTGTCTTGCTTGGAGCTCTTCTAAGAGACAGCAGAACTATTGAGCTTGAATAAAAAATCAGATATTGATTTCGAATCATCCACATCTCAATGGAATCAGTATAGTCTTTCAATTTTAATTCTCAACTCCCGTAAATCATGGACAAATTCTTATTTCTTCTTAAGTACTTAAGAATATCCTTAAGGACTTTTCAATGCAATGGACCGGGATTCGAATGATATCTGTTTGTAACACTCCGTGGAAATGCAATATGAAACGTCTTCTATTCGTTTTCTTAAAACGTGCTAGAAATTTTTTTTCCTCTTACTAAATCGGCCGAATACAAATATATGTACTTTAAAAATACTTTGATCCCATTTTTAAAATAAAACAACCAATTAACATTTAAAAATCAAAGAAAAATAGTTTGAATCATAAAATCGTCAAACGTTTTACCAAACCTAAAAATATTATTTGAAAAGTGTAGCCCATACTAAACCTCTCAAAAATCTCTCAAAAAGCATAAATAAATAGTCGTAAAATCTTCAACGTAAATCATAAACTTAAATGCGGAAAGTAGAAGCGCTAGTCCCGGGTTATGTGCACCGATAGTCCAGCAAAGTCAACCTTCAAGACCCCCAGTATCATAATTATCAATATCACCTGCATGAATCACACCTAGTGAGTCTAAAGACTAAACACATCATATTCTTGATAACAAGTAATACATATACAGATCACATACAACATTGAAAAATACTTGTAGTTAAAATAACATTTTCATAACAATGCATGAACTTTAAACATAAACATTTTCATATCAACATATTCATATTTAATATATTCATATTCATATTCATATTCGTGTTTGTCGAATTCAGATCGTGATTGTGACTCGCATTCGTATTCGTTTTGGGTGATGGATCCATCTAGAGAAAACCACAGTACTCGGCGGCAGGACACCATCAACACTCTCACTGGTCAACTGGGCCTTAACTACTGTATTAACAAATTAACGTATTCGTAACCGTATACAAGAAAACACGATCGTCGGGCTCCCACTGGGACCATAACCCTCACGATATTTCCAACATATCATCGTATTTAGTCAAAATCCCTTCACATCCTTCAACATTTTGTATTTCCATCACTTAATAAAAACATGCATATAATCCCGTTTTTTCTTTTAAACCAAGCATGCAACATATCATTTAAATGTCGAGATTAAATCGTAAAAATCCATGAACATTTAAAAATAAACATTTTAACGGATTTAAAATCCGTAAACATTTAAATTAAATGTTTTAACATATAAAAATCATAAAAAGCCATTAACGTTTTAAAATAAATATTTTAACATCATAAACATTTCAAATAAACATTTAAATCATATACATTTAAAGTAAACGTTTTGACATATTAACTCATAAATATGTAAAATAAACGTTTCGGCATATTAAATCATAAAAACATTCATAAACATTTAGAACCAACATTTTAACATATAATAATATTTAAAATAATATTTTGACATATTAAAGTCCATAAACATTAAAAATAAACATAGTAACATCATAAAATTCATAAACATTTAAAATTGACATATTAATATATAAAAATTCATAAACATCCATAACTATTGAAAATAATCATATTAGCATAAAAACAGTATTCAGGACACTGCCATGACGTTTACTAATTTTCGGGTAAAATTACCGTTTTTCCCCTAGACGTAAAATTTCATGTTTTTGACATTTTTTTAATTCCATTGACTCTAACATGCCCCAAATAATTATTTAAGCCTACATGAATTTTCTCATTATTTTATTTGGCCTAAATCGATGACTTTTAATTAATCTTTAAATATAACATAATAATGTGTTTTAATCTCGAATTAAACCAAACTTTACTATAAAATTCTCAAATTAAAAACTTAGAATTTTAATAATTATTTGGGCTTAAATATAATTTTTCATAATTTTATTAAGCTTAAATCTAGGCTTTTCAATTAATTCATTAATTAACGTTTCGTGCGGTGATTAAATTCCGGATAAATCCAAAACTCATTATTTTGATCCCAAATTTTAAACATAAATTTTTTTTATTTATTCAACCCTTCCAAATCATGAGCCACACCCATGGACCCATGATTCCAATATTAGTCTTTTAATTTTCTTTTTGGACACCTAGACGAACACATCGAGCCATCTCCCAAAATACTCGAGCCACGCCCGAGCCAAACCCGAGCCAACCCATCTAGGAACCCTCTTGACCGACCCCAAGCCCCTAAAACTAGTCTTGGCTCGCTCAAACTCACCTGGAACTGGGACCATGCACAACATGTGTGTGTGCGTGAGGTTCCCTTGAACAATAGGACTCCCACCTAGTCTAGGACCCTTCCAACCCTTAACCACTTGACCCTTCATGACCCTAACCTTCCCTGGACCATGCCTAGACCCAGCCTAGACCAGTCCAGCCCCTTGAACTCGTGCACAAAGCACCTGAATTCAGAAAACAACCTGCGCACGGGTTTCCCCTTCTCGCCCAAGACTCCTAGCTACCAAGGATTTCTCCAGCCCTCTAACCACTGATCACCCATGACCCTTACCGACCTAGACAAGTACAAGACCCGAGCCACCCCTAGCCCGAGCCCCTGAGCCACGCACGAGCCATCAGAACGAAGACAGCAGCCGGCGCGCTACTACCCTCACGATCCCACGTTTTCTGCTTTTGGCTCGAGCCACGTCGATCCCAGCCACTCCAGCCCCTGGCCTGACCTCTGCCCATCACCCTAGGACCCTGATGGACCACCTAGCTCGCCCCTAGACCGAGCCACCCCTTGAAAACTCTCGGCCAGTACCATAACCCTACGGGAAGAGTCCTATGCAGCGTGGACTCTTCCCTAGCCTGGTACACGATTCCTAGGACCTAGCCACGTCCCAACCAAACCCTCCTCAAGACCTGGCCGAGCTCCTAAGCCTCATGCATAAGAACCGAGCCTATGCACCACAACAAGCACACAAACCTAAAAAAATATCCCACGGTTCTTCTTCCCTCTTGTCCTACGGTTCCAGCCTGGTTTTTTTTTAAAAAAATTTTATCATGTTTTGGCTATAAACCATTCCATATTAATACCCTATCCATGGCAGTCCCTTAAACAACATAAAAAAATGAATTTGGAATCAAAAATCACAAGTTAATCACATAGCTACGAAAATTGTGAATTGTGTGACTTGTTTTCATGCAAAAATTCAATTAAATAAAATACTATGGTGTGAGATGTTTGAAGGAAAGAATATGACGTACCTTTGCGTTTTAAACGCACGATTTTACGTTGACGATTGAAGAACGATGATGAGGAGAACCTTGGCTTGAATTTTCCTAGCAATAGCCAAAACTTTCTCTTCAAATCCTTGGTGTGTGCCGTGTGTGCTTGGGGAGAAAGTGTTTGATGGTTGGGGAAAGTGGGGCGTGTGATTGAATGGGTTGTGGGGTTGGGTTTTGGCCTTAAATAATAATTAAAAACATTATCAAATGTTTAGGCCCATTAAAAAAAGTTAATTAAGCCCAAATAGCCCATTAGTGCTTAATTAAAATATTTTAAATTATTTTGAGTAGAAAAGCTTGTGAATTTATTAGTCGAGTTGTCAAAACGTTTGTATTTTTGTTGGAAATCTAACACTGATGAAAATTACGTCCCGGCGTATAAAATCACCTCGAAACTCTTTATTTTCAATAATAATAAAAACATCAATCATATTTTAAATAATTAAAAATAGTTATATAATAAAAACATTTCCTATTTTTCAGCCATCGGTCTCCGTTCCTCGATCGTCACTCGAATAACCTTTAAAAATACATTTTAATGCAACCATGTAGAAAAATATATTTTAAACATGTCAATATGCACCACATAATTAATTTAGGCAATTAAAACAATTAATTGAAATACACAAAGAATTTAATAACTTATATGCATGTGGTTCGCGTGGACCTTAAAATTTTCGGGGCATTACAATCTTCCACCCTTAAATTGAATTTCGGGGACAAAATTCGTTTATCCTCGATAATCAAAAGTTTAGACTTAGTTCTTGTAACGTCCGAAAAACCAATCTACGTAAACCACATGCATGCAAAATTATTTTAATTGCTTAATTGTTTTATTTAATTATTTTTAAATGCTTGCATGATATTTTATTAGATGATTAAATGTGATTGCATGATTAAATGATAATATGACATGATTTCATGAAATTAAGGATTTTACCCGAATATTCTATAATAGGCAGGGGAATGAGACCGGGGACGACCAGGACAAGAATATTTATTTTTCATTAAATAATAGAGAGGCTTCCTAATATGATTAAAAATGATTTAACTTTTCTAAAAATGTTGGAGTTCGAATAATTTTAAGAGTCGAGTTCGATTTTTCCCGAGAAGCCGTTTTTGGGCAAACAAGGAATTTTAAAAGATCAAAAATATTATTTTATGGAAACTAATTTTACAAAATTTTATTTTTTAATTAATTAAATGTTATTGGGCCCAATTTAATGATTTAAAGAAGGCCCAATTACCTTAAACTTGCAAGCCCATTTACGGGAGAAGGCCCCAGAGGGAGCCCATACGTGGGAAAAGGCCCAAGAGGGAGCCCGTCTATGGGAGAAGGCCCCCGAGGGAGCCCCGACGAACGTATTTCCACGGTGGAGCCTAGTGCACACCCCCATGGACCATGTGGAGCTGAAGACTGATCAGTCGACCAAAGGATAAAAGCTAGTCACTTTCAAGGATCAAACTTCACCCAAAAATGATATATGATTGAAAGCTTATGATAAAAATGTTTTTATGATATGTGATTCATGATGAGGATTAAAGCTATTTTTAAAATGATTTATTTATGCCCAAAGCTTATTTTTAAATGATTTGTTTTAAGGATTTATTTATGCTTAAAAGTTATTTTAAAATGATTTACGATTTATGATATTATTATGCGTAAATGATTTTTAAATGATTTTAAAACGGTTTATTTATTTTCAAAAGCTATTTTAAATAAAAATAGGATTTTTAAATGGATGTGCTTGTATATGTATTATTTGTTATCTATGTTTAGAACGTGCTGAGTCATTAGAGTTTGTATGATGCAGGATTTGATGATTTTTGGAGGCGGTGACGATTGAGTCGATCGAGTGCAGCAGTACACACCCGAGGGCCTTTATGTTTCCGCACTATTTTATTAGATTTAAGATTTAAAGATTTATGTTAATGATTTTTATCAGAGAATTCTTATGCTTTATTTTTATTGTTAGTGATCTTTTCAAAGGACAATTTAGGATGTTTTGGTTAGGTGATGATTTAGGATTTATTTCATGCACTTGAGTTTTAAATTGTTAATTTATTAGGATTCATGATTATGTTAAGTTATTTTATTTAGAAATTTAGAAGTTATGGTTTAGATATTAGGGGAAAAAAAAATTCGAGGTCGTTTCAGTTGGTATCAGAGCTAAGGATCCCCAAAGGGTTGTGTACTGTCACTTCGAGAAGCTCAAGAAGTCACGCTTCAAATATGTGAGTTTTACTGCTTTATATCTTATATGCTAAAATTCTTTTAAATGCTTACATGATATATAATATAAATGATAGTTGCTTGCTGCATGAAAAATTTTAAATGCATGTTGGTTACGTGGTTGGACGACGTGTACAGATATGCCTCCTAGAAGGATTTTGCATAGGACTGATGAGGTTAGACAGGAGACGGATAACGAGGTGAGACAGGAGGAGAACATTCCACAGCCTCCACCTGTTCAGGATGCTAGTGCCCGTGTACTAGCCGGTATGGCCCGGTTCTTTGAGCAACATGTCGGGGATGGAGCAAGGGTTAGACCAGAGCCAGTTTATGAGAGATTTAGGAGGATGCACCCCGATGAGTTTCATGGCACTACTGATCCATTCGTTGCTGAGGGATGGATTCGATCTTTAGAGGTGATTTTTCGCTACATGGACATGGCAGACGCTGATCGAGTTTGCTGCACCATTTATCTGTTGAAGGGCGACGCTTCCTTATGGTGGGAGGGAGCGGAGCGAGGAGTGAACATGGCGACATTGACTTGGGAGGAGTTCAAGAGGGTATTCTATGACAAGTACTTCACATCTGATGTTCGTTTTAGGCTTAAGAGGGAGTTTATGAGTCTCCGTCAGGGAGATTGGTCTGTTGCCGAACTTGTGCAGAAGTTTGATAGGGGTTGTCACTTTGTGCCCTTAATTGCCAATGATGCGGCGGAGAAATTACGATACTTTCTAGATGGTTTGAGGCCGACTATCCGACGTGATGTGATGCTTTGCGATCCTAATGCTTGGCGATCCTACTGATTATACTACTGCCGTTGCCAGAGCTTTTAGAGCCGAGCAGTCACTCAAAGATATTGATTGGGAGATGCAACGAAAGAGGAATCGTGCTCAGCAAGCCAATCAAAGCAATAAGAAGCCTCACACGGGACCACCAAAGCAACAAGAACCACCAAAACCACAAGGGCAACCACCTAAAGGGAACATTCCGAAGGCTGATGAGAAACCATTTTGCAAGGAGTACAATCGTCATCATCATGGCAAGTGCATGTGGGTCACATACAAGTGCTTCAAATGCGGAGATTTGGGACACAAGGCTGTGGATTGCCCAACGTTCAAGCAACCCACTTCTGGTAGGGTCTACGTGATGCAAGCTGCAGAGGATGAGACAGAGCCGGCACTACACTGATTTCGAGGTAACCTAGCTGTTTAACATTTTTCCGATGCTTTTCTTGCATGAAATGTTAAATTGGGTTAGGGAAATTGTTTGGGATGTCGAAGAACTTAGAAGGATAGGGTGCATGCACTACTTGAGGCGGATTTAGGAGTAAACTTTGGGAAATTTTTGGGTTAGTATTATGATTTCCAAGATTTTGAGGAGTAAGATTTAAGTTAGAGGATAAGTTGGAGGTGGATAAAGAAATCTAAGCTTTACAATCATCAAGCCAAGGAAATTTCGAGGTCGAAATTCAATTTAAGGGGGGTAGAATTGTAACGTCCGAAAAACCAATCTACGTAAACCAGATGCATGCAAAATTATTTAATTGCTTAATTGTTTTATTTAATTATTTTTAAATGTTTGCATGATATTTTATTAGATGATTAAATGTGATTGCATGATTAAATGATAATATGACACGATTTCATGAAATTAAAGATTTTACCCGAATATTCGATAATAAGTAGGGGAAGGAGACCGGGGACGACCAAGACAAGAATATTTATTTTTCATTAAATAATAGCGAGGCTTCCTAATATGATTAAAAATGATTTAACTTTTCTAAAAATGTTGGAGTTCGAATAATTTTACGAGTCGAGTTCGATTTTTCCTGGGAAGCCGGTTTTGGGCAAACAAAGAATTTTAAAAGATCAAAAATATTATTTTATGGAAACTAATTTTACAAAATTTTATGTTTTAATTAATTAAGTATTATTGGGCCTAATTTAATGATTTAAAGAAGGCTCAATTACCTTAAACTTGCAAGCCCATTTACGGGAGAAGGCCCCAGAGGGAGCCCATACGTGGGAAAAGGCCCCAGAGGGAGCCCGTCTATGAGAGAAAGCCCCCGAGGGAGCCCCGACGAACGTATTTCCACGGTGGAGCCTAATGCACACCCCCATGGACCATGTGGAGCTAAAGACTGATCAGTCGACCAAAGGATAAAAGCTAGTCACTTTCAAGGATCAAACTTCACCCAAAAATGATATATGATTGAAAGCTTATGATAAAATGTTTTTATGATATATGATTTATGTAACGTCCCGAAAATTTGAAAGTCCACGGGAACCACATGCATGCAAATTATTAAATTTCTTTGGCATTTTATTAAATTGTTTTAAAGTAGTAAATGCATATTTATTTCATTAATTATGTGTTTAATTATTTTTATGTATTTTATGCATTATTATTGCATGATAGAATTTATTTCATGAAATTTTAAAGGTTCATGCATGAATGATTTTTAAGTTGCATTTCGCGTTCGAACGAGGATCGAAGACCGGAGAATTTTCAGGAAAATTATTTTATTACACGATTTATTTTTATAAATTAATTTATAGCGTTTTTGAGTGCATTTTTCTAAAATTGGAATTTTCATGTATTTTTACCCGCAAGATTTTAATTTTTACGGTACGGAAATTTTATCGAATCGGGGGATTTTTTAAGGATTCGGCTAATATTTTCAAAAACTTTTCAACACGAAATATTTTTCGGGAGCGTGTTGAGATTTAATGGACCTACTTTTAAGCTTGTTGGACTTAAAATCATTTTTAACTTTTAACAAATTGTTAACTATTTAAATACTGCTTAATTAACCCTAAACCTATCATTCCCCACCCCACCAGCCGACACCCCTCATTTTCAGAACCACTCTCCTCGGTTTTCACAGCCGAAAAATTCCAGAAGACTTCGGCTACCATTTTCTTGCAAAGAGAAATTCCTCCGGCCATCGTTCTTCGATCTTCTCACGCAAAATCATCAAAGGCACGCATTGTATCATTATTTCTGCATCATCCATGTTTTATATTGCCGTGTGTATGCATATGTATGGGAATTTTCGATCTAGCCTAGGATATGAAGGATTTTCGGTTTGCATCAGTTTATTGCTTCTTATGTCTATTGTTACTCACGATTTTTGATCCTGTGCAAGGGGCTGCCAATCTCTGGTCATTAAGGGACTGCACATAATGGTTTGAGGGAGTTAAGAAGGTAGTGAGAGAGGTTAGATTTCGTGGAGTGGAGGTCGAGAGGTGTTGTCTCTAAGATGGCTCGGTGGGAAGGAGATCACATGGAAGGGAGGGACCGACGGTGCTATGATCTACCCAAGGCCTAGACCAGATCATGGAAGGTCTGAGTCATGGCTAAGGAGGGTGTGAACGCTGCTGGAACCACCTTGGAAGCCGATCGATGAGGAGGGAGGAAAAGCCGCGGGTTGGCTCACCTTGTGGTTTAGCGATCGGGAGGAAAGGGTGTAGTGCATGGGAGTGTAGGCGTGAGTTCCTTGAGTCCAGAGGTGTCCTAGGATGGTCTAGGGAAGGTAGATTCATTGCTGGTCCAGCTGGGTTTGGGCTAGGGACGTAAATTATGGTAGGGTGCAACTAGAGTTCAAGTGAGTTCTTTTGGGAAATTTTTCCAGCAGTATATGGTTCATGGCCGAGGGGTGTAGAGGTCTGGTTTGGATGTTTTTAGAGCCTTTTAGATGTTTATTAGGTGTAGGAGAAAGTTGGGAAAAATTTGGTTGAGTTTCGGTTCGATTCGGGTTAAAACCGGGACTCCGGTACAAGTTTTAAAATAATTGTTAAATTATGAAATGAGCTTGAGTTTACATTTAGGAATGCTTATAAATATGTTTTGGGATGTTTTAAGGAGTCTGGTAAGCTTCGAGTTAATTTTAGAGTTCCAGGAATGAAACGACAATTTTTGGGTTCCAGGGGCAAAATGGTCATTTTGCATCCGAGGTGAGATGTTGGTCATGGCAGCGCCCTGAGCACAAATTATGATATTTTAAAGGATTATGCATCATGTTTACGGTTTTTATGCAAGTATGATAAATACGGTGCATGCTTGGTTATAAGGAAAAATTATGTATATGCATGTTTTTATTACGTGATGAATATGATGACACGTTTTGAAGGAAGTGATTTAGTTGTGACTAACACGATGACACGATGACATGTAAGGCTAGGACTCAGTGGGCGGGTAATGCCGTCGCTGATGATCCTCGCCGCCGGGTACCGCGGTTACACGTAGATGGATCCATCGACTGACATGATGACATGATGATACGAAAGTCACAGCTAATGAACGGAATTCAACTTAAGATTTTAACACGTATATGCTGATACGATGATACATGCTATTACCATGTTTTGACAGGTCACGGTTACGCATACGATATGATAACATGATGAGACATGTTTTGACACATTATGATTTTGCACGGCAAGCTTATGTTCACGTTTTTAAGCTCATGAAATGTATGTTGATTATACTATTTTTCACTGTTGTGTGCTACGTATATGTACTTGTTATTACTGGTACTGGTGTGTTGAGTCCTTAGACTCACTAGGCGTGTGTGATGCAGGTGAGCATTTTGAGCAGGGGACCGGGGGTGTCGAAGACTGAGTAGGCAGGCGGGATGTGCGGTGACTCGACCCGAGGACCATTATTTTTCCGCATATTTATTCATGTGTTTTGAGAGGAGTTACACATTTTTATATGTTGATGATTTTACGATTTTTACACGTTTACGTTTACGTTGATTTTATATGACGTTAGTTATTTTTAAACTGCGCTACTTTTATTGACAAATAAATACGATTATTTTAAACATTATTTTGTAATTGCGAGATTTTTTTTTTTAAAAAAATTTACCGCACTTTTAAATTTGTAGACGTTTCAGTTGGTATCAGAGCAAGGGTCCTGTATAGGGTTGTGCCACCGCCAGATTCTGCCGCTCAGTCTTCAAGCCTCAAGTGCGTAAGCTTTTATGTTTTAAATGTTTTAAACGATTTACTGCTATCATCTGCATGTTTACATGATATATGTTTTACAGTGATTTACAGTACATGTCTATCTGTTGTTATGTTTTGAAAGTATATGATTTAAAATTTTTATGCATGTTACGACATAAAATGAGAAATTATATGATTTTCATGCATGCTGGATTTGTGATGGAATTGGACATGAATAAGAATTTTGCTACTGGTCATTAGGAAAGGTTGGAAATGATTTGTCTATTTTGACTTTTGGTTAGTAAGTACCGATGTTTTACTCCCTTGGTCACAAGTTAGTCATGAAGATTATGAATGCTTTTGAGGCCTGTATATTTTCTAAGAAATTGCTTATGGTTCGTGGTTGCTAGTTGAGTTAATTTTTTTGGATTCAATGTAGGGAATAATGATTCGAAGACTATGACTATCTTTGGAAGTATAAAAACATAGAATTTATTTGAGATGAATGCTCTACCTAGTTAGATTTAAGGATTGAATTGCATGAATTGAGAATTTTAAGAACCTAATTGTAATAACCAATTATTTGAGGACCTAAGTGCAAAAAAAAAAAATTCTAAGAGACTATTTTCGAATTTACTGAATTTTGGGATTAAGTTCTGAATTTCGAGAATTTTAAGGTTTAATGAGGCTAATTCGAATATTCTATGGGGACAATAATGCAAATTTCGAAGAGTTGTATGGCCAATAATGTAATTTTCGAGAACTTTAAGTGCCAAATTGCAAATCTCGAAATTTTGAAGGATTACATTCGAACTTTTGAGGAACACTTGGGTTAAATCAATAATTATTCGAGGTTAAGTAGATTGATTTTGGGTCTAATAAGCTTAAAATTATTGAACTTTATGTTACGAGAAACCAATGAGGTGGGATTAAGAACGCCAAGAACTTAGGGGTAATCGTTGGATTCTCGAGATTTAAGACAAATGGGATAATATTCGATGAAAGTAAGAATTAATTTTGCAATATTTAAGAAATTTGGGGACTTATTTAGCAGTAAGTGGGAAGCGAATGATTTAAATGACCAGAATTTTGATTATTTAGATTTGAAGGGATATTTGGAACCTTGAGATATCTTGGTTATAATGTTACAAGAAATGATAATCAAGTACATTGTAGGATGAATCAATCTTGGGCTTGAAAATTTAAGTGTTAGTGAAATAATGTTGTGGCAAATTAAGAATTTAAAGTGATGACAATTTAAGGTGAATTTGATCGGTTAGCTAATTTATAAGAATATACATTGAGTTAGCCAACTTTTGGGAATTTAAGTTTGATGTAGCATAAGGTTTAACCATGACCTTAAGAGTAAAAAAAAAAAAAATTATACCTGTGTCAGAGTTAAAATTTTTCTAGAAGGTTGGGTATGACTTATGGTTAGATTCCTTGATAGACGCATGTAAGAATTGAGGTAGACACCTTATCTTGAGTAATTTGTGAAAGCCATTAAGAAACTTAAGGTTGAGGGGATATGCATGTTGGAATTATGTACCTAATACTATTTGGGTTGCGTAAGCTTGAATTTTAAGTTTATGAAATAGGTGTTCGTATGAAAATTTGTGGAGTGAGATAAAAACAAAAGGGAATTAGTTGGGTTCAACATAAATTACCAATGGAAAAATGTTAAGATTTTTATCGAGTAAGGAATATAACATCTTGGCATGGGGATTTTAGAACTCTATGGTTTATAAGCGTAGTTGATTTATTATAGTTAGTCTAAGACTACCATGGGATAACTTATTAAGTTTATATGTTATAATTAATTAAGCATTAAGGATACATAAGAATGTGACATTTGTTCCAATGAGAAAAGTCCAGAGTTTTAGGCCTCAACTATATTGTAATTGGGAAGAGGTTAGTTTAAACATGTAATTGATGCTAGAAGGGTTTTATTATTAAGGTAGAAGGTCAATATTGTATAATTGGGTTTTATGGATTAACGTCATTCGAGGTTTAAGATTTGCAACAATTTTATATTTGGGGCATACTTGTAAATAGTTAAGTTATGTAAGTTTGGTGTCTTAAAATAAAGATTCGATTCAAGGATCTTAGGCTGATTTCGTTATGGAGCTGAGATAAGGGTTAACCTTTAAATGTTTTACCCAGGATAGAAGTCGATTAGAAAATTTTGGTTCTAAGATCTCCTAAGTCGAACACAAAATGCCAATACTCGGATTTGAATCTTTAACATATCTTGAGTTCAATAAATTTAAGAAAGGATGCTGTTAAGATTTAAATATTGGAATATAATAGGTCAATGAACATCTCAGATATATTATAAGGAAAGTAAGATGCGATAAGTTTGGAATGGCATTTCTGATATCGGGAATTGCGAGAAAAGTCAAAATTCGAGGACATAGTAGAATAAAAATTAAGTCACTATGAATCTTAAGTTACGATTCACAAACGAGGATTTTGACAGGCAAAATACTTAGGAACGAGGAGACATAAGGACATCTTAAGATTTATTATTTTATCAGAGTAACGCTGCGGAAGGATGGACTATTGGGATACTAGAACTAAGTCTAAACTTTGTTTATCAAGGATAAGCGAATTTCGGGGACGAAATTCAATTTAAGAGGGGAAGATTGTAACGTCCCGAAAATTTGAAAGTCCACGGGAACCACATGCATGCAAATTATTAAATTTCTTTGGCATTTTATTAAATTGTTTTAAAGCAGTAAAGGCATATTTATTTCATTAATTATGTGTTTAATTATTTTTATGTATTTTATGCATTATTATTGCATGATAGAATTTATTTCATGAACTTTTAAAGGTTCATGCATGAATGATTTTTAAGTTGCATTTCGCGTTCGAACGAGGATCGAAGACCGGAGAATTTTCAGGAAAATTATTTTATTACACGATTTATTTTTATAAATTAATTTATAGCGTTTTTGAGGGCATTTTTCTAAAATTGGAATTTTCATGTATTTTTACCCGCAAGATTTTAATTTTTACGGTACGGAAATTTTATCGAATCGGGGGATTTTTTAAGGATTCGGCTAATATTTTCAAAAACTTTCCAACACGAAATATTTTTCGGGAGCGTGTTGGGATTTAATGGGCCTACTTTTAAGCTTGTTGGACTTAAAATCATTTTTAACTTTTAACAAATTGTTAACTATTTAAATACTGCTTAATTAACCCTAAACCTATCATTCCCCACCCCACCAGCCGACATCCCTCATTTTCAGAACCACTCTCCTCGGTTTTCACAGCCGAAAAATTCCAGAAGACTTCGGCTACCATTTTCTTGCAAAGAGAAATTCCTCCGGCCATCGTTCTTCGATCTTCTCACGCAAAATCATCAAAGGCACGCATTGTATCATTATTTCTGCATCATCCATGTTTTATATTGCCGTGTGTATGCATATGTATGGGAATTTTCGATCTAGCCTAGGATATGAAGGATTTTCGATTTGCATCAGTTTATTGCTTCTTATGTCTATTGTTACTCACGATTTTTGATCCTGTGCAAGGGGCTGCCAATCTCTGGTCATTAAGGGACTGCACATAATGGTTTGAGGGAGTTAAGAAGGTAGTGAGAGAGGTTAGATTTCGTGGAGTGGAGGTCGAGAGGTGTTGTCTCTAAGATGGCTCGGTGGGAAGGAGATCACATGGAAGGGAGGGACCGACGGTGCTATGATCTACCCAAGGCCTAGACCAGATCATGGAAGGTCTGAGTCATGGCTAAGGAGGGTGTGAACGCTGCTGGAACCACCTTGGAAGCCGATCGATGAGGAGGGAGGAAAAGCCGCGGGTTGGCTCACCTTGTGGTTTAGCGATCGGGAGGAAAGGGTGTAGTGCATGGGAGTGTAGGCGTGAGTTCCTT